>NC_056725.1:587633636-588002386 GCF_019279795.1 Protopterus annectens
GAAAGGTACGTAATGATAAAGGACCCCGTCCTTGTGGAAATAAAAAGTGGGCTCTACTGCCATAAGGGCCTGCACTGCCACCAACGAAATCCTGCAAGAAGTCTTCTACAAGTGAAAGCCAACTAGAAACAAATCTTCCATGATTCATATTTCAATTCAGCAGTAACTGCAGGCCACAAAAGTGAGAAGTCCCAAGCAGGACACAGGTGAGAGGGTAGGAGGTAGAGTAGGAAGCTCTCGTGGGGTAAGATCTCTGAATGAAAAAAGGGAGTGAAACAAGGATGTGAAAACAAAGGTAGGTCCAGAAATTGCTGAATGAGCTGAGCTGAGCAGAACATGAAACCTATGGAAGAAAGACAAACCTTTGTAAATCATTCAGATAATTTATTGAAAAGAGAAATCTCAAATTAGCTGCTCCAAATTAAAAATCCAAAACCCAAAAAAAAAAAATCTCTCATTTTTACTCTACACTCTCTCCTAGTACTAGGCCTTAATCACATAATAAACTTGTTGAGGAAACTGAGAGAGACTGTACAATACTTCAACAACAGAATAAGCTGTGAGATGAGAAGAGAGATTGAAGCTTGACATTGTGGAGATGACCGCCCGTCTGAGATAGATAACAGATGGAGAAGGTAAGGCAAGGCCATGGAGGCTTCTTTACAAGACTCCTTAGAAGTGGGTAGTGTTGCGCGAGCCAAATCTGGAGCTATCAAAATCATCCCTGCCCTGTCCTCCTGTCTGACCAGTAATACCTTTGAAAGAGAGGGTAGAGTGGGAAGGGCATACACATGAGAGTTTTCCACTGAAAGACAGAGCATCCACTTTTCCAAGCTGTGTGATGAAACCCCTTTGTGGTTGATGTACCACATGTTGTTTGTCTTTATCTGTCACTTCCTGACCTATCCTGTGAAAGTCACTCCTTGACAGCCACTCTCCTTCATCTCACTGATGTAACATGATGGCATGTTGATATGTAGTCGAGCACTTCTGGCAGGCCACTGTTCTTGTTCCCACTTCAATTTTAGATGAGCTCCCAAGCAGTGTCCGAGGCATCTGTCCTCTCTCGGTCTGACTGGTCCCTTGGAGTTTAGGTGTTATTCCCAAGCCCACAGGTCAGAATTCCTTTCCTTTTAAAGGCAAGTATTTGAATGACAGTGTCCAAATCTTGGCAGTGTGTGCAGCTTGGCATTATGAGAGCCATAGCAGCTTCAGATACCATTTTGGTTGGCTGGAAGGCACAGAATAGATGACAAGATGCCTACTAATGGATGAGATGATGTCCTTGCAGTGAAAGTCAACGGACTTGATTGAGTTTGGAAGGAGGTTAAAAAAGACCATTTTTGTTTGTGAGGGAAAAAAGTTACTGAGCTGCTGTCTGTGCTCTATTCACCAGAAAGCACAGAAAGAGAGGAGGGTCTACAGGACTTTATCAAGATTTCACAGAATACCCTAGGCATCTTTAGCTATGTATTATTCATCTTGCTGTGAAGTAGAAGGTTCAGGCAGCCAGCCCAAGTAAGATCGTCCAAGTAAAGGAAGTAGCTGATGCAAGCCTGACTGAAGCTATTGAAACCCTTGTGAATCTTGTGGAATACAGAAGTAGATAAGCCAAAGGTAAAATGCAGAGAACTGATAATGAAAATCTCCAGTGAAAAAACCACTTGAATACTTTCTGCAACAACCTTATATAGGCATGAAGTAAACTTTTGAGATCCCAAGTTACCATCCAGTGATCTTTGCCTTCTGATACAGGGACTCTGACTGGCCTCTATCTGAGTAACTGAGAAACTGAGAGTGTTGCTTGTGAGCCTCTTTGGGGAGGGGGACACATCTGGCTGCCTTTGGGCATGGCATTGTGTGGAAAATAAATAACCGTACGTGATGAATAATATCAGCACATCTGTCTTGAGATTAATTCCCCATTTTTTGAAAAGAGACAATCTTCCTTCCCAAAGGAGCTGCCAGACGAGAGTCCACTGGGTCACTGCAGCAAGGGAAGACGAAGAACATTAGAAGACAATCTGGTGAAAAAACGTTGGGAGTGACAGGAAGAAGGCTAGAGAAAATGAGGGTATCCAGCAAAGAGATGGATGGATTTTGTAACAGAAAACATGGGACATACTGGTATGACCAACAAGGAAGGCAGGAAAGTGGCACTGAATTGAGAAAGATGGTGGCAGTTCTCACAACACCCAGACCCAAGCAAAAATCAGGAAAAAATGAGGTTAATAGTGGTGGTGATGATTCCAGGAAACCTCATCCAATGAAGGAAGGAGCATCTGCACAGCTGCACAAATATTGGGGAAGGCAGGAAACTAATCAACTGCAAAGATTCTTGCATAGCTCACGTTATGAATATGCAGCTGATATTTTTCATATGATAGGCTTTTCTGCAGTTAGCATTTCAATTACTAGCAATGCTAAACCTGTATGGGAGGCAGGCATAAGAGAACGACTAAAGACATGACCTCAGGGAGCCATGTCCTGAAGTATTAAAGATGTTAAAGCTACCCCAACACCTGGAATCAAGATTCTGGCAGCAATGCTTGGTAAAGGGGTAAACCAATGAAGAAAGGGGCACAGCACAAAAATCAGACTGGACATATTCTCTTGGAGGTACGCCTTTCATGGTATTTTCCATTGTTTTTTTTCCACCTGGTGGCAAAACAAAGCAGACAGCAAACCACTTTGATGAGATTTGCATACCTTAGCCACAGCCAGTCCTTCTTTATATGGAATAAAAATAATAAACAAATGATATAACCTAAAATCAGACACTGTTCTCTGAGGCAACCAGAGCTGACTCCCTTGGATTAGCCCCCCCCCCCCCCCAAAAAAAAAGAAAAATTAAAGAAACTGAACGATTAAGGGTAGCTCTAAGTCATCCTTCAGGAGGAAATATGGATTAGTCCAAAGAGATTGAACATGCCTCCCCAAAACTAATCGCTGCAACTTTGACATTCTAGATAGGGATAAATGGCCACTAAAAAGTGCCTTTCAAAAGACAATCTTCAGATCAAGCTGGCTCTAATGGGGATAAGCAATCCTTTCATATATAAAGCTCAAATTTAAAGACAGAAAAAATGCATCAAGTGTGGCAAAAGATACATAACGCCCTTAAAGAACAGCCTACCAAGCAGGTGCAGGGCCACATTTTTGCCTATGACAAGGTCAAGACATATCCAAATGGCAGGACTATTTATTAAGACTAAGCATTAATTACAATCAAAGTTAAAGAAGCAATGGAAAAAGGACAGGATTACTTACAAACTACTACAGCTCAAACGCTTTATGCCTACATGGAGAATCAATTCCACTAAGCAAAGTCATCAGGGTGGAAAGGCTTTCAATGTACAGATAAGCCCCCCCTACTATAATACACTCAAGAAAGTACAGAATATAAGGGCAATGAAACCTACGTCAAGATATAACGCGCTATAAAGTAGAATCGATACTAGTTTAACAAAATCGATAACAAACAAGAGCAATATGCACCCCTCCAGAAACTTCCTAAAGTATCACTGAAAACTATGCAATCCTGAATTACCCATTCAATGCCAGGATAAATAATTCATCTCACTGTACTCCATACTGACTGGTCCATAACTAACAAATAATCTATCCCTTTGCCCAACTGTTTACTACAACTACAACAGTAAAAATTGCAATAGTAAAACAGCATTCTAGACAGGATACTCATTACCAAACCAAAGCAGAAAGGTTTCTTCATACTGGCAAGCTGGTATCTGCAACAATCACAGCACCGAACAGCACTACTTATATTTGCCAACTTAACTTAATTCAATTCAGACTTAACAAAATAAGATTTTCCTCAACCTCTCTAAGACATTCAATACAATACAATTTTTGCAAGACTCAGTAAGCTCAGCTTTGTCACTTCCACCCTGTAGATGAACAACAAACTCTCAGATCAGTCTTAACATGCCCACTGGTCAGCTAAACTATGCACCCCAAAAGCTTTCAACAAATGTCGGTCACATTCTGGACTCTCTTCTCTAATATCTTTACAAATCATATTAACACATCCACCTACCCTTCCAACCTGGTCCAGTATGAAGACAATTCATCTCTTAACCACCTCATCTGCATCTACTCATGACCCAATCTCAACTCTGCAGTCTTCTTTAGTAAGACAGACCTATGGCTAATAAGCTCTGACCTACTTTTAAATACCCTCCTGTGATGCCCTTGCACTGGCCCAGCAATCAAGGAGCCTCAATCCTCACCACTAACACCAGTGAGGGGTGTCCATATAGGGAAAGGATAATAAATACACAGTAAAGTACAATTTCCCTTAACACCACACAGAGATCACAGTCAGTCTGGGGCTGGTTTCTCCCTTTGTCTCCAGGTCCCCAGTAAGACTCCCCACTGGCACAGCTATAGGGTCCATATCTCAGCCTAGTGGGCAAGCTAAAACCTCCAGCACCCTCTCTGTCCAACCAGTGCTTTGTGCCTCTGCTCAAGTAGCTGACACATACACACTTTGAGATAAGGGTTATATACAACCACAAAGACACTCCTGGGGAAGGCTGGCACAGGTTTTCCAGTTGTGCCGCCTTTTCTGCCCAGTCTAAAAGGTAGTACCAGCTGTAACCACCCACTAATATCAGCTACTCAAAGGCCCTTCTGAAAGAATGTCCAATTATTACTGTGCAATATTATTATCCAAATGGTTAGTGCAACCTAACCGTCAAGACTTATTTGAAGTGACTTGGTACAGTATCACTATATACATGCAATGTACTCTTAGAGCTTAAATTATCTCTACACAAGACAGCCACAGTTGAAAGGTTTAAAAATATTTAATAATAAATAATAAAAACACAAAACAATACTTCTTACTACACAGTGCCAGTCAAGAGTTCAGAGATCAAAGAGAAATACTTAAAATAATACAGTAGAAAAGTTCTGACATCACAGAAAACAAACTAATCTTCCTATTTCCTAGCTACATCTAAGAGAAAACACAGTTCTAAATAACTTACATACAGAGCAAAGCATTGCTGGTGATGTTGGATGTTCAAGACAAAATGCTCAGAGCTCTCTGATTCTCTCTCTTTAAATTGCTAACACAGAGCTGCTTCACAACATCATTCTTCACACTTCTCTGGTGTTCCCAAGCTAACAGAAACTGCATTTACATTCTTTACACCTGGTCAGAACCAGAGCAATAAAGGACATTTATACACGCAAATTCTAACCATTAACTCTGACCTCAAAACAATAGGCAGAATTCCTTCATCCAGACATATCAGCTCCGAATTTTGGCATCAAAGACAGTCATGAAATGCTTGACTTAGTATTCTTACAGCAGAGTGCACTGTTACATTTTTGCAGCTCAATATCCAATGCAGTCTTTTCACATTTAAGAGAACAAGCCTGTGGCTTACATTAATATTTGCAACTGACAGAATTATCTACAGAATTCTATCTGGCTAGGCTGGCAGCCTTCACCTATCTTCACACCTCCCAAAAACATTCACCAAACATCCCAAAACTCAGCAAACAATGACCTCCTCATTTTCTTAGCAAAAAGCACTTTCAATGAAGTACTTGACAACTCAAAGCTACTAAGTATCAGAAAGATAAATTTGATACCCATATGTTCAACACATGATCAAAAAACTAAAAATACAAAAATCCTTCCTAACAGACCAATCAGGATTTATTACTGCACAATCCATTTTCCTTCCCAGTCTTTTCCATGCCTTGTATCCTAACTAATCTCCAATCACCACAACTTAACCTATCATAATGGTACAATTAAAACTGACAAATATGAAACCTTCCCAAGAAAACCCATCACTGCACATCCCCTAAAAACGTAAACAAAGTCAAACACCATCAAACTTTAATACTATCACAACTAAAAGTAACCTATAATACAGTATTCCCCATGTATAAAAATGCACTGCAACATAATTATTGGTTATGTACTTAACATAATGTGGCATGTGCTGTCCTTTTCTCATTCTGCTTCACTGACTGGTTACAGATCTGATCTTCTGCTCTGACTCGGCCTCCTTCCACAGACTTTTGCTTCCAGGCTTGAGATCCTCCCTTACCCGTAATCCTTTGGCCCTAGCTCTACCTCCTCAGATTGAGACTACTGCCCCTAGCAGAAAGCAGACAGAAGAAGAAAGGGACCAAGGGCTTAACCTGGAACGTAGGTTCCAACAAAGGCCCTTTCAGAGCCTCTAAAACCAGACTTTTTGGAGTGGGATAAAACAAAACCACTATGACGAGTGAAAACCAAAGTTTATTATACTAACAACTATCTCAAGTCTCTAGCGCCTAGGCACAAAGCTCTTAAAAAGCTTTGTGCCCAGGCGCTAGAGACTTGAGATATTTGTTAGTATAATAAACTTCGGTTTTCATTGGTCATAAAAGAGCTTTGTGCCCAGGCGCTAGAGACTTGAGATATTTGTTAGTATAATAAACTTCGGTTTTCACTTGTCATAAAAGAGCTTTGTGCCCAGGCACTAGAGACTTGAGATATTTGTTAGTATAATAAACTTTGGTTTTCACTGGTCATAGTGGTTTTGTTTTATTTATTTTCAGTAGTTTAATTTTTGGAGGGGGATAGCTGGGTGGGTAGGTGAAGCAGAATGAGAGAAGGACAACATAGATACCAAGTTATGGTGTGTACAAATCCAGTAAATCTGATGCTGTCCCTTCTCAATCTGCTTCACTGATGGGTCAGTCTCCCCAGCTACATGATTTCTTGGGTAGCTTTAAGGAAGGATAAGCCGAAGCACCGACAAGCCAAAACATGCCCTGCTCCTGGAGACCATGTCCAACTTATAATGGGTCATGAAGGTATGAGACTTGGACCAGGTAGCTGCAGCACAAATATCAAACGGAACTCTAAAAAAAAGGCCTGTGCCGCAGCTATGGATCATGCTGAATGGGCTTTTGGAAGACTAGGCAATTTCAAACCATTTGTCTCACAGATAAATGAGATGTAACTGGTTATCCATTTTGCTACTGTCACTTTAGAAACTGCTTGACCCTTATGGTCAGATGAGAAAGAGACAAATAACTGCTCAGATTTGTTTTGTTCTATGCAGACAGAAACATAACGGTCTGTAAACATCCAAGGAATGTAACATATATTCTCCTTTGTTAGGATAGTTAGGAAAGAACACTGGTAAATGAATGCACTGACTTATGTTAGATTCAGAGGCCACTTTTGGCATGAAAGCTGGATTAGCGCATAGGGAAACTATCCTTGTGAAATATAATATAAGGAGGTTTAGACAAAAGTGCCTGCAATTCTGAAATTCTTTTTTGGTGAGGTAATGGTCATGAGAACAGGAGACTTCCAGGACAAAAACTTCAAGTCACAATCATCAGCCCGTTCAAAGGGTTTTTGGGTCAACCCTTGCAGAATGGCAGTCATCCCATGAAGGATTGGGGTCCTTGATTGGAGGTCTGAGAAGAAAAACAGCTTTCATAACGGCTTTACATAATCTGGTTGAAGTGACAGACCCAGAAGGTAGTCTCGAATGAAAACTGGAAATGGCCGCTAACGTGAGCTTAACAGTTGTAAAACTAGAACATTCTTTAAAGAAAGACTCATGGAATGAAAGTACTGAAGAAACAGGTGCTGAAAAGGGATCAATGTGATGATTAGCAGCTCAATGTAAAATAAAATAAATAAATTTACTTTTATATACTTTCTTGGTGGATGTTTTTAGGTTCATAGGTGTTTACTATGCTAACAGCCATAAGGTCCTTTTAAGCCTAGCCATGCATCCCAAATCTCTGACAAGTTTTGATCCCTTTGATGAGTGTAAGCATGGGCCTGGGAGATGAACCATTTACAGGTTACCTGTGTCAGTTAGAGACATAGGTGCCAAACCAGGGATGCATTCCAGTTTCCCATCCAACCGTCCAAGTTGCACTTGAATTGGGTTAGGGAGGAACTTTACTTCACACAGATAGGGAGCCTGTTCTATAGACGCAGTAGTCTCTGGGATACATACCTATCTCTCTAGCAGGTCCTACTTATATCACAGCCAAGGTTTAAGTCTTTAGAACAGGTAATTCTGATGCTGCTTGTTTTGTGGATATGCAGGAGGTCCATCAGAGTGGGGTCTGACATTGCCTTGTATGCCAGGCATACATCTCCCCTCAAAAGCCTGTAGGAGAGAGAATACAGGGATAGGGCCTTAAGGCAGTGTGCACAGGACATTCTACCTATGCCCTGTATTTGTTTTAGTGAGAAACCTCTGTGGATGTTCCAATTGTTGGATATGCCTGGTTAGGTACATACCAAACTGGGCACTGTTTGATAGGTCTGATGAATGCCAAATACAGTGGAACAATGACTTCCCTGGACTTGGATGCTATACCTTTGTTTATAAGTTGCGCAACATAGAATGATTTCCTCACAACTATAGACACATGACGGTCAAAGGTTAGATTACTGTGTGTCCCTAAGTCTCTACTGGGTCAACTCTAAGGGGTGTGTTGTCAATATGATAGTTTACCAACGATGAATAACTTCCCAAAGGATACTATTATGCATTTCTTGGCATTTAATTTTAATCCATGGCTCTGACACCAGTTGTTCATTTGTGTCATCCCCTCCTAGAGAACATCTGTGTCAGTGTGAGATTCAGTGACGACAACTAATTTGCAATCTGCAAATTTAGTCAGCCAGAGACCACTGACATTGGCCTTGACTTCTGAGAAATAAATACCAAAAAGGAGCGGCCCAAAGACTGATCCCTGAGGGATTCCACTAGTGACTGGTCACTTTGTAGAGGTGGACTCCCCAATTCTAACTTCCTGAGTCCTGTTTGTGAGCTAGTTTGGCTACCCATCGAGTGACATACGGGTTTGTACCCAACCTCTTAAGTTTGTCAACAATGCCAGAGTGGGGTATTGTGTCAAATGCCTTAGCCAAGTCAAGGTAGGCAGTACGAATGATTTTGTCCTCGTCCATTGCTTTGGTGACATTCTCAAATAAGTCCACCAGGTTGAGTAGACATGATCTGCCCTTGACGAAATCAAACAGGGTTGGGTCCAGTGTCTGGAGGTTTACTATATCTCTGTTGATCATCTCCATGATAATTCTTTCCATGGCTTTACACATAAAACTGAGACTTCTGTGTCTGTAGTTTGCAGGTTCTGTAGATGGCCCACCTTTGTGCAGAGGGATGACTGTTGCCTTTCTCCATTCATGAAGCACGAATCCTGTTTGGAGGCTACAGTTAAATAGTAACTTTCTGGGAAGCTACAATGATGGCGTTGACTGGGGAAGAAAATCTGCATGCTCTAGCAATCAAGGGAACCAAAGAAACCAAGTGGTTAACTTGAGTGAGGGGAGATCTGGGTAAAGTCTTAGCGTGGGGTGATAGAAGAGGTCTGGTTTGGGTTCTAGTATTCATGGAAAATATCTCAGGTGAGACCAGAAGAAGGGGAACCAAATCTGATGAGACCAAAAAGGAGCAATGAGGATCATAGTATTCTTCAACTGTTTTGTTTTCTAAAGAAATTTCGGGATCAGTGGAAGACGAGGGTAAGGATAAAGACGTCCGGTGGGCCAATTGTGGACTACAGTGTCCCTTGGGGGACTCCCTGAAGGAAGGATCAGAGACAAATAACTGCTGAACTTGATTTTGTGAGGGGATGCAAACAGACAGCAGTAGGGGTGAACCCAACAGTCGAACATATTGTTTGCTACTGAGTAAGGGACCACTCGTCAGGCATCAGAATGGACCTGCTGAGCCTGTCTGCCAAAACACTGGATTTCCCCGGTACATGTGTTGCAAGTAAAAAGCGGTGTGAAGAGATTGCCCATTCCCAAACCCTCATGGCCTCTCTGCACAGTGGGTATGAACGGATTCCTCCTTGCTTGTTGATATACTAGACAACTGACATGTTGTCCGTGTGAATTGCAATGGTGTGTCCTGAAAAGCTTACAATGATAGGATGACAGCTCTCATCTCCAGGACATTTATATGCAATCTGGTCTCTAGGAGAGTTCATGTGCCTTGGACCATATTCCCCTGAAATGTCCCCCCGGTGGGAAGCGTCCCTGGTCACTGTGGCTATGGGGAGGGGGTGGTGAATGGTATGCTGACTGACAGATCATGAGAAAATCCACCATTCTAAATGACTTCTGCAAATATTTGTCAACATGATAAGGTCAGATACGGACTGAAGTAGAATTGACTACTGAATAGCCAGTGTCCATTGTAGAATGTGCATACAGTATCTGGCTAGAGGTACCAAGATTATATCAGCTGCCATAGACCCCAGAGCTCATAGAATCAATCTGGCAGGAGGAGACAGATGAAAAAATATATGGCTTGGACCTGAAGAGTCAAAGTGTCGATGCAATGTTGGGGCAAGGAAGCTACTTGCGTAATGGTGCTCAGATGAGCCTCGATGAATTTCAAAGTTTGTACTGGCAATGGTTGTGACTTTTCTGGATTTACAGTGATGCCTAGGCCGCAGAATATCCATAGAGATAGTCCCTGGCCTGAGATAGCCGATGCTGGGTGGTGGCAGTTAGGAGCCAATCATCTAGATACAAAAAACCCTTGCAGTCGGAGATGAGCTGAGACCACTGCCGTGCATTTGATAAAGACTGTTGCAAAAAAGAGTAAAATCCCATGACTGGAGGAACTCCCTGGTCAGCCTCAGTAAGAAGCTGAGATCCCTCATAAAATCCTCCAAAGCTAGTTACAAAAACAAAATCACCACTATTCTGAAGACAACCACAAAGCATTCTATAGCTATGTCAAGAATCTCAATGGCAACATTCAGATCTGCTCTGAGTTACAGCACAATGGTGCTAAATATACAGAAACAACTGATATTGCCAACTTCCTGGCAGATAGATTCAGTGCTAAATTTATCCCCCTCTCACCCCCTAAAGAGCCTATCTCTATACCAGAAGAATGCAAAGTTCCTGTAATCACGGCTGCACAGGTAAAAAACATACGCTCCAAAGCCAAGAACACAGCATCCATGGGACCTGACAACATCCCAGGCTGCATTCTACATGGACTACAGAAGGAACTGCCTCCCCACCTAAGTATCATGTTCAATCATAGCCTCACCTCAGTCTGTGCCCACTGAATGGCGCCCCAGCGACTGCTATCCCACTCCACAAAGGGGGATCCACCACGGAACCCTGGGAACTACCACCCCATTAGCCTTATGAGTCTGGTCTGCAAGGCCATGAAACGTATCATTGAACTTATAAACAAAGACATTGGTAATCTCCAAACTCTGGACCCCACCCAATTCGGGTTTGTAAAAGGCAGATCATATCTCCTAAATCTGATTGCAGTCACCAAAGCCGTAGACGAGGGTAATGTGGTTCACACAGCCTATCTAGATCTCGCCAAGGCTTTTGACACCATCCCCCACTCTTGAATTATAGATAAACTCACTAAAGTAGGTAAAAATCCCTATGTCACAGGATGGAACTGGCTCACTGACAGAACCCACACTGTGAAAGCAGCAGACTCCAAATCTGACTTCAGACCAGTGACAAGTGGAGTACCACAAGGTTCAGTCCTGGGTCCTCTCCTGTTTGGTATCTACTTCTCTGAAGTACAGGCTAACACAGAAAGTCTTTGGCTAACAAAGTTCACAGATGACTGCAAACTAGGAGCCATAATCGAAACTCCTAACGATGTGGACATCTTACAAAAGGGCCTCACTGAGACAGATGCCTGGTGTCAAAGCCATAGCCTCAAGCTCAATAGCAAAAAGTGCACTGTCATCCCCTTTGGTAACAACTCTGTACCCATGAACTACCACATAGGCGGTAGTAAACTTAACATTGAAAGTGTGATAAGAGACCTAGGGACACAGGTGGACAGTAGTCTCTGCTTTGATAATCACATCGCCGCAAGAGTCAGGAAATCCTTCTACGTGGCACACCTCATCACAAAAGGTTTCTCATCCAGGAAAATAGAGGTCATTGTTCCCCTCTACTTGTCACTCATTAGACCCATTATAGAGTACAACGCCCCTTTTGGTATGTACCTCACAAGACATCTACAACAACTGGAAAGGTTGCAGAAATACCTCACAGAGAGGATTACCGGCCTCAAACTGATGCCCTATGCAGACAGTCTCAAAAATCTCCAGCTTTACTCTGTCGCATATCGCCTACTCAGAGGCAATCTCTGCCTAACATACAAAGCTATGTCAAACCCAGAGCTGTTGGACATGCTCCACTTAAAGAAATCCCAATCCCTCCGAGCTACATGCTCTAGGGACCTAAACCTCGTCGCCACAATAAACAGAACATGCTGGAGGGATAGATTCCTGTCCCAGAGACTTCCCATACTCTGGAACAAACTACCTTTCTATATCAAACAAAGCTCCTCATTAGCACTCTTCAAGAAAAATCTTGATGATTGGATGGGAAACAGGAAATTCACCCCGGGGATTATTTCTGTGGCTCTGCTCGACAGTGGCACAGGAAAATAATTTTCCTGGGTGGTGAAAGCCAGGGTACCTTTTTGGCTAGACTTATATAGACCCTAGGGCCACTAGCCTAGTACCTACCTATGAACCCAGGAAGGCTGTGGTGAGACCACAGGGCAGATCTCTGAACTGCAAGTGACTGGCTCTCATGCGAAAGTGCAGGTGACTTCTGAAGAACCTATTTTTATGTGATAGTATGCGTCTTTCAAGTCCACAGAGCACACCCAATCGTCTTTCCTTAGAAATGGAAGGCTAGACTGAACCATCACCATCTGGAACTTCTCTTTCTTTACATATAAATTGAGTTTGCTTAGGTCTAGGATAGGCCTCAGGTCCCCTGTTTTCTTTAGTACCAAAAAGAAATGGGAGTAAGTTCCAATTCCTCTCTGTTCAGCTGGGGCCTCTTGGATGATTCTCTTTTGCAGTAATCTTTTGATTCTCTAGAATTGCCAACTCCTTCTGGCTGGGTGGAATGTCTGGGAGCTTTTTTTGAACTTTTGGAGGTGTAAGAGAAAAGGAAATGTAGTTGCCTCTGGATATTATGCTTTGCACCCAAGCATTTACTGTTATTTGGGCCCAGGCGCCTGGGTGCAATGAAAAACAGCCCCGACTGGCTCCAGAGCTGGACAGTCAGGCAGCGCTTCAGGAGCGGTGAAATGGCTTCTCAGAAAAGGGTTCCCTAAAGCCCTGATTTTGCAGGCCTCCTCTGCCTCTAGGGCAGCATCTCCCATTAAAGCCTCCTCCTCTGCTTCTGGAGGAGTGCTCTCCACTTTGATCAGGAAAGGAACCTTGTGATTTTTGGAACAAAGTCTTTACAGCCTCTCTGATTCCTTGAATAGGTTCATTGAGAGGTGGAAAACCTGATCCCCACGGCAGACAAAGTCTTACCTTCTTGTTCGCTGCGGGTCAGGGTGTCCTTAACGGAGGAAAAAAACATCAAAAGTGGTGTTGACAAAAGATACCGTAAAGGGTTCCGTGAAATCACAAAGCCTCATCCATACATGTATATGTATCGCAATGCCAGTGCAGGATGCCCTTGAGGATCCTTCTGCTGAATGGAAAACGAGCCTCATGGAAATGTCTGCCAGGGAAGTAAGAGTGGTCAGCTTTGGAAAAACCTTATCCAGCTCCTCTTTAGGCAAGCATTCCGTCAAGGACTCAGAGTTCCTTAACCAGGTCTCTCTGTAGGCAAATAAAATGTGCCAAGTAATTAAGCACGCTAAACGAAAAAGTTGCCAAGGCAAAGGTGCACTTCTCGAACCAGTCTGGCACTCTAGACTCTCTGGTTGGTGAACAGTTGTGCTCTGTTGTGTGAGCTCTTTCTTTGTAACTGCTACCACCAACATAGCATCAACTGGGATCCACTTACTCCAAAAGGTTCAATCCTCGGGTGCAGAAAGCATTTTGTCTAGGCACTTTGGTACAGGCTCTAGGGTGTCCGGCTACTTCCAGGCACGACGGGTGACAAGATCTACAAGAGCATCCACCGAGGGGACTACCCAAGATGTAGACAGTCCCACCCCAAAAGGCTCCAGGAATATGGACTCCTACGAAGGAGGATTTTTGGACAACCAGTCACCTCTTTGCTTTAAAATTTCTAAGATGTCTACAAAGGAGACATTGTCCTGTGGTGATTTGAGACACCGTATCCTCAGTGAGGGACTCCACAGCGGAGTTCAAGTGCCTCCTCTTGCACGTCCTCTTCCATGGAATCTACTCTGTGGGATATTCAGCTGAGGAGTCAGAAGAGGAAGGGGAACCACAGGTGGAATGGTCTGGAGGTCCCCAGAGACGGGCTGACATTGGGCAGAAATGGAAGGTTCAAGACCCAGATCCGATGCAGGAACACAGGGAGGAGCAGAAGTCAAAGGGTGTGAGGCTCTGAATTACCATAAGAGCTTGTGACTTGGATACATTTCATGCAGAAGTCAGATCAATGTGTAACACTGTTTTCCCCAAGATAAGAACTTCTAATCAGCCTCATGAGCATGTTCAAAAGGAAAAAGTTTCTGTAGTACAAAATTAAGACTGCAAGAAAAAAACATGTGTCTTCTAGGTGGACAGATATGTAAAATCCGTTTCAAGAACAGTTTCTCATATGAGGCAGGGCAAAAAGGGAGAATCCATTAACCTTTTTAGTGGAGAAGTGAATCCTGACAAAAGAGTAAGAAAGGCCAGACAGCAATAACTTTCACAAATACTATATAACCAGAGGTGTCTGGGCCTGAAAAGGGTCGTGGTTCCTACTTTGGCACCACCTATAAAATCTTTTCCACTTAGCCAAATGTGATTTTCTAACAAGAGTTTTTAGTGTCCTTTAATACCTGCTGTACATCCAGAGAAAACAGGTGCCTACAAGGCATCTCCTAGACAGTGCCAAACAATACCTGTCCTGTCTAGGTCCATCCTGTGAGGAAGCTTGTCCTAATTGTCCTTGGTTATTTTCAAAAGAAGGGAGAACCACTGCTGCATGGTCCAAGAGTGTCACCAATTATTTTGGAAGAGTAAACAAACTAAATAAAAAGTGCTGGCAGGCAGAGTATCACAGGCACCAATCCCTCAGGTGATGATGAAACCAAAGACATTTTTAATGTAGTAAAATCCACAAATAAATAAATATGTGAGTGCTTTCGTTAAACATGTGTTAACTTCATCAGACACCATTAGAATACAAGACAACCATTTATATACATATAAAATCACTCTGATTGAATAAGAAAAGAAAGGGAGCTAGCTGAGCCGCATGTGACCAATGCCTAGCATTTTATATAGGAAAAACAGAAAGGAAATTTAATGCCAGAATCTATGAACACAATTATGCTATAAGAAAGAATAACACCAACAATGCATTAGCTAGGCATATTCAAGACAACACTGGCCATAATTTCACATTTATGGCAACTGACCATGCAGACATCAGTGATAAAAAACCCTGGGGACTCCAGTTAGAGTTAAAGGAGTTAAGGTGGCAAATCCTATTACAGGCAGACAGATGGCCTGGAATTAATGACAGGACGTCCATCTCTCCTGTATTGAAATTAAAAGCCCTAGAAAGGAACAAAATATCTTAAAATTTTTTTAAGCACAAGCACATTTATATGTATTAGGCTTTGGGAAATTTAACATCATGTGAATACTTAATATGAGATTTTAAAATGACTTGGTTTTAGCTTTACTCCATTTATAACTATTTATGACATAAGTATGTGACCAGTAATTCAATTTCCAACCACAAGTTTTAGTTGTATTTAAGATGTAATAGTTGTAATTGCAAGTCATCAAGAGGTTAACTAATGTTCTTTTTAGTGTTGCTCAGCTAGCCCCCTTTCTTTTCTTATCCAGTCAGAGTGATTTTATATGTATATAAATGGTTGTCTTGCATTCTAATGGTGTCTGATGAAGTTAACATGTTTAACGAAAGTGCTCACATTTATTTGTGGATTTTACTACATTAAAAATATCTTTGGTTTCATCATCACCCGAGTGATTTGTGCCTGTGATAATCTCAGCACTTTTTATTTATTTATTTATTTTGGAAGAGTCCTTTTGAATCTTAGAAGAACCATGGTTATCACAGGAGAGGGTGAAAGGCATACAGAAACATTCCTGTCCGTGGGAATGAAAAGGCATCTGTCTTCCAGGCTTTTGTCCAAGAAGTTCTGGGACAGAATGTCTGCCTGTTGTGAATGAGACAAACAGATTTACCTGAGGTATTCCCACAGTTTGAACAATTTCTGGTAGACCCTCAGGTTCAACTTCTATTTGTGGGGGTTTGTCCTAGTCCTGCTCAGCTTCTCTGCAGCAATACTTTGCTCTAACGGAATGTAAGTAGCCTGTGGGGATAGGCTGTGCTAAGATGCTAGTTCCCATCTACTTTAACTAGTTTGCAAAGTAGATTGGTTCTCTCCAGTTTATGCACTACATCATTGTAGTGTTGTTAATGATTACTAGTTAGTCAGCCAGAACCCAAAAATGACTGATATTTAAGAGCATTTATTAGACTTACCTCTGACATTTGTTTCTTTCAGTCTGTACTGTACCACAAACCCTGAACCCCCCCCCCCCTTTGCCGATACAGCTCCCCAAGCAAAGTCTGATGTATTTGTGGTTACTGACTGATATGGGTTGGAAGGGAAAAAGGAGAGACCTGGGTTGAGAGACAGCTGGTCCACCCACCAGAACAACTTCATTTTTACAAAACACAGAACTAAAATCTGAAAAGATAAGGGGGGTGGGGTGCTGGTGTTGGGACCAAACTAATTTGAGGAAACATGGACTATTCCTTATGTGAAGACTAGCCAAAGGAATCATGGGAAAACACAGTTATGCAAGAATTTACCACAACTGTAGATGTCTTACTTACTATACTGTTACAGTATTCCTTAGTATATGAATATCTTGCAGAGGGTAGATGCTATGTCTGGTAAGCATACCAGGACCTGGGGTCTTCCTCAAATCATATATCATACATCCTACGTCTGAAGCATAAGGTACACAAGTATCAATGCTTGTCAAACCCTCAGAAATGAACTGCCCCAGAAGAACAGGAGCAGCAAATGAGGAAAAAATGAACATGGTACATGCACATCCAGAAAAAAAGAAGTCGCCTCACTAAAGGAAAAAGAAAAAAAAAACATCCACAGGGGAAGGAGGGATGGGACACTGCAACAGGACAAGTATAACATCTACTATTATGGTAAGTTCTTACCAAACTGCACTATGTCCTTCCTTAGTGACTGCTGCAGTAATCCTTATATAAGGAGAGTACTAAAGCTACTGTGAAGAAAGGGAGGAGGAAGGACCGAGGAACCCACCAAAAACCCTGGACTCTGGACCTAGCAAACCCTGTTCTGGTCCATGAAATCACATCCAACTTGTTGTTCTTAGTGAAAGTACTGTACAGAAGACCAAGTAGCAGCTTCCAGAATGTATTTAGCATGGAGACCTTTAAAAAAGTTTCAGAAGAGGCAACTGCCCTAGTAGAATGAGCTCTAACAGATGCAGGAAGCTGTTTGCAAAGAAGGGAGTACCAAGAAGAAATGGCTTTAGAAATCCAAGAAGAAATGACTTGTTTGGAAACTGCCAAACCCAATTACTTGTCCCGGAAAAAGAAAACTTTTTCGGATTTCCTAATATATTTAGCTTATCGAAATAGTTTTGAGCGATCTATGCAAATCCAAACAGTGAAGAATCTCAAACAGAGAAAAAGATTCTTTACCCAATTCAGGGATTCTTGACACCTTGTAAAAGAATATACAAAAATAATGCAGTCATCTAAATATGGAAAAATTTGAATGCCCTACAGCCAGCAATAGACTATTATAGGAGAAATGCATTTTGTTAATATGAATGGGGCTGTAGACAAGCCAAAGTATACAGCAGAAAATTGAAAATGTAAACCAGCACAGAAAAATATAAAAAACATCTGAAATATTTGAGTACTGGTATGTAATAAGTATCTTTTTAATACATATTTACCAAAATTTGATGTGAAGATTTAGAAAAGAAAGTTCTAAGACAAAAGTTCCCTCTTTTTTGGTACCAGAAAGTTCTTGAACTCTCTCCCTATGTGATCTGGGGTGACAGGCTTTATAAATACTGGACGTGGCATCTGATCTAGTACAGGAAGAAACAGGGAGGCTTGACGCAAAGGAATCCCTTGAAGAGGAAGATGGTAGTCCCACTGCCAGCTGTAAGCCTTTTTTTGAATTATTCTCAGAACTCAAGTGTCTGAGGTTATCTACTGCCGCAGAAAGACGTGAAGCCAGACTTTGGGACAGCTTTATTAGAATGCCAGAATGGTGGGAAGAAAATGTGAATGGGAATATAATATAGTTGGTCTGCATTTTTAGACTGTCCTTGGTCCTGAGAGGATCCTTCTTTTTCTTTTTATACCTCACCGTCACGGTTTTCTGAAATTTTGTTTAACTGCGATTTGCTGAAAGTGTTTGTTTCCTACAAAAAGGAACCTGAACTGGAAGGAAAGTTTCTAATATATTTTGGCATGGAGGGTTGAACATTTTGAGCAACACCCTGAATAAACTTTTTTCTTTCATCAATCTTAATCAAGGAGGACTGAAGTCACTATGATACACATTTGAGTTTCAGACTTCATACCTTCAGAAAATGAATGTGAATACAAATTTTGTTATTCTATCAATCTTCTAAGTCTATAAGAGCAATATTTAAAATCTGTCCCTGCTTTTGGCCTTTGTCCCCCCATTATTTTAGGTGTTGTCCAGATTTTTTGAGCTAAGAAGTTGGCAGGTATGGTGGCACAGCTGTTCTAGAAACAGCAAAAAAAAAGTGCTATGAGAACATTTTAGAGTGCTTGGTTAGCCCAGACACAGAAGATAACAAATGTTAAGCAATTAACTTTTTTATGTTTTCATAGGAAGCTAACAGCAGAAACTTAGACATGCAAGTCTGACAATACACTATTCTGAAATCTAGGAAGTATAAACTTTCTTCCTAAAGCTATCAAAGGCTTTCCTATCTTTGTCAGAACAGCATTAGCTGTCAAAAGACAGTTTTGACAGAGAAACCAATGTAGCATCTGACATAAGGTTAGAAAAAAAACAAAAAAACAAATGTATGTGTCTGAGAGACCTTATAGAACTTATCAGACTTCTTGGGAGAAGATGGATGGCTAGATGCAAAGCTATTGAAAAGAAATCATCCTCTAATGTTGGAAAACAGAAGGGACTGCTGCATCTTACTCTAGCAGCAGCAAGGATAACTCTTTCAAGGGGGGAACTCTGAAAAAAAAATTCCTTGGAGTCAGACTTCCCCCCTCCTTTGGTGTAGGAACTGGAGAAATACAATCTAAATCTAATTCCTGTCTTTCAGACTGGGAATCGGAATCAGAGGGGATAATTTTTTTTTTTTTAATTCTGGGAAAATACAGACTGTAGAAACTGAAAGACTTGACATAAATCCTTAGCAAAATCCTTTCAATCCTCCCCTCTCTTTTTCATGTGAGACAGGAAAAGAAAATACCTAACTTGTTTCTTTTCCTGACAACTCCCTGAAAAAGGATGACCTGAAGAATGGTACACTCTATGGGAATTAAACTCCTACTAGCAGCACTGTAGCACAGCATCAACCACCCTCCTATGACACAGATGTGTGGTTCTCTCTTACCTGAAGAGGGCATCCAAATAGCCACAGAGGATGTGTGCACCTCTTTGTCCTTAGCGGCTACTCGAACAGCAACACCAAAAGGATCGAGAGAGAGAAATGAATGGTCAGAGGTACCTGAAATGGCCACAGCAGATTCACTCATCAGTGACAAAGACAAAAAAGGTAGCCATCTTGAAGACCAAAGACTCCCATACAACTTCCCTCTTTTTACTGAATTGGGACGGAAAAACTTAACAGAATGAAATCTGGTCCATGTCATTACCAAAGAAAGTGTCTGACAAGTGGTAGCAGAGCCATAGGCAGTCAGGAAAAACAGAATGAAAAAATAAAGTTTTTTTTTTTTTTTTTTTAGTACAACCCCCCCCAAACCACAATTCCTAGGCCTTAGCTATACTTTTTTTTGCTATAGAAACGTAAAACTTTCTCACACAAAAAATAAAAAATTGAAAGGTATTCCCTACAAGCAATCCTGAATAAAATGTATGCTTTTAGGTAAAAATCTGCTAATACAACCACTAAACCCCCCCAATAGTATCCCTCACAATGATTTCTGACAGAAAAAGTAAACTTCTCTTCCCAAAAAATTGGTAAAGAAGAAGATATTCCCCAGTGAGATAGCTGTCTGCCCAACCTTGGAGAAGGATAGCAAACTGATCACTCAAAGCCCTCAGGGAACTCTGATGACAAGAAAGTTCAGAAGTTTTGACTCCCTAATAACTGAATTTATACCGCTCTCTTCAAGCTATTCAGTAGTTAGGGTGCACGGAAGGAACCTTTGGAAGCTAGCTAGTTATAGTCTGGACAGGAGCTAATACTTATATTATAGCTTAGGCTACTGCCACAATGACCTAATGATAAATATCACATTTTCTAAACTTCGCAGCAGCACAGAAAACAGACAACTTGGAAGTGTAACTGTCACTTGTTAAAAATTATATATCAGCAAACTGCTTACCCTACATTCACAAAGGCACACGGAATCTAGGATTGCTAAAAATCCCACAACATTCAGCTCTATCACTTATACAGGTTCATAGTTAGGTACTAGACTATCGGCCCTAGGGCCTATACAAACCCAGCCAAAAAGGTACCCTGGCTTTTGCCACCCAAGAAAATTATTTTCCTGTGCCACTGTTGAGCAGAGCCACAGAAGTGATCCCCGGGGGGAATTTCCTATTTCCCATCCAATCATCAAGATTTTTCTTGAAGAGTGCTAATGAGGAGCTTTGTTTGATATAGATAGGTAGTTTATTCCAGAGTATGGGAAGTCTCTGGGACAAGAATCTATCCCTCCGGCATGTTCTGTTTAATGTGGTGACCAGGTTTAGGTCCCTAGAGCGTGTAGCTCGGAGGGATTGGAATTTCTTTAAGTGAAGCATGTCCAACAGCTCTGGGTTTGATATAGCTTTGTATGTTAGGCACAGATCACCTCTGAGTAGGCAATATGCGACGGAGTAAAGCTGAAGTTTGAGACCGTCTGCATAGGGCATCTTTTTGAGGCCAGTAATCCTCTTTGTGAGATATTTCTACTGCCTTTCCAGTTGTTGTAGATGTCTTGTGAGGCACATACCAAAAGGGGCATTTTACTCTATAATGGGTCTAATGAGTGATGAGTAGAGGGGAACAATGACCTCTTTTTTTCCAGATGAGAAACCTTTTGTGATGAGGTTTGCCACGTAGAAGGATTTTCTAAGTATTGTGGCAATGTGATTATCAAAGGAGACTACTGTTCACCTGTGTACCAAGGTCTCTTATCACACTTTCGGTGTTAAGTATACTACCGCCTATGTTGTAATTCATGGGTACAGAGTTTTTACCAAAGGGGATGACAATGCATTTTTTGGCATTGAGCTTGAGGCCATGGCTTTGACACCGGGAATCTGTCTCAGTAAGGTCTTTTAGTAGGATGTCCACATCGTTAGGAGTTTCGATTATGGCTCTTTGCAGTCATCTTCGTTAGCCAAAGACCTTCTGTGTTAGTCTGTACTTCAGAGAAGTAGATACCAAACAGGAGAGGACCCAGGACTGAACCCTGTGGTACTCCACTTGTCACAGGTCTGAAGTCGGATTTGGAATCTACTTTCACAGTGTGGGTTTGGTGAGTGAGCCAGTTGGCAACCCATCTTGTGACATAGGGATTTATACCTAGTTTAGTGAGTTTATCTACAATTCCAGAGTGGGGGATGGTGTTGAAAGCCTTGGCAAGATCTAGATAGGCTGTGTGAACCACCTTACCCTCATCTACGGCTTTGGTGACTGCTTCAAAGTAGTCTATCAGATTTAGGAGACATGATCTGCCTTTTACAAACCCGAACTGGGTGGGGTCCAGAGTTTGGAGATTACCAATGTCTTTGTTTATAAGTTCCATAATGATACGTTCCATGGCCTTGCAGACCAGACTCGTCAGGCTAATGGGGCAGTAGTTCCTGGGGTCCATGGTGGCTCCCCCATTGTGGAGTGGGATAACCATCGCTGTGCACCATTCAGCGGGCACAAAGCCAGAGGTAAGGCTATGACTGAATATGGTACTTCGGTGGGGTGCCAGTTCGTTCTGCAGTTTGTGTAGAACGCAGCCTGGGATGTTGCCTGGTCCCATGGATGCTGTGTTCTTGGCTTTGGAGAGTGTGGTTTTTACCTGTGCAGCCATGATTACAGGAACTTTGCATTCTTCCGGTATAGAGATGGGCCCTTCAGGGGGTGAGAGGGGGTAAGGCTAGCACTGAACCTATCTGCCAGGATCTTGGCAATATCAGTTGGTTCTGTATATTTATTGCCATTGTGCTGTAACTCGGAGCATATCTGAGTGTTGCCATTGAGATTCTTGACATAGCTATAGAATGCTTTGTGGTTGTCTTTAGAATCAGTGGTGATTTTGTTTTCGTAACTAGCGTTGGAGGATTTTATCAGGGATCGCAGCTCAGCTTCTTACTGAGGCTGACCAGGGAGCTCCTCCACTCATGGGATTTTACTCTCTTTTGCAACAGTTTCTTCCTTCTGTTGTACAGTTTGTTTATGGCAGGGGACCACCAGATTGGCTTCCTTTTTATGGAGGGTAGCGTCTTGGTTCTGTTTGGGACAGCACGATCCATGCACTTGTGTCAGTGCTTATAAAGTGCAATTGTGCAGGATTCAGAAGTAACTGTATTGTCCATCTGCATGGGTGTCATGAGTTCACCACTTCTGTCTTAAGAAGCATGAAGTTGGCTTTGGAGAAATTTTTTACCGTGGTTTCCTTAATGGGGGGTTGGGGTAGGATGTGGACATCTAGGGTAATTAGCTTATGGTCAGATCTGACCAATGAGGCGCTGACTTCAGGTGTGGAACACCGGTCACTCATGCTGGTAATGACTAGATCTAGGATATTGCTGCCCCTGGTGGGGGTGTGAATAAGTTGATCCAGGGCAGTGGAGTTTATGAATTCCAGAAAGCGCTGAGCGAAGGAGTTAGTACACGACTAGTTTTCCCAGTTAATGATGGGGTAGTTGAAATCGCCCATTATTAGGGCGTTTGGTTGAACCCTAATATTTTCCAGTACATCAAGAAAAGAGGAGTGGGAATCCTGGGGCATGGTGGGGGATCTGTAGCAAGCTACAATTTGGATTGCAGTTTTGCCCAGAGTTAGTTGCACTTGGATAACCTCGGCTGCATTATGCTGAGCAACTAGCCTGGAGGTGTGGATATTCTTAATGAATATGGACACACCTTCGCCTTTGATGTTCCGGTCTAGCTTACATGGCCGAAAAGTGTGGTATGAGTTATAGCCTGGTAGTGCAGGGGTGCTCTCTGAAGCCTTGAACCTGGTCTCAGTCACTGCCCAGATATCGATGTTGTCCATTTTAAGGAGTGCCTCGAGTTAGTGCATTTTGAGATTTAGACTTCTAGCACTGAGTAGCATCACCCTCAGTTTTTGCTTGCCTGCTCCTGTTAAGGTGGTGAATTTGTCATTTGAACCTTGCTAAAAAAGGGACTATAGGGGTGGCAAGAACAGTACAGTTTTGTACCTACCATAAATGTAGATGTTCGAGGATTCCATTGCTGCAGTCCTGACTATTGGGTATAGTCCGCGTCCCAGTCGGCCCGAATACCAGAGTATAAGGCTGACGTCGGTCAGGGCGCATTAGACTGACGTCAGTACGTCAGGGTACTAATGCGCATGACCGACGTCATATCCTCAGTCTTTTCTTGCCCCAGATGTCAGAAGACCCAAAAGACAAGTCCCAA
This sequence comes from Protopterus annectens, assembly GCF_019279795.1. NCBI lineage: Eukaryota > Metazoa > Chordata > Ceratodontiformes > Protopteridae > Protopterus > Protopterus annectens. The sequence goes on from NC_056725.1 coordinate 587,657,490, forward strand.
AACAACCTGCACCAAAAACATGTATAATATATACAACAATATATGTATATAAAAATATAAGCATGTAAACTCACCTACACAACCACCCCTAAACACAGAGGGGAGGAGGGAGGGTAATTGGACTGCAGCAATGGAATCCTCGAACATCTACATTTATGGTAGGTACAAAACTGTACTATGTTCTTCGTCTTCCATTGCTGCAGTCCTGACTATTGGGTAGAATCCCAAAGCAGAGGTAAGGGAGGCTGGCAAATTATAAAGTAGTAGGAGCTGACAACATGCCTTGTAAAACAGCTGTGGCAAAACCAGCCCTAGTCTTAGAGTATATAGGAAGGTGATAATGCCTAGAGAAAGTATGCACTGAACTCCAAGTAGCTGCTTCCAGAATATCCTTAGTTGCCACCCCCCTTAGAAATGCTGTTGAAGTGGCAGTAGCCCTAGTGGAATGAGGCCTAATCCCAGCTGGTATCTCCTTGCCATGATGGGAATAACAAAATGCAATGCAAAAGCCAATCCACCTAGAAATAGTTTGTTTTGACACAGGCTTGCCCTGTGAACTCAAAGCAAAAGAAACAAGCAACTGCTGAGACTGCCTAAAATCCTTAGTCCTGCTCAAATAATAACGCAATTGCCTGTGTACATCTAAAGTGTGCAATATCTTTTCCCCTTTATTTTGAGGATCTGCAAAAACGTAGGCAAATGAATAGTTTGGTTTAAAGCCACACTAGAAACCACCTTAGGCATAAAGGAAGGTTTAGTGGGTAATGATACCCTGTCCTTATGGAAAATCAAAAAAGGCTCTACTGCCATAAGGGCCTGCAACTCAGACACCCTTCTTGCAGAAGTAATAGCCAACAGAAAAGCAGTCTTCCATGACAAATATTTCAATTCAGCAGTAGCTGCAGGCTCAAAAGGTTGTAGAGTAAGTTTTTCCAACACAAAATTGAGATCCCAAGCAGGAGTAGGAGCTCTACGTGGGGGTCTTATATTCTTTGCCCCTCTAAGAAACTGCTTGAACAAAGGATGCGAAAACAAAGGTGGGTCACAATCATAGTGAGCTGAAATTGCTGCAGCATGAATCTTTATGGAAGAGAAGGACAATCCTTTGTCCAATAATTCAGTAAGATATTGAAGAGCCACACTCAAATTAGGCTCTGAAATCTCCAAATTCTTTGCTGTACTCCAAAAAATAAAAATCTCTTCCATTTTTCTGCGTACACTCTCCTTGTACTAGGCCTTCTAGCTTCCATAATCACATTTAAAACTTGTTGAGGAAGTTGAGACCTGCTGTGTTTCAAAACAGAATATGCCAGGCTGTTAGATGAAGAGAGTGAAGCTTGACATTGAGCAGATGACCGTCCTTCTGAGATAACAGATGAGGAATCAGAGGTAAAGGCCATGGAGGCTTCTTTACCAGACTCCGTAGTAGTGGGTACCAGTGTTGCCGAGGCCAATCTGGAGCTATCAAAATCATCCTTGGCCTGTCTTGTCTGACCTTTAATAGTACCTTTGGAAGAAGCGGTAGAGGTGGAAAGGCATACACATGAAGGTTTTTCCAACTGAAAGACAGAGCATCCACTTTCCAAGCTGTGTGATGAAACCCCTTTGTGCAATACTTTGGCAGCTGGTGGTTTAGTGGAGAAGCGAACAGATCTATGTCTGGAGTTCCCCATGACACTGTCAGTTTCTGAAATACATGAAGATCCAGTTTCCACCGTGGGGATCCATGATTTGTCTGCTTAACACATCTGCTAAGGAGTTCTGTGCTCCTGGCAGAAACCTTGCCTGAAGAGTTAGTTGCAAGCTTAGCGCAGTCTCCCATAAAATCATTGCTTGCCTGCATAGAGGATAAGAATGTGTTCCCCCTTGCTTGTTGATGTACCACATGACAGTTGTGTTGTCTGTTAGAATCAACACCTGCCCTGGAAGAAGTAACTCCTTGAAAGCCATTAATGCAAACTGGACTGCTAACATCTCCTTCATGTTGATATGTAGATGCTGTAGTCTGGCAGGCCACTTGTCTTGTATCCACTTTCCATTTAGATGAGCTCCCCAAGCAATGTCCGAGGCATCTGTCGTTAGAATCTGACTTGCCTCTGGCCGGGTCACAGAGAGTCCCTTGTTTAGGTGACATTCCTGAGCCCACCACAAAAATTCCTTTTGAATGCAAGGTATTATTTGAATGACAGTGTCCAAATCCTGGCAGTGCTGTGTCCATACATTTTGAGATACCATTGTAGCTTCCTCATATGCAGTTTGGCATTGGGAAGCACCAGAATACAAGATGCCATGAACCCTAATGCTTGAAGGACTGTCCTTGCAGTCAGCACGGACTGATGAGATAGTTGATGGAAGTAAAGTGACAGACTCTTTTGTTTGTCCGGGGTTAAAAGGCCATCTGGGCTGCTGTATTCAGTCTTACACCCAGAAAGCACATGTCTTGAGAGGGTACTAGACTGGACTTTATTTCGTTCACAGAATACCCTAGGCATCTTAGCACTGCTATAACATATTCCAGATGCTGTAGTAGGTCTTCCTTTTCTTGAGCCAGAATCAGGCAGTCGTCCAAGTAAGGATAGATTTGAATTCCTTGAAGCCTGAAGTAAGCTATCACTGGAGCCAGAACCTTTGTGAATACTCTGGGCAGTAGATAAGCCAAAGGGCAATGCAGAGAACTGATAATGAGAATTTCCAGCTCGAAACCGCAGATACTTTCTGCAACTTAGCCTTATAGGCACATGAAGGTAAGCTTCCTTGAGATCTAAAGTTACCATCCAGTGATCTTTGCCCAGCAGAGGTAAAAGCTGTTGTAACGTCAACATCTTGAACTTGGGAATGTCCAAAACGTGTTGAGGAGAGATAAATCCAAAATTGGTCTCCACGTGTTCCCCTTCTTTGGTACAAGGAACAGGCGAGAATAAAATCCTAGGCCCCTCTCTGACACAGGGACTGGCTGAATGGCCCCTATGTGAAGTAACTGTAAAACTTGCTTGTGAGCCTCTTTTCTTTGTAGAGGAGGAACGTCTGGCATGCCTTTGAAAGGGGCATTGTATGGAAATAAAATCTGTAACCGTGGTGAATGATATCCAACACCCATTTGTCTTGAGTAATTAAATCCCAATTTTCTTTGAAAAGAGACAGTCTTCCCCAAAGGAGCTGCCAGACGTGAATCTGCTGGCAGCTGGAAAACAGGTCATTGGGTCTGTTTACGAAAGGACTGACCCCTGCCCTCACCAGAAGTCTGAGCAGGTGAACTCCTGTTCTAGGCCTAAAAGAACTTTGAGCCCTGCCCTACCACGTCTAGATCTACCCCTAGACTGAGAATCATAAGCAGGATATGTCCACCCCTTAGCAGGCCAATTTCTACTAAACTTGGTGGCTGCACCTGCAAAAATCTTTAACAGTTTGCATAGACTTAGCTTTGTCCTCCATGTTCTTTAAAACAGCTTCCACAGGCGAACCAAACAACACATCAGACTGTAAAGGAGCATCCAAAATCCTTGTCTTAGCATGCTCAGCTAAATTCTGATCCTTCAACCAGGCATGCCTCGAAGAACAGAGCTGGTAGCAGCCACCCTCGAGGAGGCCTGTACAGCATCAAAACCACATTGCAAAGAATGCTTACCCACTTGTTCAGACACATGAACCAAATCCAGCAACTCTTTACACTCAATACCTTCCGCCAAAGCATCCACCTTAGATTTCAATTGTGAAAGAAGGTAATTCTGATATTTTAACATGTGAAACTGACAATTCAAAGCTCTCATGGCTAAAGTGGAAGAAGTATACACTTTCTTTCCCCACCTATCCAAAGCCCTCGCCTCTTTATCAGTGGGGACAGGATTTTTAACCACAGAAGCTTTTACACCCTTAGGCCCCTGAGAAATAGTTTCTGGGTCGCCCTAGGACTCTTAAACAAATATTTATGGGCTTGCGGCACCCTATAATACCTATCAGGCTTAACAGGAGCAGGAGGCAAAGAGTCAGGGTTCAGGGAAGCCTCTGCAAAAACATCTTCCACCACATTCAACACAGGAGGAATAGCTAAAGGCCTATGCTGGGGTAAAAACAAGAACTCCCGAAGCCTTTTCCTAGAGTCAGAGTAATCCTGGCCTTCCCATTTAAAGTGCTCCCTCATGGAATGCAAAGTCTCTGAAAATGAGAAATCCTCAGGTGGAGACGCTGTAGGAGTGGAATCATCCACATCAGAATCAGAATAGGTAGGATACTCCTGCAAATCTTCCACAGAAGATTCTGAAGCCTCAGAACACTGTTCAAAACAATCAAACTCCGGTTCCACCCTAGGCCTCTTATCAGGCGGGGGCAAAGAACCCCTAATCATAGTAATCAAATCTTCTGCCATCTTAAGCATATGTTTCTTAGGTACAGAACCTGAAATGGTAGGAGAAGCCCCCACTGAAGCTGAAGTAGGCCTACCTCTCATAGAAGTTTTGGCAACAGAAGGAGAGGCCCTAACTACCTTGGGAAGAGAGGGAAGAACAGTCACCTGAGAAGCCCCTCAGCCTGGCCTACCTCCTGAGAAGGCACATCCTGTAAGAGTATAGTTTCTGCCTGGGACTCCATGGAAACTCCTGGCAAAACCTCCGGCTCCACTGAGCCTTCTAAAGAACCGACGTCCGGGACTGCCGGTTCCTCAACCCTAGGCTTCACTGTTTTATCCTTGCGCTTCTTGGAGGAAGCGGGCGCCGGAGCATCCGACGGCATTTTATAATTGCAACGCTTCCCAAACACTAACCTGGCACAGTCTAACCTCCTCTTAATAGTGCGTTTGTTAAACCTAGCACAAGAGCGGCAACCAACAACGTCGTGCTCAGGCCCTAAACAAGGTATACACAAGGTATGATAATCCCTATGAGGTATCTGTTTCCCACAAGAAATACAGTTATTCACTTTTTCTGACATCCGGTAAAATACTGAGGCAAGAAAAAAACAAAATGTTCCCCAACGGGGTACTTAGCCAACTCTGTTTCGGTCTGAAACTCCGGTTTCGGAAGTATTTCAGAACGCCAACCTGCACTCGCAAAACTGCTTCTGCATCGGACCATGCGGCAAAAAAGACTGAGGATATGACGTCGGTCATGCGCATTAGTACCCTGACGTACTGACGTCAGTCTAATGCGCCCTGACCGACGTCAGCCTTATACTCTGGTATTCGGGCCGACTGGGACGCGGACTATACCCAATAGTCAGGACTGCAGCAATGGAAGACGAAGAACATCTTAGCCAGTATCCGGAATCCCAGGGGTGACAGGTGCAGGCCATCTCTGGCAAAGCATGGTGGTCTGTCGACCATGTCATCCCAGGCAGATACTGGATCGCTTTAGAATGACACCAGAAGCTTAGCCAATTGTTGAAGTCAATCATTTTGTCCTTGCACTGCGGTATCATTCTGGGTGATGGCAGAATGCTACTCATGGCTAGGGTCATATCTGCCTAGGCTACAAGATCGGAGAACTCTTCCATGTCTCTTTTCATGTAGTCCATTGAGGTACGTCTCAGGTCGTTCACACCAACATGGACAATAACAGAGTCATATTTGTATTGTTGTGGAGTGACCTGAGTACGTGGGTTATGTGGCGGATCCTGGCACCCGACAGGCAGCTGACAGTAACCTTCTCCTTGTTTAGCCCGGTGAGTGGGACATCAGTGTGCCTGCCTATAGAGTCACCTATGAATAGTGTGCTGGGTACATTGTTTTGCCTTACTGGCTGTGGTTGAGTGGCACACTGAGTCTGCGGGCTATGTGTCATTTGGGTTGTCTTGGGGGATGGAGATTGCTTGCATTTCTGCTTTGGAGGTCTCTGTTGCTTGGATTATTATTGAGAGTCTCCGCGAATATTTTTGTGTTTCTATGTGTGGATTTTGGTAGTGTAAATTTAGTGAGACTATGTGATGAGTGTGGTGTGGTGCAAGTGTTTACCTTCTCCTCTCGACTTTCAAGTTCAGTCTTGGTTGGAGAGAGCTTTACCTCCAGTTTGGCTAAATAAGTGCATCTCTCACAGGGTGTAGTGTTGGGTGGTAGGAGGAGAGGTTTGTCTGTGTACATGAGGCAATTTCTACATTGTCCCAAGAAGCCCAGATTCATCAGATAGACAGGAGAGAACACTGGGAGCTGACCCTTGGACTTGCCTGAATAAAAAACTATTTTCCTCTACATAAGTGAGGAAAGCTAGTACAAGAGCTGTTTTTCTCTAAGCAAGTGAGGAAAGTAAGTACCACAACTGTTTTCCTCTAGGTAATGAGGAAGGTTGAGTGCCGTAGTAATTAGTAGGTTATTTAGTGCTTGCAACAAGTTCTGAACAAGTGCTGATCACGAATAAGCAAATTCAAGTGCTAAAACTAAGAATCTGTATCTGGACTAAATTAGTTACAGGAAAGGGGGGGAAACAAGTGCAAATGCGGGCTTTTAAATCAGAAAGTTGAGAGAGATGGAAAAACTGCCCAACTGGTCAATAACTACAATTTTTGGGCCAGAACCACTCCTTATGTGGTAGATAGGTTACGTAGTGCTTACCACTCCCACAGATAAGCTAGAAGGCTTCCCTTCACAGAAAGCTTGGGGAGCTCAGAAGCTTACATACAGTCCTAGATGCAGCAAATCAGAATCTGGACTACACTAGTTACAGGAAAGGTAGGAAATAGGCTTAGATTTTTTTTTTAATACAGAACAGTAGCTAAAAAGTACAGTTTTGTACCTACCATAAATGTAGATGTTCGAGTGCTAATACAGCTGCAGTCATAACAGATGGGTTCTCCTGCCGTCAGGCGGGTCCTCTGTCGGCCGAATTCCAAAGTCTAGGTCCGGCATCGGTTGTGGTCGCTTCTTCCCTGACGTCAGTGCGACAGGGGTATAAAGGAACCAGCCAACGCCATTTTCTTCAGTTTTTCTTGCCCCAGATGTCAGGTGCCCCCAAAAGGAAGGCAATACATAAATTTGTGTAATAAAGCAATGCAATATAATCAAAATACAGTAGTTGCAAGCAAATACACCATAAATGAATACCCCAATCAAGTTGTATGAGGAGGTGTTAGCCCATAGGCCTGTCCCAAGAGGGGAAGGAGGGAGGGAAACCTGGACTGCAGCTGTATTAGCACTCGGACATCTACATTTATGGTAGGTACAAAACTGTGCTATGTTCATCGTGCATACAGCTGCAGTCATAACAGATGGGTAGAATCCCAAAGCTAAGAAAGGGGTGGTAGGCACTAGGTGGAACTAGGAGGAGCCAGGATGCCCTGCAAGACTGCAGTGGCAAAGCCTGCTCTAGTTTTGGAGTATAATGGTAGGTGGTAGTGCTTGGAGAAGGTATGCACAGAACTCCAAGTGGCTGCTTCCAAAATATCTTTGGTAGGAACTCCTCTGAGGAAAGCTGCAGAGGTAGCCGTGGCCCTTGTGGAGTGAGATCTGATGTCTGTAGGTACAGTTTTGCCATGAAAAGAATAGCAAAAGCTATGCAGTGGGCTATCCATTTTGAGATTGTCTGTTTGGAAATTGGCTTTCCTTGAGCTCCTACAGCATAGGACACAAAGAGCTGTTCTGATTTTCTGAAATGCTTTGTTCTGTCCAAATAACGCAGTTGTCTGTGGATGTCCAAGGAATGTAGTAATCTCCCCCTTTGTTTTGAGGATTAGGATAAAAGGTAGGTAAGTGTATGGCCTGATTCAAAGCTACCCTGGATACCACTTTAGGCATAAAGGACGGGTTGGTTCGTAATGAAACTGTCCTGATGGAAGATGATAAAAGGCTGCACAGCCATGAGAGCTTGTAGTTCTGAAACTCTACGAGCTGAGGTAATAGCCAGAAGGAAAGCTGTTTTCCAGGATAAATATTGCAAATCTGATGAGGCAGCTGGCTCAAAGGGAGGCAAGGTCAGTTTTTCCAGAATGAAATTGAGATCCCAAGCAGGTATTGCTTGTTTCCTTGGGGGTCTTAGATTCTTAGCCCCTCTGAGGAACTGTCTTAAGAGAGGGTGAGAGAATAAGGGTGGATCAGTGTTGTATTCTGCAGAAATGGCTGAGGCATGGATTTTGATGGAGGAGAATGAAAGTCCACTGCTTAGCAGCTCAACTAGATACTGTAGTATTTGAGGTAAATTCAGTTTTCCAGGATCCTGACCCTTTTTCTCATTCCAGACACAAAACCGTTTCCATTTTGCAGAGTAAGCTTTTCTAGTTGATGGCCCTCTAGCCTCCAAAATGACATCCTGCACCTCCTTGGAGAGTAGGGTCTGTTGTGATGCTAAGGAATCTTCCATGCGGCTAGATTGAGTGTTTTTAGCTGGCTGTGAAGAGTTTTGAAGCTGTGCTGAGTCAGGAGAAGAGGCATTAGAGGCAGGGTCCATGGTGGGGAATGCGTCAGGCTCCTTAGTGGAGTGGGTACCAGGGTTGTCTTGGCCAGTCTGGAGCAATGAGAATCATCTTTGGTCTGTCTGCTCTGGTTTTCAATAGAACTTTGGACAGCAGAGGAAGAGGTGGGAAGGCATAAACTGTCATTGATGGCCACCTGAAAGAGAGAGCGTCCACTCTCCAGGCCTTTGGATGGAAAAACCTTGAGCAGAATTTTGTCAATTGGTGATTTTTGTGGGAGGCAAAGATCTATGTCTGGCCTTCCCCATGCTTGGATTATTTCTGTAAAAACTTTTGGATGCAACTTCCATTCGTGTGGGTCTGTCATATTTCTGCTTAGGTTGTCTGCCAGCGTGTCTTCCTTGCCTGGTAAGTACTGTGCTTGTAGTTCGATTTGTAAGTCCATGGCCATGTTCCAAAGGGACATGGCCAGTCTGCATAGGGGTATGAATATGTTCCTCCCTGTTTGTTTATGTACCACATAACTGTGGTGTTGTCCGTTCTTATCAATAGTTGACCAGGTTGCAGAAGGTCTTTGAAAGCTATAATAGCATTTATTACTGCTAGCATTTCCTTTTGATTGATGTGAAGGTGCTTTTCTTTTTGGGACCATTTGCCCTGAATGCACCGATCTGCCATGTGCGCCCCCCAGGCGTAGTCCGAGGCGTCTGTTGTGATGACTTGATTTGTTTGAGGCTTGCTGAATGGAAGACCTGTGTTTGTTTGGCATGCTTGAGCCCACCACAGAAATTCCTTTTGTAGACATAGAATAAGTGGTATTATTGTTTCCAAACTGTGGCTGTGTTGAGACCATAGGTTTTTCAGGTACCATTGAAGTTTTCTCATATGCAGCTTTGCACATGGGATTAGTAAGATGCAAGATGCCATGAATCCCACAGCCTGCAGGATTTTCCTTGCAGTCAGCCTGGTGCAATTTGCTAGTGTTCTGAAGTATTGAGTTAGTTGCCCCTGCTGCCTCGGCTTCTCTGGCGTGAGGTAGGCCATCTGGGTGTTTGTGTCCAAGTTGGCACCCAGGAAAATTATCTTTCGAGAGGGTATTAGCCTTGATTTCTTTTTGTTGACTGTGTATCCCAGAGAGTTCAACAACATTATTACATAAGCCAGATGTTTCAGAAGAATGTGCTTGCTGTCCGCTTGGATCAGGCAGTCGTCCAAATAGGGGTATATCTGTATCCCTTGAAGTCTGCAGTAGGCAATTACTGATGCCAGGCATTTCGTGAATACTCTGGGCGCAATAGATAAGCCAAAGGGCAATGCAGAGAATTGATAATGGGTTGAACCTGCAAGAAATCTGAGGTATCTTCTGCATTTTTCTCTGATTGGGACATGCAGGTATGCCTCCTTGAGGTCCAATGTTACCAGCCAAGACTCCTTGCCCAGCATGGGAAGAAGCTGCTGTAGAGTGAGCATCTTGAATTTTGGTACACGTAGAAATGTGTTTAGGATGGATAGGTCCAGAATAGGTCTCCAATCTTTTCCCTTCCTTGGTACCAGGAATAGTCTGGAATAAAAACCTTGAACTTGTTCGTGCGTAGGTACCTCTTGAATAGCTTTCATGTCTATAAGATCTGTAATTTGCCTTTGTGCCTCTGCCCTTTGATTGTGTGGCAGGTTTGGCATGCCTCTCATTTTTGGAAGGGTGTGAAAATGGAATCTGTAGCCTCTGTTTATAATGTCCAGGATCCATTTGTCTTTTGTGACAATATGCCAATTTTTTGAAAATAATGCCAGTTTTCCTCCTAAGGGTGCTGCCATTTGAGTCTTGCTTGGCATGCAAAGGGGAAGTCATTGGGCTTGCTTTCTGAATGATTGCGAGTTATCCTCACCACCTCTTTGTGTGGGAGCTTGCCATTGTCTGCCTCTAAACGATCCTTGGGATTATCCCCTGCCCCTCGGGCGCTTGTATCTACCTCTTTGGGGTCTGTCCGTGGCTGGAAAGGACCAATTTTTGGAAGGCCAATTTCTGCTGAAACGTGGGGGTTGTACCTGTAGAAAATCTTTCACAGTTTGCATTGATTTAGCCTTTTCCTCCATTTTCCTTAATACCTCCTCAGCATTAGCACCAAATAATACATCCTTTTGTAGAGGGGCATCTAGTAATTTAGCTTTGACATGATCAGGCAAGGTTTGTTCCTTGAGCCAGGCATGTCTACGTATGACTTATCCTGTAACAGCAGCTCTACAGGAGGCCTCTAGAGCATCAAAACCACATTGTAAGGTATGCTTACCCACTTGTTCTGCACTATGCATCAAATCCTGCAACTCCTTCAAGTCTGGTTGGTCAGGTTGTGACATTTTACTTTCCAATTGTGATAACAAAAACTGTTGGTATTTTAGCACATGGAACTGACAGTTTAAGGCCCTCATGGTTAAGGTAGCCGAGGTATATACCTTTTCCCCCCACCTTTCTAAGGATCTGGAATCTCTCTCGGAAGGTAATGGATTTTTAGCAGTGGAGGCCTTAACTCCCTTGGGGCCCTGTGAGATGGTTTCTGGGTCAGCAGCATGGCTTTTTTATAGGAATTGGTGTGAGTCAGGAACCCTGTAGTACCTGTCAGGCTTGACTGGGGCTGGAGGCAGAGAATCCGGGTTAAGGCAGGCCTCCGAGTAAACATCATCTAGGATGTCCAAGACAGGAGGTATAGCCAGAGGCCTGTGCTGAGGTAGCAAGAGAAATTCCCTAAGCCTTTTCTTGGAATCTGAATAATCTTGGCCTTCCCAGTGGAAGTGTTCCCTTAAGGTATGCAAAGTTTCCCCAGATGAATAATCCTCTGGGGGGGATACAAAAGGAATGGACTCCTCTGCATCAGAGTCTTCAAAAGGGGGGTAAGAATGTTCCTGATCATCAGAGTGCTCTGAAATAATGGAGCCCTGATCAGAGGAGGGGGATTCTTCCTCCACTCTGGGCCTTTTGTCCGGTGGGGGTTGAGAACCCCTGATAAGAGTAATTAAATCCTCAGCCATTTTAAGCATCTGTTTTTTAGGCATGGGGCCTGGAGATGGGCCCTGTGTAGCTTGTCTCTTAGAATGCATGGCTGCTTTAGACTTAGTGAAAGCCTTAATGGAAAAAGAAAAGGAAGGTCTGAAGACACCTTGAGTGGAGGTAGACCTGTCCACATTTTGAGGTTCAATGCCAGGAGTGGCTTCGGTATCTGTAAGTCGGGGTGTGGGCCGAGGAGCCTGCGACCTCGGGCACAGGAGACACCGCCAATGAAGTGTCGTCGGTAGTCAGGGGCTGCGTAGGCGCCTCGCTGAGAACCGGACCACGTGTAGTCGGCTTTGGCGTGGTGTCGGTAGAGGCAGCGGACCTCGTGTGTCGGTCCTTATCTTTGCGTTTTTTAGACAAAACTGGTGTCGGAGTATCCGACGACATAATGTAGTTAAATGTTTTTCCAAAATAATGCTGGGCGAACTCCGCCCGACGCTTAATTTTTGAATGTAACACAAAAGCGACAGACCGAGACGTCGTGGTCTGGGCCTAAACAAGGTATACAGAGGGAATGGAAATCCTTATGCGGTATTTGCTTCCCACATGAAATACAATTATTAACTTTGTCTGACATCGGTCTGAGGCAAGAAAAGTTTCCCCAACGGGGTACTTAGCTTTCAAGACGACTTTGGTTTCCAAATTTTCGTAATTTCAGGAGCTGGCCGACCGGCACTTGCGAACTGCTTCTGCTTCGGGCACCGCGCGGCAAGAAAGACTTAAGAAAATGGCGTCGGCTGGTTCCTTTATACCCCTGTCGCACTGACGTCAGGGAAGAAGCGACGACAACCGATGCCGGACCTAGACTTTGGAATTCAGCCGACCGAGGACCCGCCTGACGGCAGGAGAACCCATCTGTTATGACTGCAGCTGTATGCACGTTCAACATCAGCAGTAAAAACAATTAAAATGCAGTGCGAGCTAGCTCACTTGAGTATGTAGCAATGAGGCAGCTCCAGGCAGAAACAAGCTAACTTTACATAAGCAACGGACGGAACATATTGCAGTACTATTTTTTTTACCTTGCATCCATCTTAAAACCATATACACTCATTCTGCATTCACGAAGATCTTGACATGTTATATTTACCTGTATTTGCTTGTACATTATAGGGAGCTTTTCTTTCTGGTGTCTGCCAAAAAAATGGGCTCTGTCTAGTTATTTCCCAGTCAATAAATGTAAATAATTAAAACTTCTAACAGTTTTATTTGCCAGTGAGACATTCACATAAAAGGGCTGTCAGAATCGAAATCTAAAGAAATCATGTCCAAAGGTGGAGGTGGCTGTCACACAAGCTGATGGAGACTTTCCTGGCTTGAAATACAATTATGTTCTTGTACTGCTTGGAACATGTGAAGCTGAAACCATAACCTTCTTAGCCACCAGGCAAAAAATAAAATGATCGTTATTCTTGTTCTCTGAACTTTGCCAGAAAGTGAGGGGTATGAAGGATATATTAAAATGTTTCCTGACACACAAGAAACCATCTACCATCAATTCTTCATCATCCTGCTGAATGAAACAAACTAGCGAGGGCATGACTGCATTCCTTTAAGCAACAAATGGTTCAATCTCCATGGTACACCACTCCTTGAAAACCAAGACCAGGCAGGTTTCAATTAACCTCAGTTCCAGAAAAAGGCAAAAGAAATATCTACCAATGCATTGCTTCCTGAGAAGCAAACAGCTTTCACAGAGATGTGTGCTTCCAAGGCCCAGTGTTATACATAGCCACTTTCAACAAATGGTACAAGCAAGTGCCACACTGTCTGCTCACATGCCGCACCACACCCTGGTTGTCCAACTAAATAGGAGGACTTGATCCCAGCCCCCTTTCCACAACCTGAATGGTGAAGAACACTGCATTTAAACTCAAGCAAATTTATATGAAATCCCCTTTCATTCTGCTTCACTTATCCCACACCAAATATTACCAAAAAAACATACAATGTGCAGCCAATCAGGAGTTCAACAGTAGAAAGGGAAACCTCACAACCAAAGTCTGGTGACAGTGGCCTGACACTAGCACAAAATTTTATGACTTCACAATGACTAACTTCACAATGACTAACCTCTACAGTGAAACACTCTTACCTGTAGGTGGGCAAATAGCACAGTAAAAACTGTGGCTGTCATGAGGTTAAACCAACAAACATATCCACATTTGTATCTACCTTGGACTCCTCCCTCTGGGTTTCAAGGCTATAAGTTAATGGGGCCTCCCTGCTGAAGGAATCGCTAATGTTGATAAATATCCACGCCTGTCCCCCAATGTAGGCAGTCCCCCAAATGAATCAAGAGATGATGTCTATCACCATATATTTATTCTCAGGGCTTGAAATCGTGGAATGACTCAAAGATGACTGTCAAGGAGTCCCCTGAGAGGGCCACTGGCAGTATGTCATTTATGTATGGAAATAAAGGCAAACCCTTCTTCTGGATGATATCCACTCATTACATTAACCACCCTGGTGAACCGAGAGGAAACAAAAGGAGTCTATCATGTGAACACCCAGAAAGTGATATCTCAAAAGGCATCCCTCATGACCAGGGATACCATTCACACACAATGTGGCAGGCAAGGGAATTGCCTCTGGAAAGGCTCCTTTAAGAACACAACATACTGAATGGGCCCTGTTGAAGCTGCTGAGTTCCTCCTTGAGGGTCTTTCTCTAATTCCTAGTAGTAGTAGTAATCTTTTTAAGCATCTTTTTGGGGAGGGGGGTAAGGCATACACTGATGATGCTGACAAGTGTTCAGTAACCTGCATGACTGCCTCCAATTTCTTCTAAGGTAACCACATGCAAAGGGTGGTCTCTCTACTCTTTCAGGTTTTATGAGTAAAAATCATGCAGCTCTGGCAGTCAAGTGCAATGAGTAATTCTCTGGAATTATGAATTCTTCCAAGAAGAATAAGCACTTTGAATGAATAACTGCAAAGACTTGTCATGCTTGACTGTAGAATGCTGGAAGAAACAATTGCAGTTTTCCTGCAAATCTCCAACACTAAAAGCACAAATATTAATATTCAGAAGAGAAATTCAGAAAACAAGAGTTCACAAATAGGCCACTTAACTTTTGTAAATTCAAACGAAAAATAGCTCTGTGGACATAACTAGACCACGTGACCCACTAACACTATCTCAGAAATATGTATATGCCAGCGACAAAAAAGGAACCAAAGATGGCAGGGGCTGACTGTTGTTTTCATCTGGAGATACAGGCAAGCATCCTCACACTGGGTAAGAGATGGCTTGCACCAAGATGTCCACGAAGCTGGCCAGATGTCTGCCTGCAGCTAACTACCATCTGTCAGGAATTTTGCAATATTTTATTTATTTTAATTTGATAACCAGGTAGTATCCGAGTGGGCCAGAAGCCCGTTTTCAGCGGAGACCCGGGGAGAAAAACTCCAAAGAAGATTACATTTTTACATTTGACATATGACTTTTAGTGTGTTTAGAGTGCATAAAATAATACAAATAGAAGTTCAATTGCAAAGTTCCTAACATCGTATCTAAAAGCAAGTAACAATGGTAGTAATATACAAACAGTAGAAAACAGTACAAAATAGTGCAGTATAAAAGCAGAATATATGTTTAGAAGAATTTTTTTTTTAAGGATAACATAACATGAACTGAGAGTAGGAAGGCGTAATAGCCAGGAAATATTGAGAAAGGGTGGTGTAAAGAAGGTAGTTAGATATTAAGGGGTTAAAGTAGTTAGCCTTGGTGAGAACAGGAGCAGTAGTGATCCACACAATGACAAATGCTGAAAAAAAACAAAAAAAAAAATAATTTTTTTGCCTCCATCTGTAGAAAATGTTCCCAGACTGGGTACTTATCACAATTAACTTGGAAGTTGCTTAGACAAAACATACAATCTACCAAATATTCATGGTGGCAATAAAGACATGGAGATGGTAAATGCTTCTCTCCCTTGTCCTGCCTAGCATCATACCAACACACACAGTAAATCTAGAAAGTACAGTAGTGTACACTTACCATAAATGTAGATGTTCGAGTGTATTCACTGTTGCAGTTGAATGGGGTCTAATCCCCTGTGGGATAGGTTTTCCATGGTGCTTATAGCAGAAATGAATGCAATGGCCTATCCATTTAGAAATGGTTTGCTTTAAAATAGCCTTCCCCTCTGCCCATGCAGCAAATGCCACCAGCAGTTGTTCAGATTTCCTTTGAGGTTTAGTCCTGTCCAAGTAAAATCTAAGTTGTCTGTGCACATCTAAGGAGTAAAGTATCCGTTCCCCTTTGTTCTGTGGATTAGAAAAGAAGGTTGGCAAATGAATGGACTGATTAAGAGCCACACTGGATACCACCTTGGGCATGAAGGAGGGATTGGTCCTGAAGGACACCCTGTCTGCATGAAAGATGATGAAAGGCTCCACTGCCATAAGGGCCTGTAATTCAGATACTGTTCTTGCTGAAGTGATTGCTAAAAGGAACGCTGTTTTCCAAAAAAGGAATTTTAACTCTGCACTTGCAGCTGGCTCAAAAGGAGGAAGAGTGAGATTTCCAATACAAAGTTAAGGTCCCAGGCTGGAGCTGGGGCTCTCCTGGGTGATCTTAAGTTTTTGGCCCCTCTGAGGAACTGCTTGAGCCGTGGATGAGAGAAGAGGGGTGGTTCTGTGTTGTAATGAACTGAAATGGCTGAGGTGTGAATTTTGATGGAGGAAAAAGAAAGGGCCGTGTGAAGCATCTCAGTTAAATATTGAAAAATCTGAGGTTAATTGGGCGCTGCTGAGCCCATCCCTTGAGTTTGGTTCCAGGCACAGAATCTTTTCCATTTTTCAGCATAAGAATAGGTAATTAGCCAGGCTGCCAGTTTCAGGGTTTGAAGCTGAGGGTTTAGAATCTGGCTCTCCTGCTGTGACAGCAGGGTAGGGGTCTGAGGCAGGTGCGATGGAGCCAGCAGTGAAACTGAGCAAGAGGGGGTACCAGTGTTGGCGTGGCCAGTCTGGTACAATCAGTATCATCCTTGGTTTGTCCTGTTTGATCTTTAGTAGTACTTTGAAGCGGAGAGGCAGAGGAGGAAGAGGCAGGAAAAGACCAATTCTTAGAGGGCCAATCCCACTAAATCTTGCAGGCTGTACTTGTAGGAAATCTTTAACAATATAAACTGATAGATTTTTCCAGAGGAAGGACAGAGCATCCACTTTCCAAGCGTGTTTGTGGGAAGCCCTTGTGCATAATTTGTCCAACTGGTAGTTCTGGGGGGAGGCAAACAGGTCTATATATGGGCTCCCTCATTTGTTTATCAACATGTTGAAAAGTCTTTGGTTCCAGTTTCCACTCGTGTGGGTCCATGAGATTTCTGCTTAGTTCGTCTGCCAGTGTACTTAGTTTTCCAGGAAGGAATTGAGCCTGTAGATGCACTCTGGTTCCACAGAGCCATGGCTAGTCTGCAGAGGGAGTAAGAATGGGTACCCCCCTGCTTGTTTATGTAACCCATAACAGTGGTGTGGTCCATCTTTACCATTAATTGCCCTGGAAGAATGTGGTCCTTGAAGGTTGTCAGAGCATTCTGTACAGCTAACATTTCTTTTTGACTGATATGCAGGTGCATTTGACTTGGGTTCCATTTGCCCTGAATGCACTTCCCTGCCAGGTGAGCCCCCCCATGCATAGTCTGATGCACATGTTAGGGTTTGGGGGAGTAGAGTGAATGGTAGTCCCTTGTTTTGGTGGCAGGCCTCTGCCCACCAAAGGAATTCTAACCATAGGCAAGGTCGGATAGGAATCATTGCTTCTAGATCCTGAGAATGTTGACCCCAAGGCTTTTTAGATACCATTATATATTCCTCATATGCAGTCTTGCATATGGAATTAGTAGAACGCAGGAGGCCATGAACCCCAAGGCTTGCAGTATTTGCCTTACACATAGCAGTCTTTTTATGGCTATTAGTTTAAAGTTGTCAAATTAATTTGTTTCTCTGGCGTGAGGAAAGCCATCTGGGAAGTTGTGTTCAAGCTTGCTCCCATGAATATAATTTGCTGACAGGGTACCAGAAGTGATTTATTTATGTTTATGGTGTACCCCAGACAAGTTAGCAACTTTTGTACAAATGCCAGATGATTCAAAAGCATGTCCTGGCTTTCTGCCTGAATTAGACAATCGTCCAGGTATGGGTATATTTGAATATTTCTTTGCCTGAAAATGCAATGACTGGAGCTAGACACTTTGTGAATGCCCTGGGCACTGTAGATAAGCCAAAGGGCAGTGCAGAGAACTGATAGTGCATGCAGCCTGCTCTGAAGTGTAGGTATTTTCTGCAAGATTCCCTGATTGGGATGTGCAGGTAGGCTTCCTTTAATTCCAGTGTTGCCAACCAGGCATCTTTGCCTAGCATAGGAAGTAACTGGTGAAGAGTTAGCATCTTGAATTTTGGAATCACCAAAAAGGTGTTTAGGATAGAAAGGTCCAGAATAGGACGCCATGAGTTGTCTTTTCTGGGTACCAGGAAAAGTCCTGAGTAGAAACCTTGTCCCTTTTCCTCTTCTGGTACAGTTTGAATAGCCTTTATGCTTGAGAGAGAGAGAACTTGCTTTTGAGCCTCTGCCCACTGATTTGCGGGTAGATCTGCCAAACCGTTTGGGGTTGGTAACATGTGGAAGTGAAATCTGTATCCTTGGAAAACTATATTTAAAACCCGTTTGTCCTGGGTAATGAGTTCCCAGTTTTTTGCCTGCAGAGCAATCTTTCCCCCTAAAGGAGCAGTCAGTTGAGAAGTGCTTGCGAGTTTCAAAGTTACGTAATTGAGACAGTTTACCATAGGGGGGAGTCTTACTACTCCCCAATTTGGAAGTGGGAGCCCCCCACTGCTTAGTCCTGTGCGTACTCTGGGACTGAAGGCTGGGTGTTCTGCTGGTTCTGGGTTTGGACTGAGAAAGCTTGGAAGAGGCAGGAAAATACCAATTCTTAGAGGGCCAATGCCTACTAAATCTTGGAGGCTGTACTTCTAGGAAATATTTAACAGTTTGCATCGATTTAGCTTTTTCCTCCATCTTTTTAAGAACTACTTCTGCTTTGCTGCCAAACAGGTGGTCCTGATTTAAGGGAGCATCCAGCAATTTAGCTTTAACATGATCTGGCAAAGATTGCCCCTTAAGCCAAGCATGCCTTCTAAGTACAGACCCAGTGACAGCAGCCCTGCAAGATGCCTCTAGTGAATCAAAAGCACACAGCAAATTATGCTTTCCAACCTGTTCAGCAGAATGCATCAAATCCTGTAAATCCTTGTTTTCAGCACAGTCAGGAATCAACATCATTTTCTATTTAAGCAATCCAATAATATGCTGCTGATACTTTAACATATGAGACTGGCAGTTTAAGGCCCTAACAGCCAAAGCTGCAGAAGTGTACACCTTCTTACCCAATCTATTCAGCGTCCTGGAGTCTCTATCAGAGGGGGGAGGATTTTTGGCAGTAGTAGCCTTAATGCCCTTGGGTCCCTGTGAAATGGCCTCAAGATCCGCAGTAAGATTTTTAAAAAGGAACTTGAGAGAGTCAGGAACCCTGTAATATCTATCAGGTTTTCTGGGAGCAGGAGGTAAAGAGTCAGGGGCCAAGCTAGATTCGTAAAAGGCATCAGCAATGTCTAGTACAGGAGGGATAGCTAAAGGCCTGTGTTGGGGCAGGAGTAAGAGATCCCTAAGCCTCTTTTTAGAATTAGAGTAATCCTGGCTTTCCCAGTGAAAATGCTCCCTAAGAGTATGCAGGGTTTCACCAAAAGAGAAAAACTCTGGGGGGGAAGCAGAGAGAATAGAGTCCTCTGCATCAGAATCCTCATAGGTAGATAAGGATAAATCCTGGTCATCAGAAGAAACAGAAATTTCAGAATCCTGGTCAGAAGTATCACAAGCAAATTCAGTCCTAGGTCTCTTAGAGGGGGAAAGTTGGCTTCCCCTGATTAAAGTAATAAGGTCTTCAGCCATTCTTATCATTTGTTTTTTAGGCAAAGAGGCCTGACCATGCGGTCTGGGCGCCAGTTTTCTAGGTATGGTTCGAATTTTAGGCCTTGAAGAAGAAGATGGTGTCAGTTTAATATGCAAGTCAGTAGGCCTGAATACACCCTCAGAAGCCGGTGCCTGCACAGCGGCTCCAGACCCATCCAAGGTAGAGACATTTGCAGGTTCCACAGTTGAAGCATCTCGCGGCATACCGGACTCTGAATGGGTCTCAGTAGAGGCCTGCGAATCTGAAGTAGCGGGTATTAAGGGTTGCGAAAGCGCCTCACTGAGTACCGGCGAACTGGTGACTGGCTTAGGAGAAGCGTCGTCGGCAGCTTTGGACCTAGGCGGCCTGTCTCTGTCTTTATCTTTGCGTTTTTTTGGAATGTCAGTAGTTGGATAGCTTACAGAGTACCAAAATATTTAGAAGCGTAAATATAATCGACGATGAATAGTTTGTTGCTTAAATAAGGCACAAAACCGACAATGAGGTACGTCGTGGTCAGGTCCTAGGCAAGGAATACAGTACGAATGAAAATCTTTGTGAGGTATTTGCTTTCCACAAGAAATACAATTATTGACTTTTACTGACATCAGTTTAGAGCAAGAAAAAGTTTCCCCAACAAGGTACTTAACTTTAGTTGAAGACTTCGGTTCTCAAACTCTAAAACGAAAATTTCAGGAGTAGGACGACCGGCACTTGCGAACTGCTTCTGCTTCGGGCACCACACTGCAAGAAAGACTGATGTAATGGCGTCGGCTGCATGCTTTATACCCCTGACTACCTGACGTCACGGAAGATAAGACAGCAACTGACGCAGGACCCAAGACTTTGATAATCAGGCCGACTGAGGGTTACTGCAAGCAGATAACCCAAATGTGATGACTGCAACAGTGAAACACGAAGAACATCAGTGATGTTCTAGAGATGTTCACAGCTCTAGAAGTGAAGCCAGATGAACATGACTAACTCCCAGCTATTGAGAGGGGGCCATCATTCAAGCAGTCATAAGGGCTGTTTGTACTTTTGCTGGCATCCCATCTGCTAAGTCTTTTTCATATGTCCCACTTCGGTCGGGAAGTCCTTCCCCAAGCAAGTGTGCACATCAGCACACACATGAAGCGGTGGCCTGATGAGATGAATTCACACCTCCAGGCCATAATTATTAACTCTACCCCTCCTCCAAGGAATAGTCCACAGCCTGGTCTGCACTGCCCACCCCTCCCCTAAGGACAGGCATCCCATCTTCCCCTATGAGCTCCTGTAGATGCCTCAGCCATTACTCAAACTCGGATAACCTAGGCAGTAGTCAGGGCTTAATCCCTTCGAGCTACTGCAGCTGAATAGCATTACTGTATACAATCATCATGTATGCAGGTGTGTTGCATACGTTACACAAATCTAGCCATTTTGTGCTCTAGAAGAGATAGAATTCCCTGACCGACACGAAAAAAAAAAACAAAAAAAAAAAACAAAACACAAGTATACTAGGTACAAACAGCTACACCTTCACTATCATCAATTCTATAAGGAAACCCTCCAGGAGGAATCCAGCAACCTCCACCAAACACAATCTGGCATTCTTGGAAGACCCTGCCTTAGGGAATACACAGGATGTGCCTGCACGTGCTGTGATGTCAAATGCCAGCTAAATAAGTAAGATTGATCATTAAGCTGGTTGATTCATCCTCAGCCACTAACAAATTCACCTCATACAAATCAAGAAATAATGAAGATTTGACAACATATTAATACACTTGTATGACTTCAAGGAAACGCCATGAACTAAGGTTGCATGAAGAGGTCAGCCACTCAGAGGTTCCTTCATACATTAACTAATACATTCTTGTTTTTTAATTTCTCCAAATCTTTTGGGTTTCTAATACCATGATGGGAATGGACCTCACTCCTAAGTCAACATACGATTAAAGTTATACAGTCTTGCTGTATAAATTAATGTATGAAGTAACAGTTTGTCTAACAGTGGGGAACCTCCATAATGGGTTCAATGACCAGATGAACCCCAAACTGTACAGTATTATGGGGAAACAGCTGAGGATACCCTGTGGACCATGATTTAGAAGGCTGAAGCCTGAGGTACAAGCATACCAAAGGAAGTCTCACTTCTGAAGTCTCAGATACTGCTTGAAAGCAATATGCACAGATGTCTGCAATGGAGACATGTTCCTTTTACTGCCCCCACCCAAGTGCTTGTCAATCTATCCATGATCACCTGCCCATTTGTACCCTGTCTCTGGGACAAAAGTCATTTGTTATGCAGTTGTCCTTCAGTCAAGAATGGACCTTATCTTATCCTAGTGGGTAATTAATGTAAAACTTGCGATGCCTTGCCTTCCCCATGGGCATGCACATTCACACCCGCACACTATGAATGCTTACATACAAACAGAGCTTGGCAGAAACAACCACATCCGCACCCCCTCCTACTACACACAATACACCTAGATTGACATTATGGGTCAGCACTGCAGTAGACCTGATTACCACTCCCCCCCCCCCTAAATGGGCAAGTGGTGATGGCCTTTTATTCTCATCCTCCCACCTGATTCCTTCAACTCTAGAGCCTGTAGTCAATCTCAGTTCATAGGTTCATAGGTGTGTACTAGGGCTAATGGCCCTGGAGCCTTTACAAGCCTATCCCATAGGATTACCCTAGCATCATGCCACCCAACCTTAGTTCCCAGTGCCTTTGTCGAGTAGAACCACTGGAGTGATCCCCGGGATGAATTTTCTATTTCCCAAACACTCATCAAGATTTCTCTTGAAGAGGGCTAGTGAGGTGCTCCGCTTGACATGTATGGGAAGTCTATTCCATAGCATGGGTAGTCAGTCTCTGGGTTATGAACCTGTCCCTTCAGCTTGTTCTGTTGACTGCGGTAATGAGGTTGAGGTTTCTGGAGCATGTAGTGTAGAGGGATTGGGATTTTTTTAGATGTAGCATTTCTAACAGAGTTGGGTCAGACATGGCTTTGTAAGTCAAGCAGAGATCGCCTCTAAGTAGGCAATATGAGACAGAGAATAGTTGCAGTTTTTTTGAGTCTATCCATACAGGACAAGTGTTTAAGGCCTAGGATCCTCTTTGTGAGGTACGTTTGTGGCCTCTCCAGTTGTTGCAGGTGTCTAGTGAGGTACATGCCAAATGGGGCACTGTACTCAATGATTAACCTAACGAGGGAGGAGTAGAGGGAGACAATGACCTCTTTTTCTTCCTGGATGCAAAACAGATAGTAATAAGATGTGCCACATGGGACTTTCTGACCACAGTGGCAATGTGGTGGTCAAAAGAGAAGTTCCTGTCAACCTGTATTCCCAGATCTCTTATGACGCCTTCTGTGTTCAGTGGACTACTATCGATGTGGTAATTCATGGGAACCAGGTTTTTCCTAAAGGGGATGACGATATTTTTTGGCATTGAGCTTAAGGCCATGGTGTCAACATCACTTGGGGAGTTAATAATAGTTCCCAACTCGGAATCGTCTGCGAACTTTGTCAGCCAGAGTCCCTTCATGTTGGCCTGGACTTCAGAGAAGTAGACACCAAACAGGAAAGGACCCAGGACCGAACCCTGTGGGACTCCACTCGTGACTGGTCGGCAGTTTGACTTTGAGACAGCTACTTTCACACTGTGGGTTCCATCTGTGAGCCAGTTTGCAACCCACCTAGTGATATAGGGGTTGATGCCTAGCTTAGTGAGTTTTGAGTCACAGTCAGGGCATCATTCCTCTAAACCATCTTTGGGAAAACACTAGAAGTACTCTGGTTAATTGATGCATGGCCTGTGACCACAGCCATTTTCAAGTTAGCAGTTATCCACATAACAGCAAATTATGATGCAGCTGGCATCCTGTCTGGAGGATTCATCTGGCAATGGTGTGCCTCACCCTCTGTACAGCAAAGGAAGGAGACACACAGCTCTTAATGCCTGCAAATGCTTAATCTAAAACTTTCTGCTGGGAGTAGAAATCAAGAGTGTGAAGGGCCATCTCTCTGCCCTAGTTTCTCTACTTTCAAAGAAAAGATGGCAATGAATGGACTGCTTCAAGGACAAGTCAGAAACCACTTTCTGGAAGAAATGAGAGTTGGTTCAGAGGTACTGCTTACCCTGTGAAACACCAAATAAGATTCCATATATCTAACAGCCTGTAGCTCTGAGATTTTGTGATAGGTGGGTAATGATCACAAGAAGTTAGCAGCATCAATGAACCAGCAGGCTCAGAAGCTGGACAGACAAGCCTGTCAGTCTTGAAGATTGGATCCCATGGAAGGAGAATAAATGTTTCAAAGAAAAACAGATGTAGTACATCTTTAAGAAATGCCCGATTAGCCATTGAGGGGTCACAATCCTGCCTCCCACATAATCAAAACAGGCAGAAATAGATGTGCACCCCCTAGCCTATAAATGAGACCCCAACTCCCAAATCATTTAGGTGCACTAGACAGCTCAGGATAACCTACAAGTTGACAAAGTGAGAGTGCAGAAGACTGGACCATCTAAATGGAAAATGTTTCTACCTAGACGCCCAGGCCTGATAGGTAGAATGCTTCATGACAAACTTGACCACTTTTGAATCAGCTACTAGGAAGTCTGGAATGATCAAAGAAATTACTTTAGGATCTAAACAGTGAGTAGAGCTAGCTGTGTGCAGTAATGAATGGTATTATCACCCAACACATGTACACACACAGACCGAGACTGCAGTCTTGGGCTGGAGTAATAATCTCGGGTAGTGAGCAAACGTCTTCATCTTCTGAGGAAAGATGGCTCTAGATGGCAAGAGGAGAAAGAGCAGTCTCATCCACAGTGATTAGGGTCTGCTCTTGCCTCAATCATCCATCAAGTGTGGGGAGGTTTAGCCAAAGAGCATTTCCTCCTTAAAATGGGTATCCAGAATGTTCTTTCTAAGCTGCTCTCTCCAAGGAAGAACAGGCTCACTTAAGACAACTTCTGCAGTCACATACCAGAGACAGCAGCCTTGGATAGTTTCAGTAAAATCAAATTTACAATGGGCCACATAGAAGTCCACCATGAAAGCCATACAGTATAAATAAGGTTCTTGTTAAGCCTGATTCAGAGAGGTTAGCAATGTCTTTCAGGGCCAAGTCCACCAAGAAGAAAAGGAATTTAGAAAAGAGGAAAAGTTAGAAGTCTCCAAGCGCCAGTGTGAGACTGCATCCTTGCCAAAAATGTCCACATCTTTATGCTTTCTATCTCATGTGGAAAGGTTGCAAAATTGTCAACTTTCAGATCTATACTGGATTGAACACATCAGACTGGAATCTGCCCAAGAATGCCTAGTGAAAGAATGTACTCCACTGAGGTGGGGTCTTGCAGAGGGCATTCACCTTACAGAAAAAGGGGTCATAAAGCAGAGCTGGGGTGTCTTCAAGATACCAAAACTGCGTCCCAAGTATCTGTTACAAGGGTGGGATGATGTGTTATTGTGCATTCTTCTCATGAAACACATTCAAGCCATCTTCGAGGAGAAGGAATGTGGGCCACAGACCACTGAATACAGGAGTTCCTAAACCTCAATATCTCCACCTGGAGGCATAAGTGGGTGGGGAGCTGGGGGTGGGGGGCAAGAAAGGAAAAATGGCATGAGAGGATAAGCTACTACAAACATAAGACTGTGAACTGCAGAAACTGAGCACAGCACAAACTATCTCAAAAAAAGGTGAGAAAATGTACTAACCTATTAGGAGCACAGTACAATCTAACCCTAGATAGAAGACAACTAGCAAGAACTAGTAAAACAGACTAGGACAGAAGTAATCCACTAGTGACGCCAGACTTGAGGACCGTAGGATGAGACCTATTAACAAAAGACCAAACTATATAGAGACATATTGCAGCAGTACAGGAGACAAATCTTATGGGATATCTCCTTTAAGGATCAGAACTGTATACCTAGAAATTGGAAGGAATAGGACTGTACAAATTACAAACACAAACCGTGTTACTCACTCTGTTTAGATCAGGAGCCGAAGAGAGAATAGGACGGACAACCTTCACACAGAGAATGTGGCAACTAAATCTATGGCAGTTTCTGATGGGTTGAAGTAATAACAGAACAAGGACTAGCAGTTATCTGTAGTGGACCCTGAAAGGTCAAAATAACAGGATGAATAAGCAGTCTTGTTTCCAACTGGAGTGAAATACAACCAAGTGTTACTCTGGCTGAGAAGAATGCCTAATAATGTGCCCATATAGCAAATTCAGAAGAGTGGTCCAACTTAAATAGCTAGTGCAGAAACAGCTAGAAAGATAATTAGAAACAGACATCACTGAGGGGTACTGATAATGATGGTGAGAGGCCACCCTCCTGGACTGAAAATCACTTCTAAGCATGGTCTAGGAAAAAAAATAGTGCATCATGTACACACAAATGTGTATAAAGGTGCCTATCTGTTTGTATTTATGTATGTGTGTGTGAGTGTGCATGAATGTATGCATGCACGTGTACATACCCATTCAGGACAAAGCAGGAGGGTGTGAGTTCTTGGCTATACTAAAGAATATGACAGAATTATTCACTTGCCTGCAAAACAAATTTGATCACTACAGAGTACAGGAAGGAAAAAGTTTTGTAAAACTACAGAATATGTCAGGCTATATATAGGCTCTGGTCTAAACATAATTAAGGGCAGCTTCTCTTAATATAGCCAGTAATGTAGACCTCCCTGTAGAACAATGCCAGAATATAGGTAAGCAGTAGCACATCTAGGAGTCCCCTACCAAAAGAATCTATCTGTCCTCCATGCAGAAGAGGGAGGAAGAGGATAGGAGGCTTTGTAGAACTACAAAATGCATCGTACTACAAGCTCTGGGCAAACACAAGTGTTGACACCTGTTTACAGGTAAAACACTCCCTAAAAGCTTAAAATAAAAAATAAACGAAAACCAGTGCTGAAAGCACACAAGGTGCCAAGCAAACAAACAAATTAATACCAGCACTTTCGAGGCACAACTCCAAACACCAACGGTGAAATTCCAATAAGCACAATCTTTTATTCGCTTATAAAACAGAACTGTAAGCACAAACAACAAATCGCAAAGAACATAAAACGCTTAACTCTAATCACTGTGTTTTTTGTTTTAAAACCACTGAGACTTATTCAGATAATCTTGTGCAGTTCATTTCAGCCCTTTATATAATAACATTGCTTAATTAATAAATCAATTACAATCAAATAAGATTTGTAACTAATTAAAGCTAAAAACCCCAACTAAAATTGCAAACAATTCTTATACATCACAACTTACATACTAAATCTTAAAAACGTCTGAGTACATTTTTATAAAAATCTTTAAAATGCTATAAAATATAAAACTGAAACACTTGAAAAAGAAAAAAAAAAAAATATATATATATATATATATATATATATATATATATATATATATATATATATATATATATATATATATATAAAAAACAGTGCTCAGTGTTCAAGAGTAATTATATGTTATACATATGTAACATACAAGCTGACTGTAGTAGAAAGCTCACATTTACTACATGGAACACAACTCCACCTTATGAAGGTGGAGTTGGGTAGAAAGTTACTATAGACCAAGGTGGTGTAAGGTTTATAATATGTAGGCTACCAAGCAACCAGTAACTTTAACTGTCAGGACACAAGACAGCTGAGAAACACAGCAGTCCTGTACAGAAATAAACTAAACTCAGATCAAATCTAAACTCCATACTAACCTAACAGGTAGGGATTCAAGGTTCAGTTGCTTGCTGTGACAGTGTTTGATTACCTTTATTGCTACAGTACAACCATTAGGATGAGAAATGCACCATTAATATCAGTCTCTAGGTGAAGAAATCTCAGAGGACAAGGTCAAACAATGCTGGCTCCAACTGAAAGGTCACCAAAGTGTATCTGGTACCAATCAGCTACACTCTGAAAGAATACCAGTACCTACAAGCTTGACACTGAAGCAGGTTTGGTATTGGCATCCAAACTAACATGGCACCCAGACAAAAAGATCTCCTCAGTGCCAAATCAGTCAATAAATGGGCCCTGACAATCTGTGTCAACAGCCCGTGTGTCCAATTTAGCTCATGGAGACATCTGGCCCTAGAATCAAAATCAAAACCTTTGGAGAACAGTGTCAAAGGCCTTGCTGTCAATTGTAATATAATGAGTGGTCCCAAATATGACCCTAGAACCAAAGTCAAGGCAGAGCAGGAGGTCAATACTGTATTTATCCCGAACGAAATAAGACCACAACTAATGTCAAAGTCAAATTAAGCTAGTGAGAGGGTCCAGAGGAAAATATTCCATTCAACTATGAATGAAGGTAAAGATGCCTGAAAAATTAGGCTAGCAAAAACCAACGCAGGCCAATATTAACATTGTCTGAAACAAAACCAGACATAAAAAATTCCAATGGATTTGAGAATACCAAACAGCATACAAAATAACTGGGTCAAACAATGAGCAAGCTCTGTTCAACCCCAAACCAAATACAAGGAACCAAAGTAAGTTGTGTACAGATACATGCACAGTCTACAGATCTGATGAGTCTAAGGAGGTATTTCTGAAAGTTATGAAAGACAAACTTTGGTCTGTTCCTAAAAATTATCAGTACAGCCCAATAAACAGACTAAGACAGGACTACAAGTGGTACTGTAGTGTATGAGAAGGAGACTTGAGATATGACCACAACTGACACCAAAGCCACAGCTGGGCTGATGGGAGGGTCAAACAGCAAACAAGTTCCCTACAGCTAAGTAAAATATAGGGAAACCCACTGCAAGTCATCCACAGCTAAACACCAACATCTACAAACGTAACTGGGCTATGGAAAAATTTCTTAAGAGAAAAGCCAAACAGGAAAATGTTTATAATCTACGCTGAAAATTACAAGTACTGCCAATAAGCACACTAAAATAGAATTACAACTGGCACTCAAGACCAGAGCTGTTAAAATGTTAATACAAAAGGGATCTGACATATTCATATAATTAACACTTACATGAAGATAAACGTGAACATCTATGCAATTCCCCAGGAGTGATGAATGTACTTCTGATTATAACAGTCAATACATTTTCCATTTATTTTGCAAAACTCCTAGAAGTTTATAGTTCCAGAGAGGCAAATTTTAAATATAAACTATCATGGTAATGCCTGCTACAAATCTGCCCCAAACACCTTTACTGAAGTATCACTTGTGACACAGGCAAATTTACATTGATATAAAGGTAATCAAACTATATTAATATAAAGATTATACTTCAAATATATTGTTATATATCATATAACCCAAGCAACATTACATAAATTATTCAATTCCTGAATTTTAAACAAGAAACAGCTTTACTAAACCATCACTTACTACACAGCCAATCATTCATTTATATAAATGAAAACAAACCACACAGACACAATCCTAGTCGCAACCATTTTACATCACAAACTATACTGACACACTCCCAGTTGCCAATATTATACATCACTTATAATCTACCCAATCTTTCTCTCTCAAACATTACACAGTTCATTTAAGTCCTGCTGCCTTTTAGACTTCATTCCTCCCTTGTATGTACTGTTCCCACAATTCCCATTCTTTCCTATGTAGTTTGCTCCTACCCTTTTCTAAAGACCTTAATTCCAGTTGTTTTATCTATGTTACTATATTCACTACTTCCAGTATAGTGGGTTTACATTCTGATTCCCATTTTCTAGTAATTGCTTTTTTGTCAGCCACCATTAGATACAGCAAGGCCTTACCATGTCTAGGTAATTCTGATTCTGTATCACAGCTCAGAAAAATCATCTCCCTTGTCAGACCAATCTGCCCACCCAGCATCTCCAGCAGTGCATCCTGCAGGGAATCCTTAAAGTCTGCCAACTCACTGCACTCCCAGAAAATATGTTCCCAATTACCTCTTTCTTCCCCTTCACACCTCCAACATTTATTGTCTGCCTGAAGAAAAATTCTCTGGAGTCTACGCAGGTTAAAAAATATCTATGTAAACAGGTCCAGGCAAAAATCCTAAATCTTCTAAATTTTGTTGCACATTTGGAGACGTACATATATCCTCCCATTGCTTTTTTTGTGAATTGCTTATCCAATCTCACTTCCTAATCCTTTCTAACCTCCTCTGATTTATTCTTATAGTTATCATGCAACATTTTATATGTTCTACTAATTATTTCCTTTTTAACGGCAGCTTCTGTTTTAGATTCTATTAAAAACTACCAGTGCTGGTCTTTTCTTTAGGAGGCCCCTATTTATTTCTCTATGCCTATACTCTGATATCAATCCCTGATTGGGAAGGCAATCTTTAACATACAGTCCAAACAAATTCTTGGTATCTTCCCATTCTATCATCTTTTCCTATCTAGTTATTTGCTCCCAATACCCTGGTTCCTTTGCCAATTTTCTCCAATAAATTTTGGCCCCCTCCCGCCTATTGTCTGTATCCCTAATTGCAGTCATCCTTATCGTGAGAATCTCCTCTCTTCATTCCTGCATTGATTTAGTTCTTGGAATACTTTCTGCAACTTTATGAATATAATATTCTGCATGATTATTGTTATTCTCCTTGAAAGCCTGCATCCAAAAACCCCAGTCTCTGTTTGGTTGTTAAACTTTCCCCATGTTTCATCATCATTCCTTTCCATTCTGAACTAGTGTTTTCTGATTGTGCTATGTATAGGAGTCTTAACTGTGTAGCTGTGAAATACCCCTTCAAACTGGGTAATCCCAATCCGCCCTGTTCTACTGGAAGAATCATCTTATCCCACTTCACTCTTGCCATCTTACCCTTCCAGATGAAGTCCTTCATCTCTTTATTAACTGCTACCCACAACTTCTCTTCTGGTTGATGAAATATGCCTGACCTGTGTATAAGACTAAAGGGAATAAAAACATTTTAACTGCTTGTACCTTACTATCCATATCACAAAGCTTCCATTTTCTCACTTTTTGTATTACTTTTTGTTTAGTCTCTTCCCACGGTTCCCCTTCAAAACATCTAAAATCAAAACATCTAAAACCCATAACATCAAATTTCATAACATCTAAAATGTATATAATATGTAATAGCGTATCATCAAATGTGTAAATGTTATAGTTTAATCTGTTAATCTTGTGGTATCACTATGAGATGTAGATTTTATTTCAATAGTTATTATTTATATAGTGTAGGAATTTACACTATTTATATAGTATTTATTTTGCCACTCTGTATGTGTTTTGCAGGCCATACAGGTAAGTGATATAGACATTATGTGTAGATTCTTTATGGTGATCCTGATACAGGGGGGTTAGGAAATTAACTTTTTCCAACTGTAGTGTGATCTTGGAGTTGGTATATTTAATTTACGGGGGAGGGTGTGGGGGGCAGAGCCCCAAACATGGGGGATGCAGGGGGAAACGAAGGAAAAAGTGTTTGTTAGTTTGGTGTTGTTATATGTGGAGGGGATGTTACTTTCATGTGATTTGTAGTGTTTAATGTTGTGATGCACATTTCAGATGCTATGAAATTCGATGTTATGGGTTTTATATGGTATAGGTTTTAGATGTTTTGAAGGGGAACCCTTCCCACATATCCTTAGCTGCCACACTAAAATCATTTTAATCCATACTCCTAAATATTTTATTTTATCATGTCTCCATAAATATGGGTATTCCTGAACCATTTCATGTGTGGGTACATAATTTACCATTATTGCCTTTGTTTTAGCTTCATTAATTTTGTATCCCAATAGTAGGAAAGCAAAATACATCTCTCCATAAGACAGAGATGAACCCAAAAAGAAAATGGTAAAAGAACAAAATCAGTTTTGCAAAACAGAGAATTACTAACATGAAGATAAAACAAAAATAGGGCAGAAGTGACTGGAAGGGTGAAGGAGCTGAAGAAACTACAGAACTCCATCAATATGCTAAAAACACTTCTTAAAACTAGTGGATTGGGAGAGTCAGTAGATGAGACTACATTTATGCACTGTAGAAGACATGTGGAGAACAGTCCTTCTACACAGCTAGCTATGGGAAAAAGAGGAGGAAATATGTGCCCTGGAGAAGGCTTTACATGTCCAGGTGCCTAAATCTGGCCAACCCAGAGACTATAGGAAAGAGGAAGATAGGCAAGACCAATCAAACAGCTTTCCTTGGCTGTCTCACAGACATTAACCTGCAGATCTTCAAAATCCTCGCAGAAGCCCGAAAAGAAAAGAACACTTGCGCACTCCCCAGCCTGCACAAAGAGGACAACCTGATGCAGTTAAGTGTCAGGTGTCAGATAAGAGTAAACTGGAGCTTGAGTGCATGCCCCTTAAGGGTAATGAATGAAGACAGACCTTTTACTAGACTAGACACTGTCGTCAAGCCAGCCTCCATAATGATTCAGAACACTCAATGCAAAAACCCACTAACAATTTACTGGATAGCGAGGTTTTCAGCACTTGGCCCCAAGTGTAGGATGATCCAAGGACCTGGGTCAGTAGCTCCTGTTATGCCTGGACAGACATCAAAAGTAAGGGGAAACCACAGGTCTAAGTACCTTGGACCTGTGGTTGGCTGACCTGAAGGATAGCTTTCCTAGGATAAGAAAGACTGATTTTTAACTTCCAGCCTGTCAGATGGAATTTACATAGTGCTAACCCAGGAAACATCCCACCAGGATATAAGCCAGGCTGCATCTCCTCTAGGTCCTCCATTATCTTGTCTGGAAAACAATTTTTAGCAATGGGTTTATCTCACAGAGGATGATTCTCCTGCTTATTTTGCAATCTTAGTCCTTGTGATGATGGTATGGCTGACAACTGGGCTACAAACTTGACCTTCTCATTGATCTCCAATAGAGGTGCTTTTCAGAAGCACCATCCTCCCAGTGGTAGAGTAAATATGAGTTTCTCCCATCAGCATAAACCAGTGCCAGGGTTGAACCTCTAGTACTGAACAGTATTGCCTCCCTTTGTGCATGTGATGGCTGCAGGCAGACTAGTGGATTTCTATGTAGGCAATGAACATGAGAACATTCCACCAGCTTGAGTGAATAACAAGGCCCAAATTGTGCAGTAGCAGAAAGAACACAGCTGTGTAAGATCTTAACCGTAATAATAGATTTCCTATTTGTCACTGTTGCAGTACTCTTTATAAATGGATATCCTACAGAGGATAGAGGAACATCCAGCCAGCATACCAAAGACTTGTCTCCTTTCAGGTGCTTTATGTCAGATGTATGCCCTGCATCCAAGGTGTACCACACACCTTAGACATTTGCTCTACATCTAAAGAGTAGGGGAACATACGTGCTGTACATGCACCTATTCCTCAGAAGAACCTCAGCAGCCCAAAAGGAGAAGTAATGATATATGCATCCAGAAAGAGATGAAAAATATGGACTCCCTCATGCAGAGAGAAAGCCACAAAGAAAAACAGAGGGAAGGAGGGACAGAATACTGCAATAGGGAAAAATAGGACATCTACTGTTATGGTAGTATCTTACACAATTATACTACATCCTTCCTTATCACTGCTGCATACTCTTTACAACTGGCAGAGTACAAAGGCTAGTGGAGAGAGACGGAGGAGGAAGCCACACAGCAGCCCTCTAATAACCCATATAGGATAGCCCTGGCAAAACCAGCGCTGGCCCTAGAAACCACATCTAACTTATAATGTTTAGTAAAGGTCTGTACAGCAGACCAAGCAGCAGCTTACAAAATGCATCTATTATCCAGAACAATGAAAAAAGCACCAGAACAGACTACAGTCCGGGTAGAATGAGCACAAACAGACGAAGAAAGCTGCTTACCATGAAAATAACAACAAAAGAAAATGAACTCTATCCAGGAGGAGATAGTTTGGTTGGAAACAGCCAAACCCAATTACACTTAATGGAAAGAAACTCAGATTTCCTTACACAAGTAGTCTTTATCAAGGTAATACCTGAGCTTTCTCTGTAGAGCCAAACTATGAAGGAGTCTTTCACTGTCAATCTGTGGAGAAGGGAAAAAAGAAGGAAGATAACAGTATGACTCAGACAAGTTCAAGAGAAATCTTGACCTGTGGATGGGAGATCGTAGGTTTAACCCGGGAATCATATCTGTGTCACTGCTGGACAGAGGCACAACAAACTAATGGGTACAGTATTTTTTCATATAAGGGGTGGCGTAAGCCACAAAAATTCGGGCTAGGCTTATAAATGCCTTGGGGCAGATAGCCTAGTATAAACCTATGAACCTATATTAACTACCTTGGGTATAAAATGATTGGCATCAAGGGAAACGCTTGTCTCTGCAAAAAGAAAAAAATGGCACTGCCACGAGTACTTGAAGTTTGGAAACCCTCTTGGCAAAAGTGTTACTAACACAGTTTTCCAAATACAGTGCTGCAAACAAGAAACTGCAGGCTCAAAAGAAGCCTGAGTCAATGTTTCAAGAACAAAATTAAGGTTCCAAGAAGGATAAATAGGTTTTCTTGTGGGTCTAACACACCTTTTAAAAATTGTTTGACTTCAAATTTAGAAATAATGAGTAGATTTAAAAGAGAACAAACAAAAATGGCCTACAAATGAGTTTTAACAGATGAGTATGCCAGGTCAAAATTGAGCAGCTCACACAAATAAGAACCTTAAGAGTAACCACAGAAAGAGGGTTCAGATCATACTTGTGACACCAAATAGAAAGTATTCCATTTAGCTGCATAAAACTTTTTAATAGAAGGCATCCTGCACAACTCGAGGCACCACATCCTCAAACATTTGTGTCAAAAGGAATCAAAACCCTGTCACCCAAAGAGTAATTTGTAGGGTGAGTAAATCAGGGTGAATAAGACACCCCTTTGTCCTGTGTGAAAAGATCCCTTCTGTGATGTAACTTGTGATGACTACCCCTAGGACGATGAAATACAAGAGAGAACCAGTGCCATCTGTGCCAAAAGGATGTCGCCAACAAGACTTTGGGGCCTGTCCCACATGATCTTGTACAGGACCTTTGGTATTACAGGAAAAGGGGGTAAACATACAGAAAGTTCCAGGAAAAAGACATGGCATCCACTTTCTAAACCAGAGGACATGGCACTCTGGAACAGAACTTGGGAAGTGATTTGTTCAGTGGGGAGGCAAAAAGATCTACTTCAGGAAAACCTCACTGATGTACAATGACCAGGAAAACCTCCCTGTGAAGCACTCATTTCTGAGGATTTGCCCAAGGCCTGTTCAAACCGTCTACCACTAGACAGTGCTGAGGTAATATACACTAACCTAAACAGTCAATTGATGGGTGACTGCAAAATCCCAAGCCTGTAGAACTAGTCTGCAAAGAAGTTTAAAGATTTTGTGCCCCCTTGCTATGTACTACATATCGGTACTGCTGTCTGTGAAAATTCTCATGGGGACCTGGAACCCAAAGAAAGTACAAAGCATGAAAACCCAGGAATAGAGGTCTTATCTCTTTTAAGGTTGATAAGGTCCCACTTGTTGCTGGGAAGACCAAACTCCTTGGCCCCTGATGTTGTTGGAACAGGCTTCTCAACCCTGACTGAAAGCATCTGTGTACATGTCCTAAGGGAGAAGAGGAACCTGGAAAGGCAGGCTGGGATTCAGAGAAATTTGATGAATCCACTAGAGGAATTAGAGCTTGAGGCAAGCCAAGAGAGGGATGAGAAGATCCAGAGGATGGTAGCACTGAAGCCAAAGTTCTGAGATACCACTGAAATTTCCTCATGTGGAGCCTGGCAAAAGGAATGGTGGATGCCATGAACCCCAGAGTTCAAAGAAATTCTCTTGCAGGCAGCTCTTGCAGAGGAAGAACAGACCGATAATAAATACTCAAGGAAATGACCTTTTTCAGATGAAGCAAAACTATCATTGGTGAGGTCTGAATTCTGCAACCCAGAAATACTTGGTCTTGAGAAGGGGTAAGGACATACTTTTTGAGATTTAGAGTGAATCTCACACTAAGGAGAAGGAGAAGCATAGTGTACTTGAGATCCTGAAGCAGGAGGTACCAACAGGGTGCTTGAATCAAGTTGTCCACTGTAGAAGGCCACCAGTGGGGCCAATTACTTGATAAAAAACCCTTGGAACAGTTGAAAGACCAAAGGCAAAGCAGAAAACTAATAATTTAAGGAAGAAACGGAGAAACATAAAAATTTCCTGAAGAGAGGGTGAAGGTAGCCATCCTTCAAATTCAGAGACACAGGAAAGCCTGAAGTGGAAACAGGTGAAACAGACCAGACAGACAACATCTTGAAAGAGGAAGCTTTCAGAAATGTGCTGAAAAAGGAAAGATCTAGAATGGGTCCCCAAGAACCTTCCTTCCTGGGAACTAGGAATATGAAGGGACTGGCTGAATGGTTCCCTGAACCAGAAGGTCTTGAAGAATGGAAGGAAAGTGAGGAAGTTGGTAATAGGGTGGTTGAGGAGTGCATGAAAAATCTATTTATTTATTTATTGGCATTTGATTACCAAGAAGGTCCACTGGGCCAGTAAAAGCCCATTTTTAGTGGAGGCCCGCGGAGAAAAGCTCCAGGATTAAAAAAATAAATCATACATTACAAACTAAATTATAAGAAAATGAGCGTCAAAAATCATACATTACATATAAACATTTCAAGAAAAAGAGGGTTGATACAATAAGACATAGAAATGAGATTTGGTACAATAGCAAAACAACAGTACAAAATAAAAAAATATATATGAATTACATAAGTATTAAACATTGTAAGTAAAGGAGAAGTTGACACTTATGAATGAGCTTAAGTACAGGCCCAAAGATCAATTACCAGTGTTAGCCAGGTCTCATTTTTAATTTGAATTACAGATAGGAAGCTATTAGGGTAAGCATGCAGACCAAGAAATGAGTGTGGTGACTAAGGTAATATTGTGTGTACAAGCTGGATGGGTAGAGATGCTGTATAAGACGGGATGAATGGGTAGTAGTAGCTGTTTTATAGGATTCAGTAGAAAGATGAAGGATTGATATCGGGACTTCAGAAAGACAGACAGGGAAAGATAGAAATCAAAATAAGAGGTTGAGCAGTTGCAGATCCAGTCAGAGAGAATATGGTTTTGAAGTGCAGTTTTAAAATTACTAAGGTTTTGTATTAGGCAGATGTTTGTAGGCAGCATGTTCCATTTTTAAGCTATGTTCCATGAGTATAGTAACTGTCCAGCGGGTAATTTAGGTTTAAGAACTTAGAGTAGCTGTTGCTGTTCAGATCCCAGAAGCCTCAAAGGGATATAAGGGGTAAGAAGAGAGTTGAGTGCATGACAGTCTTGTGGTTTATAGATAAGTCTGTGAGCAGTTGAAAGCTGGAGGAGTGACAGTTGGAAAGTTCTAACCAGTGCAGTTTTTTCAGGCCAATGCAGTGATGGGTGTTATAGCGGCTGTTTGTAGCGAATTTAGCCATCTTATTATAGCAGGTTTCCAATTTAGATTGCATGGAACATTGTAAGTTGGTAAGTAGAGGTGCACCACAAGTTAGAGATGGGAATAGGTATGATATTGCAAGCATATGTTTAGCATGGAGAGAGAGGAACTTAATTATGTCTACAGAGTAATCCTAACTTTTTATCGGTCTTACTAATAATGTTTTGGATATGTACATCAAGTTTTAGATTTTCATCACTTATTACTCCTAATAGTTTGGTGTGGGTTACTAGATCAATTTTTGTGGAGTTAAGGGAGAATATGTTGATTTCAGCTTTGGTTATTGAGGATTGTCTCCTGGGTGTGAAAATCATGAGTCTGGTTTTTGGGATTTAAAGAAAGGTAATTATTGTGAAGCTACATTTCCGCAGAGGGAAAAGCTGCTTGAGTGTTTTGCTGAAATGTATTTAAGGTGGGTGCAGTACAGACTATGGTGCAGTCATCTGCATACTGGACTAAGGAGCCAGGTAAGGTGGCTTGGTTTAGGTTGTTGATAAAGATATTGAAAAGAAAGGGGCCTAGAAGTGAACCTTGGGGGCACCTGTGGAATTATGAAAGGGGAAATTGAATATTGTCATTTAATTGCGTGCTTTGTGTTGGAGAGAGAGCTTTTAAACCAGTTGAGAGATTGGGAAGATAGTCCTATTCTGTTGAGCTGAGCGAGAAGGATGGAATGACAGATTGTATCAAATGCCTTGGGTAGAGCTAAGAAGAGTGTGGACACTAACTAACCGGAGTGTCTAACTTTGCTAACTGTGTCTAAGAAGGAGATTAGTGCAGTAGAGGTACTAACACCTGAGAAGCTATGTTGAGTTGGGGAGAGGATGTTGTTTTTCAGGAGATAGCCTAATAGTTGTTTTTGTACACATTTTTCAAGAATTTTAGAGATAGGGGAAAGTTTAGCAATTGGCCGAAAGTTTGAGATGTTGGTCGAGGGGCCACCTTTGTGAAGAGGAAGAATGAATGCTTTTTCCCACAGACTAGGGACATAGGATTCCTGAACTGATCTGTTAATCAGAATGCTGATAGGGTAAGGCCACTGCATCAGCAGCAATTTTAAGAAATTTAGCTGGGATTTTACTGGCTGAGTTGGAGCAAGGTTTTAGTTTTAGAAGGAATTTTTTGATAAGTGTAATGGGAATGGGAGAGAGAGATTGAACTCTGGGCAGAAGGAAGGATTGTGAAGTAGCAGTGTTGATGCATGAGGTAGCATGGTCCTTGGTATGTAGGGTAATGTGAACATTTTCATGATTAGAAAGTTGAGGAGGAGGCTGCAGGGGGGGGAGTTTGTAAAAAGAGAATTCTGAGGAATAGGTTGGGAAAAAGTAGCAGTAATTTTGGGAATGGTAATTATGAAGAAGGAATTAAAGGTTTTGGCAGCATGTTCTGGAGGAATATCAGGGTATGGGCAAGGATTGGCTTTGGTGCCAGGGGTTAAAAATTTGTTGGAGGACCAGAACATTTTGGGGTTGTTTTTTCTGTACGTTTGCTGGTTATGAAATTACTGCTGAATGTCTTAAAAAGGGTTAAATGACTTCCAAACAAAGAAATAGGCATTCTGAATAATGGAATGCACCCACAAGTCTGTGGTTATGCATTGTCAATAGGGACAGAAGAGGCTGAATGGCAAACGGAGGCATATTTGTCAAGAAAAGAAGGTTTTTTGACCCTTAAAAGGCTCATCAGGAAACACCCTCTTGGAAGACCTCTTAGCCCTGTGAAGGCCCTCTTTGTTGCCTCCACACAAATGAGGATTTAGAGGGGTAATTTCTCTGAAACTCAGGAATAGGAAAAAGGAAGATCTGCTTAAGATCTTGTGTGACTTTCCACTTATTCTTCAATATTTTGAAAAGCTCAGCTGCAAAACTGCTAAAAAGATTCTGGTTGTCTAAAGAAGTCTAGCAACTTAGCCTTAATGGCTTCAGGAAGGGAATGTAGCAACTACCTCTTCAAACCTTTCCTGCTGCAGCCCCTAGAAGAAGCCTCAGCAACATCATAACTACATTTCATAGTGGAAAGCTATTTGGGAAGCAGAGCTCAAAAGAGAAATTTCAGATGACTTAGCTTCTGAATCAGGCAAACCAGACAGAGCACCTTCAAGCTGATAAAGAGCCAGAACATATCTAGTCATATGGCTCTGGTAATTTATGGTTCTGAAGGCTAAGGTGGCAGAGGTGTACAATTCAGCCATACCAGTCCATAGCATGACTGTCCTTGTCAGAAGGTAAAACCTTGGAAGAGGACAGCAATTTAGAAGGTGCATCAGTAAAAAGAGAAATTACTGCAGAGTCAGAAGGACTTGTATATAAACAGGACCTTCCAAGTTTCTTTGGAATAGGAGACTGGGAGTCAGGAGCCTGTGAAACAGATGAAAAGGTTCCCAAGAAAGTATCTGACACTTGAAAGACTGCTGAAGGCTGGGGTGAATCTGCAAAAGAGCACAGTACCTTTTATGGATATCAGAAATCTGGGTACAACCCCATGTAAAGCGTTCCATCATACAACAATACTCCCAAATGACAATTCTTCAATGGGGGATTCAGAGGAAAGGGAATACTATTCTTTAGACACCAGAGCAACAGGGGAATGGATTTAAGAGGAGTAAGGCAAGGACTCCTCCACAAATCTAAAGTCACATCCCCCTTAGAGGAGTTAAGAGTCTCAGAAACACTTAGGAATAGAGGAACCAGGGAACAGAGGAAAGAGAGAAAGATAACCCCTGGGGGGGGGGGGGGTTCAAGGCCACAAGGGCCTTGAAAAGACCTCGAGTGAAATCCTGCCACTATGTGCTGATCCTTAGCTACAGCAGCTAAGTGTCTGGTCTTCTGTTTCTTTCTCAAAGGAACACCAGTCTTAAAGTTAGGGGGGTTCAGACCCTTGCCCAACTTCAATAAGGAAAATAGAGACTTCCTCTGTAACAGGAATCTACAGAATCCCCCTAGGTCCCTCTGAAATGATCAACCAAGGCTCCCCCTCCTCATCTACAGCAGATGCACAGCCTCTTAGGACATGCGGGTAGCCAGCCCTATGTTGGCCTCCAACTGAGTTGCGACAGAGGGAGCTGACATTAGAAATGGACAGTCCTCCTGTTCTTTATCTAACTCAATGGATATGTAAGAAAGAGGCTGGATATCAGAAGATTCTGTGTTTAAGATTTTTTTTAAACAACAGCTGAATGTCAGAGCAGGTGGATTCAGAAGCCATCATTTGCTGAGCCAGAAGCTTCAGTCTCTGGTTTTCTAAACAGATAGACAGGAAGACAGATGGCTGCACAAATTCTCTAGTACAAATGCCTGACAAATCTCACAATGAGTATGAATGTGAGCAGCACCTACACAAAACGCACTTCTCATGTCAATCCTTAAAGGGAATCTACCTCCCAAACTCACACTAGCCCTTCCTGAATCACATGTAAAAGTAATGCAACTAAAGGAAAAAAGGAAGAAAGAGACCCAAACATGGCACTTACCTTCTGAAAGCTTGGTAGCTGTAGCAATGTGACAAATGACTTGCAGACTGAATTCAAAAAGTAACCACTTGACTGGCACCAAAGAAGTTCTGAGGATTAGGTGTTTGTATGCTACATATGTACTCTATGCCTCAGACGTAGGACATAGGTCTGACATATGGCACCTGGAAGGAGCTAAAGCTTTGGTATGCTGGCCACAGGTTGGGCTAACATGGCAAGATATCCCAATCTATAAAGAATACTGCAACAGTGATAAGAAAGGCTATGTGGTGGGCTTAGGAGCTAGGTGCTAAGTAGTCGTGTGAGGTATCAAAGTGGTTGCAAAGAATGCCAAATGTTGATTAGTGGAGACAAATAAGCCAACAATAAGACCAAACAAGGAGGGCCTTTATTGTAAAATTAGTCCTTTCTGTGACTTACAAATATATATTTTTCACCATATTTTGTGAAATACTAATACATAAAAACTACAACCATTTTATTATATTTTACTTTCACTACGAGGACTACGGCACTGACAGGATTTTGTTTCAGTCTTCTCCCCAGCTTGTACAATGCATTTTGAGTGAGGACAATAAGATGCAGCTTACACACAAAATGTGAGGTGTTTCTTCTGCATTTTGTTAAAGTTCTGTGAATCGCTGCTATATAGATGGTCCTTGAAACTAGTATCAGTGTTTTGATTTCACTGAGTTACTTTAATATGATTTACTGTTTTTATTATTCCATTCTTCTTTCACAAAAAGTAACAAGCAGCAGCGTTACAGCAAGTGTTGAAAGCTGTATCTTTTAAAAAATCCAGACCTAACTCCACACTTGCTCTGGTGTAAAAACTTTAATGCCAGTGTAGCAGCACTGCTCATTCAACTGTGAACTGTATCACTTGGGGCATGGCAATGATGGTGCACAGCCAGTAAATCCTGATGTTTCTTGAAGCATGGCTGAAACAATTAGCTAACAGCAACTCAGCTAGCAGAAGTGTGTGTGTGTGTGTGTGTTGGGGTGGGGTGCTGTGCTTGCATATATTAAGTAGCAGTCACTCCCTTACATTGCTAATGCACAGTGATCAGGCATTTTGAGTTTTGAAGGACAGTGATCACACTGGAGAGTGGCAGGAAACCCCAACCAGAATAATAAGGACAAGGACAATGAAATGTCATGCTCCCAAGTTCTCCACCAGGTGCAGTGCAAATACACCAAAGTAAGATCAGGTTAAACATATTTTAAACACATCCTATTGGATTCTCATTCTAAATAACTAGCTGCACATAAGCAGTTTGCATTACTGGATAATTTTACCATGAAGGCTTACATTAAAATAATAGTCATCTAAAAATAAAATGAAGCAATACCAAAATATTTTTTTCAAACATCTGTGTAATAATATCAGTTTGTCACTACTGACAAAAGTGTCTATTACCTGGCAGTGGTTTTCTTGATCCAGTCTTCACATTCAATTTCCCCACAAAAAGGAATCTGAACAATCTAAAATCAAAGCAAACAAGAGATGGTTGTTTTCACATCATATAAATGTTGTTTAAAGGCGAGACTAAATGTTTATCAGCAGGGCCTCTCCTCAATAATAAAGGGGAAGTAGCTTCTTTACAGTTATTCTTATTAGAAGTCAGTAAATGAAACGTCTAAAACATCTTCTAAACATAGCATGCATTGACCTTAAAGTTGGGACAATTACATTAGCACATGTTTTTGCATCAACAAGTTAGGAATGGCGCATCACTCAATGTTGCACAAGCCCAAAGGGATAAAGTAATACAATGAAAATTTCGAGTTCCATGTCCTAAAGAGGACGAAGGAAGCAGCTCAGAAACACAGCTTAGCAATGTACTACTTCACACAACATTTCCTAGATTCATGGAATGGGGCCAATTTGGCTAGACAGCATCCAAAAAAAGAACTTATCTACTTACCATAATGTTCCATCTGTGTTGTCTATTTTCATTCTTCCTCAACATATTGGTTTGGATCAGATACTCTGATCCACCTCAGCCATTACTCTAGCTTGTGGCTACCAACAAACTCTCAAGCACCTTCCTTACCCATAATGCATCACCCCTAACATCCCTCAGATCTTGTTTGCAGCTTGACATGAAGACCATAAAGAATTGTCATAATTAGAGTTCAACATATGGGACATGTGGTGTCCCAAGCATTTCACTCCTCCATAATTCACTTGTGATGGAGGGTGGGGAGAATTTAGTGCAGACAAAATATAATCCCATCAACCGCTTGGTTACAGTTATGCTTTTGACCAATTTGCCAATTCTGTTATGTTCCAAGGAAGCCAATAACTGATCTGTCTTTTTAATTTGTTAGTTCTGTGCAGGTAGAACCACATTATCTATACACATCTAGTAAGTGCAGCATATACTCTCTTTTATTTGCGAATTCTGGGAAAAAAATAATGGCAGATTAACTGGTTGGGTAATGCTAGATTCTGACACCGCCCTAAGGAAGGAAGAAGCACTGGTATGTAAAGTGTCCCTATCCATGTGAAAAATAAAAGATGGCAACTTAGAATATAACGCTTGAAGTTCTGACATTTTCCAGCAGAAGAAATGCAACTAAAAAGGATAGTGTTCCAAGT
This sequence comes from Protopterus annectens, assembly GCF_019279795.1. Classification (NCBI taxonomy): domain Eukaryota; kingdom Metazoa; phylum Chordata; order Ceratodontiformes; family Protopteridae; genus Protopterus; species Protopterus annectens. The sequence goes on from NC_056725.1 coordinate 587,700,337, forward strand.
TAAGAATTTTAGATTATATCTGGCTGTAGTTTGAAAGAAAGACTGCGTCAAGGTTTGCCATACCAACTTTAAATCCCATGGTGGTATGGGACTGAGGTCTAGGTAGAAGAGAAGTATTAAAAATGCTTTGCAAAGTTTAGAAGAAGCCAGGCAAGCATTCTGAAACCCCACATGGAAATTTGAAAAAGGTTGTGAGTAGACATTAGACATTCGATAAACTAGCACCTTCTTAAAATAAACTCGCTAGAAATTCAAGAACAGAACGTATTGGAGATGGGCAAGCTTCTACCTGCAACTGCTCTACTTTACAAAGAAAAATCTTCTTCATAAATTTCTGTAGAGATTTCCTACAGAGAGTTGTTATGGGATGATAACAGAATGGAACAGACAGACGTAAGAAAACAAAAACAAAACATAAGCTGCCTGGCTACTAGTGTAATCAGAGGAACCACGCAGTCAGTTTTAGGTTAGAGATGTACGGATGAATCGTGCCTGTCAGGTGAGGCAAAAGTTCTGGAGTTAGACCTAAAAATCAAAGGTGAGTATAGAAACAGAGGTCAAAGGCAGGAGAACCATTTTAGTCTAGGTCAGTAAGGTACAATAAGAATGGCTTGTTCTTCAATATGGCTGCTCTCTGAAGTAATTTTTATTAACGTACTGTAAATGCCTGCCATTTTATATTCTTCCACCTTGTTTCTGGTGTACATATTTAGTTTGCATAAACTTCTTCTATTTAAATGTGCAATATTCGTCTTCAAGTCTGTACTCCTAGGCAAAGAATGAAAACTGTCCTTATGATAAGTGAATGAATAAACAAACAAACCATGCCTGTCATTTTGCTGCTGACAGATAAGCTGTGAGGAAGTAAGATGGACCTGCTCAGGTTGACAGCCATCATGTTGGACTTCCCTGGAAAATGGGTTACAATTACAAAGTGTTTGGAAGAAATTGCCCATTGTCACATCTTCAGTGTGGAGAACCAGGGACACATAATAAGACTCCGAAAGAACAAGAAATGTAGCCAAAAACAGGACCTCAAGTAGAAGCAGTTCTCTTTATTGGATACAACACAAGAAATATTAAGCACGTTCATCCCCCATAAAATAACATGGGACGAAAGCACTTAAAGTTTCTTGTGGTTGTATCCAATAAAGAGAACTGCTTCTACTTGAGGTCCTGTCTTTGGCTGCATTTCTACCTCTTCAGTTTAGGTAAGTTGGCCTCCTCGGGACCAACTGCCCTGGACTATATTTCCCAGGAACTGTCTGCTCCATCCAATCTGAGAAGCATCCATGGTTACTGTGGCCTTGGGTAGAAAAAGAAAAAATGACGGCCTAGCAACAGTTGTTTTGACTGCAGCTACATGGAAAAATAACCTTTGCCTGCCTGAGGTATTGCTATTTTTATTGACATAGGATGAGAGAGAATTTATCATTGTGTTCATAGTAGAAAATGGGCTACAACTGCAAAGTGGTTGGAAGAAATTGCTCATTGCCACATCTTCAGTAGGTAAGTTGGCCTTCTGAGGGGACCAATTGCCTTGGACTATATTCCATAGGAACTGTCCACTCCATCCAATCTGGGAAGCATCCATGGTTACTGTGGTCTTGGGTAAAGAAAGAAGAAATGACTGCTTAGCATCAGTTGTTTTGACTGCATCCACCTGGAAAAATAACCTCTCACTACCTATGGTATTACTATTTTATCGACATAAGATGAGAGAAAATGTATCATTGTCTTCAAAGCATCTATTGCAGATCTTCAAGTAATGTCTTGGTACAGGAAGTAGAACTACTGCCATTGACATTGATCCCAGAACTTGAGGAATCAATCCTGCTGATAGTCTGGTACTACAAATTATTTTCTTGACCTTATTGTTTGCACTCTTTAAAGAGTTAGAGATGCTAGCATAGACACCATGTTGAACATTGTTCCTATAAACTGTAACAGATTGGTTAGAATTGTGACTTCTTGTGATTGATAATTATCCCAAATTGTGGACAAGTCTACCTCACTTGATCTCGAACTTGTACCAGTAAATGTTTGGTCACAGCAGTAATGAACCCATCATCCCAAAATGGAAACATGGTATCCTTGAAATGTCAAGTGAAATGCCAATACTGCGACACACTTGTTGAACACCCTGGGGGCTGTGGTGAGGCCAAAGGGCAGGACTTTGGACTGGTAATGACCGTCTCTCAGCCTAAACTGTAACTATCTCTTAGATCGTCTGTTCATATTATGTGATAGTACAAATCCTGAAGGTCAACTGATGCCATCCAGTTGTCCTGCTGAGAAAGGGGGAAATTGGACTGAACCAAAACTAATTAGGACTTAGTGTGCCGAACAGAATTGTTCAACACACAGAGACTTAAAATCGGTGTCCAGTATCCTATTTTATTTAGGCACTAGAAGATCTTGAGTCAGTTACAGATTCTACTGGTCTAGACAGATCTTTTGGATGACTCGATGCTGCTCTTGAATTCTAGTATTGCTGCTTCCTGGGTAATGGGGATGGAAGGGAAAAAGGGAATGATATAACCTCTGCAAATGATTCGCTGCAAGGAAGCGCCCTTCATTACATTTAGCCATGCTTCCTGGGGTACAGATAAGAAAACCACAATTGCCTGTAGAGGAAGGCACTGAGGTTTCATTTCAGGAGGGCTGGCAGGGTCTAACAGAAGACGTATCTGTAAGACCCTCGGATTGCCAGAGTCCTCTGCCACTGGGACATTTTCAACCATTATTGCTCCCTCCTCTTCCTGGGGGGGGGGGGGGGATCTAGTTCCACGTATGTCCTGTAAATGACCTTGAGACTTTCAAAAACACGTACATTGACCTCCTGGTTGATTACTATGAAAAAAAAATCCATTGAGGGGATGGAAAAAGGTACGCCCCACAGCAGATAGGGTCTTTCTGTCCTTATCTGTGGGACCAAACCAAGGAGAACTGTCAAAGGAAGCACTGACGAAAGATGACACGAAAGACAGCACAAAATCATTGAGGCACATCCAGGCATGTCTCCTGATGGAAATTGCCTGAATAGGTAGCCCTAGAGATGCCTTCTGCAGTATGCAAGATAAGGCTCACGTATGAAATGGATATCGTCCATAGGGCAGCCTGACAGAGACTACTGAAGATTCAGCCTCAGCAGTTTTCGTTCCAGAAAGCGAATTGGATAGTCCTTTAATCAAATCTGTTTGCAGTCTCTTAAAACAAGAAGTTATGTACTCACCATAACGTTCCATGTTTGTTGTCCATCTTGCCTTTATTCGTGCTGGTTGGGTTCAGAACCGAGCATCGGTTCCAACTCAGCCTAATACAAAAAACTCAAGAGCTTCCACTGGCTCGAGGCTACCCCCTATCACATGATGCATATGGAATATCCAAGATCTTGTTTACAAGTGAAAGCACCCATATATATATATATATATATATATATATATATATATATATATATATATATATATATATATATATATATACATATACACATACATACACATTATATATATATATATATATATATATATATATATACACACACACACACACACACACACACACACACACGTTTCTGATGTTCAAAAGGGGGATTATGAGCTCCTCCAAATGGCGTTTCCTAAGGCCTCTGCCTGTTCCTTCTGTGCTTGCTGCTTTGATGGATACATTTTCATCAGCTTCCCAAACTCCTGACTCCCAATTCCTAGCTCCTAAAAAGCCTGACATGTTTTATAAAGTGCCGAATGATTGTAAATTTCTTTACAAATATCCCTCTGCTGATCCTTTTATCTGTTTCTTCTGACAAGCCTTCCAAACTTTTGCCTTCTACTAAAATGCTTCCCTCTGACAACGACAGTAGGGCCATGAAAAGGTTGGGCAAAAAAGTGTACACTGCAGCTACCCTGGCCTGTCAGGCTATGAATTACCAGACCCATATGACCAGATGTGTTTTAGCAATTCTGTTTCAGGCTTTCCAAATTATTTCTGACATTACAGATTCTGAGGGGGTAGACTTCGGCACTCTCTTTTTTGGGGTCCTCTTCTCAAGTGGTCTGCCATTCCATTAAATGTAGTTATGACACGGATGATGCTTCTTCTAAGGCTGCTGACTTTGGTTCTGTATTAAGGTGTTATTCTTGGTTTCGCCTTCAGTCTTTGCCAGTGATATCAAGACTAAATTAATGGATGCTGCTCTTGACAATAAAAACTCCTTGGTTCTGCAGCTGCTGAGCTTTTTGAATCTCTTCAGGAGAAGGGTAAGACTATGCAGGAATTGAAATATATTTTTGTTTCCCCGTTCCCAAATTGCAGAGGAATTCCAAGCCTGCCTTTGTCTGCAGGCAGCCTCGCCCTCCTCCCAAGGGTAAAAAAGGTTTTAGAAGGCATTCTTCTGCTAAGTCTACCCAGACTCCTACTACTCAAAAGCCTTCTTTTCCAGATTAACCAGGTTCTTTCTGACCACTCTCTTCCCTCCCTCAAGTCAGGTTCCTTTATCTCTTCATCTTTCCCTGTCTCTTCACAATTAGTTAAGGATTACTCAGGATTCTTGAGTTCTCTCCATCATTCGTTAAAGGTTCCATCACCCACCCCTTACACTTCAAAAATGAACTAAAAAATCACCTTCTCAACTCCAAGATCTGCCCCTGCCAGGACCCAACCTAACCTCCTTACACCCATTCACTTATCTACCTCACTCCCCTACATTGCACCACTCCTTCTAGGGTGTCATATTATTGATCTCTCTCAAATGATGATGATGATGATGATGCACAAAAATCTATTTGTATATATTTATTGTCTCTGTATATACATTACTGTGTTCATTTTTTTTTTTTTTTACTTATGCCTGCTCTCTACTATGTCTTTTACGTTTGTAATGTATACCAAGTCTTTTTGCTTTTGCTGTATAATGAAGTTATAAAATTCTCTTGTTTTCTATTATAGCCATATAAAAATAATATATTTTTTTTTTGTGATGCACTGCTGTCTATTAATGGAGCTTTTCTCCTCGGGTCTCCTCTGAAAATGGGCCACAAGCCCAGTAGGACCAACCCTTTTCCCGGTTAGGGGTCGCCACAGTGGAACTCTGGTCCGCTAATGATTGGCAGTAGATTTTTACGTGCTGGCTTGCCGGGCCTAACGCACAACCTTCAACGAAGGAACGCCCATTCACGCATGTCGCCACACAGAAGACGCTCTGAGAATCGAACGGGCAACGTCTAACTGTGAGGCGACAACGCTACCGCAGCACCACCACCGCAGTATATATATATATATATATATATATATATATATATATATATATATATATGGTCTGAACCTGACTAGCTGAAAGAAATGAGAAACTCCAAATTCAGCATCCATCACATATCCATACATAAATACATGTGATTATCCGCCTGATCCTCCAGGAGCGAAGGAGGGGGAAGGAGTGTAGGATGCAAAAATAAAGGTGAGATGGACAACAAACATGGAACGTTATGGTAAGTACATAACTTCTTAATGTTATGTTTTCCTATCTCACCTTAATTCTTGCTGGTTGGGACAGCGTCCCTAGCAACTTCATCCTTGGGTGGCTCAGGAAAACAGTCTCTTCAGTACAGTGGACCCAATTGAAGACCTGTTCTGGGAGGCCACATCTAATTTGTAAGGAGTAATAAAGGTATGAGGTGTTGCCCATGTAGCAGCTGCACAGATAGAGACCATAGGAAGTTTGGCTTGAAAGGCAGAAGACGTCGCAACAGCTCTTGTGGAATGTCCTTTCACTCAGCCTGATAATTGTCTGTTATTATTGCTGTATGAGAAGGAAATGCAGTCTGTAAGCCATTTTGACAGAGTCAATTTAGAAACAGAGAATCCTTTTCATTTGTCTGAAAAGGAAACAAAAATCTGACCTGCTTCTCTGAAATCTTTGGTCCTGTGCAAATAGAAGCGGAAATGTGTACATCCAATTGATGTAATTTATATTCTGCCTTGTTGCTATAGTTGGGAAAGAACACAGGCAACTCACTAGATTGATTCAAATTGTTTTCTGAACAGATCTTTGGTAAAAAGGAAGGATTAATTCTTAAGGAAACTCCGTCTTTGTGGAACACCATATATGGAGGGCTTACTGCCAGGGCCTAGAGCTCTGACACCAGTCTTGGCAGAGGTAATAGCTACCAAGGAAAGAGTTTTCCATGACATAAACTTCAAATCACATGATGATGAGGGTTCAAAAGGTGGTAAGATTAAGGTAATTAGAACAAAATTCAGGTCCCAAGTGGCTGGAGGTTCTCTGATGGGGGTCTTTAGTAGGAAGGCACCTTTCAAAAAGGCCTTGCATAGTTTGTGGGACATGACAGATAATCCCATTTCCCTGGTTTGGAAATTAGATATAGCTGCTAGTTGTACCCTGATGGAAGCTGCTGCTGCTCCCTCGTCAAAAAGATTGGAGAGAAATTCCAGAACTGCTGTGATAGGAGCTGTAAAAGGGTATATATTGTGCTTAACAGCCTAGTATAAGAATAGTTTCCATTTACTGGAATACAGTTTCCTCGTGGATGCCTTGTGGGAAGAAATCAAGACATGTTTAACAGCAGGGGAAAATCAAAACACCTGGCTATTTGTGGAATTCGAGCAGCCATGCTGTCAACTTTATGGTCTGGATTGACAAATGGAACATTCCCGATGAGTGGGTCAAAAGGACTGGAAATGGGTCCAGAATCCACAGTTCCTCCAGAAGATGGGTTCGGAGAAAGGGTAACCAAATTTGTCGAGGCCGATAAGGTGCAATGAGTATCAAGGTGCTGTTCAACATGCTGGCTTTCTGAAGTACTTGGGGTATCAAGGGGAAGGGTGGAAAGGCATAAAGAAGAGTGCATTCCTTGGTGACCTCCCTGGGGCGGGGGGGGTGAGGCAAAGTAGCTGCTGCACTTGGCATTGATGGACATGGCGAAAAGGTCACAGCAAGGCTCGCCCCATTTTAGGAAGATCTCTTCTGCAACTTCTTGTTTCAAGGACCACTCGTGAGCCAACAAAATTGCTCTGCAGAGTCTGTCTGCTATCACGTTGGATCTTCTTGGAAAGCGCGTTGCTATCAGAAAATGTTGAGAAGAGACAGCCCACTGCCAAACCTGTAGTGCCTTTCGACACAGGGGGGTACGATTTGGTTCCTTCCTATTTGTTTATGTACGACACTACTGACATGTCTGTTTGAATTGCAATAGTTCCTATCAGGAGAGAGTCCCGGAATGCCTGCAATGCATAAAGCACCACTGTCATCTCTAGGATATTGATATGCAAGTGGTTCTCATGTTCTTGCCATAAGCCTTGGACAGTCTTCTCCAGATAATGCTCCCCAAATCCAATCTGGGAAGCATCGGTGGTCAGTAGAGCAGTTGGTTGCGGAAAAACAAAAGGGCAACCCAAGAACAACTGATTCATTTGAAGCCACCAGAGAAGATCCTTCTTGCAAGACTGTGTGAGAAACATCTGATGTGACAGTGGTGGATCCTGCATCAACCACTGGGCAAAGAGTAGCCATTGGAGGATCCTCATGTGCATACATGACAGAGGTAACTAGAAGAATTGCCGCCATGGTACCCAGAACCTGTAACACAAGCCTCGCTTGAACTTTTCTCTTTGAAAACAAGCTCCTGATTTGACGGTGTAATGACTGGATTCTTTCGGGTGTAAGTTTTGCCACCATCTCTTCTGAGTCCAACTCTGTGCCTAAGAAAGTAATGTGCTGTGAAGGCAACAAGGCAGATTTTTTTAAGTTTATTGTAATGCCTAACCTGGAAAAGCGAAGCATGGTTTTGTCTCTTGCCTGTAGTAGTAGATGCCTGGTGGTGGCAGTCGGGAGCCAGTCATCTAGGTATGGAAACACACGGAATCCTAGACGTCTCAAGTGAGCCGTAACTACTGCTATACATTTGGTGAACGCTCTGGGGACTGTAGTGAGACCAAAGGGCAGGGCCCGAAATTGGTAATGACTGGCTCCCAGCCGAAAGTGTTAAGTGTCTCCTGGATTCCCTGTCCATCTTTATGTGGTAGTACGCATCCTGGAGATCTATCAAGCACATCCAATCATCTTTCCCCAGAAAGGGAATATTGACTGCAGTGTTACCATCCAGAATTTGATTTTTTTACAGACATGTTCAATCTGCTGAGATTCAAAATGGGTCTCCAGTCCCCTGTCTTTTCTGGAACTAAAAAGAACCTTGAGTAAGTTCCAGATCCAATTTGGTCTGTGGGGACATGCTGGATGACTCTTTCTTATTAACGTGCGTATCTTTAATGCTGCATAATCCCTCTGAATGGGTGGGACATCTGTAAAGGACTGATTTACAGAAGGGGGGTAGAAAAAGGGTATGTAATAACCTCTGGATATGATTGTACCCAGTTGTCTTGAGTTATTGCTAGCCAGGCGTTTGGGTGCAGTGACAAGCGTCCCCGGACTGCCTCCAGAGGTGGACAGATGGGCCTCCTTTCAGGAATGCTGGAAGGGCCTGCCAGAGAACACATCTGTCGCCCTGATTTTGCAGACCCCCTCTGCCACGAGGTCGGCATCTTCCATTGTGTTACTTCCCCCTTTGCCCCTGGTGGAACTGTCACCACGTGTGTTGGAAAAAACTTTCCGGGATTTGCGGAACCACATTTTTCCACCTCTCTGTCCTTTGGGATAAGGTCTAGTGGGAAAGTACAGTTTTGTACCTACCATAAATGTAGATGTCCGAACTGGATAGCATCTGCAGTCATAACAAGTGGGTTGTCCTGTCGTCAGGCAGCCCTGCAGTCGGCCGGATTCCAAAGTCCGGGTCCGGCTGATGTCGCACTCCACCCGACGTCATCTCTGGTCGTCTTCGGGTATAAAAGCATCAGCCGACGCCATTTTCCTCAGTGTTTCTTGCCCCAGATGCCAGTAGCCCTCTTGCAGGCTAAAATTTGGATAGATGCCAATGTTTCCAAATAGATAGAGGTAAACACAACAATAAGCATGTATGTACATATATACAAACAAATACACCATAAAGACTCCCCCAACAGCTAGCTATTAGGAGGGTAAACACCCTAGGAGTACCACAGAGGGAAGGAGGGAGGGTAATCCTGACTGCAGATGCTATCCAGTTCGGACATCTACATTTATGGTAGGTACAAAACTGTACTATGTCCTTCATGGATGCATCTGCAGTCATAACAAGTGGGTAGAATACCATAGCCAACTAGGGAGGAGGATAAAAGTAGATTATGGTGTGTTTAGGATCCCTTGCAGTACAGCAGTGGCAAACCCTGCTCGGGATCTGGAATAAAGAGGCAAATTATAATGCTTGGCAAATGTATGCACGGAGGTCCAAGTAGCCGCCTCAATAATGTCTTTGGTTGCCACTCCTCGTAAGAAGGCTGTGGTAGTGGCTGTTGCCCTTGTAGAATGAGGTCTTATGTTCTGTGGAATTGGTTTTCCATGGAAGGAGTAACAGTATCGTATGCAATTTCCTATCCATTTGGAGATTGTCTGTTTGGAAATAGCTTTTCCTTCCCTTCCTGCTGCATAGGCTACAAAGAGTTGGTCAGTCTTTCTGCTATTTTTGTTCTGTCCAAGTAGTAGCGTAGCTGTCTATGTACATCCAAGGTATGCAGTATTCTTTCCCTCTGTTTTGTGGGTTGGGAAAGAAGGTAGGTAGGTGGATTGCCTGGTTTAAAGACACTCTGGATACCACCTTGGGCATAAATGTTGGGTTAGTCCTCAAGGACACTCTATCTTGGTGGAAGATTAGGAAGGGTTGCACTGCCATTAAGGCCTGTAGTTCTGAAACCCTCCTTGCTGAAGTAATTGCCAGTAGGAAAGCAGTTTTCCATGACAGGTGTTGTAGGTCTGCTGTTGCTGCTGGTTCAAAGGGTGATAGTGTCAACTTTTCTAGCACAAAGTTTAAATCCCAAGCTGGTAATGGTGGTTTCCTTGGAGGTTTTACATTCTTGATTCCTCTGAGGAACTGCCTGAGCAAAGGGTGAAAAACAGGTGGATCAAAGCTGTATCCTGCTGAAATAGCTGATGCATGTATCTTGATGGAGGAGTAGGACAGGCCTGAATGAAGAAGTTCGGCCAGATACTCCAGAATGTTAGGTATATCTATGTTTGACACATCTTTTCCTCTTTCCGTACTCCAAATGACAAACCTTTTCCATTTTCTAGCATAGTTCCTTCTTGTTGAAGGTCTGCGTGCTTCAAGAATAATGTCTTTAACTCTTTGGGAAAGTTCTGGATTAGCTGCTGCTATGTGATGTTCCATGCAGTCAGTTGCAGCGTTTTTAGGTTTGGATGTATGATGCTGTAATTGTTCTGAGTTAACATCAAAGGCATCAGTGGTATTGGCCACATATTGTTCCGAGACATGCTCTTCAGTAGTGGGTACCAGTGTTGTCTTGGCCAGTTTGGAGCTATCAGGATTATCCTTGGACGTTCTTCCCTTATTTTTAGCAGTACCTTGTGTATCAAAGGAAGAGGTGGGAATGCATATGCTGTTAGGCCTTTCCAGTTGAAGGAGAGTGAGTCCACTTTCCATGCTAGTGGGTGGAATGTCCTTGTGCAGAATTTTTGAGCTGGTAATTGAGAGGTGATGCAAATAGGTCTATCTGTGGCATTCCCCATTTCTTCGAGATGGTCTTGAAGATGTCCGGGTGCAGCTTCCATTCGTGGGCATCCGAAGTGGTTCTGCTTAATATGTCTGCCAGAGTATTGTCTTTCCCTGGTACAAATATTGCCTGTAACTGAATGTTGTAGCTGAGTGCCAGGGTCCACAGCTCCAAGGTCATTCTGCATAGGGGTATGAATGAGTGCCTCCCTGTTTGTTGATGTACCACATGACTGTGGTGTTGTCTGTCCTTATCATCAACTGGCCCTCTTTGAGAAATGGTTTGAACTTTTGGATTGCCAGTTTTACTGCCAGCATTTCTTTTAGATTGATGTGCAGGTGAAGTTGATCCTGTGTCCACAATCCTTGCACGCATTTGTCCAGCATGTGGGCCCCCATCCTAGGTCTGAAGCGTCTGTTGTGATGGTCTGGCTTGGTTGACATCTGCGAAAGGGTAGGCCTGTGTTTGACTGGCATGCCTGAGCCCACCATAGGAACTCCTGTTTTAAGCATGGAATTAGTGGGATTTCTGTTTCTAGACTGTGTCTGTGTTGGGACCATAAATTCTTTAGGTACCACTGTAGTTTCCTCATATGTAGTCTGGCAAATGGGACCAAGATTATGCATGATGCCATGAAGCCCAAGGCCTGTAGAACTTTTCTTGCTGTTAACTTGTTCAGCTTTGTTAGTGCCAAGAAGTAAAGAGGAAGTTCTTTTGTTTTTCTGTAGTCAGGAATGCCATTTGTTGTACTGTGTCCAATTCAGCCCAAGAAAGTCCTTGTTTGGGATGGTATCAGTCTTGACTTTTGTAAATTGACTGTGTATCCCAGTCCTTGTAGCAAGTAAATGACCCTTTGTAAATCTGTTGTCAGCTTGCTTTTGTTGTCCCCTTGTAGCAGGCAGTCGTCCAGGTATGGGTAAATTTGAATTCCTGTAGTCTGCAATGGGCGATTACTGATGCCAGGCATTTTGTGAATACTCTGGGCAGTAGATAAGCCAAAGGGCAATGCTGAGAATTGATAGTGCTCTGATCCTGCAAGAAATCTGAGGTATCTTCTGCAGATTGGTCGGATGGGGACGTGCAGGTATGCCTCCTTGAGATCTAGAGTTACCAGCCAAGACTCCTTGCCCAGCATGGGAAGAAGTTGCTGTAGGGTCAGCATTTTGAATTTTGGGACAATGATATATGTATTTAAGGTGGACAGGTCGAGAATTGGTCTCCAACTTTTTCCTTTCTTGGAACTAGGAATAGTCTGGAGTAGAACCCCTTTCCTTGTTCTGCTGTTGGCACTCTTTCCACAGCTTTCATGTTTGCTAACTCCATTATCTGGCGTAGAGCCTCTGTTTTTTGATTTGGAGGTAGATTTGGCATTCCTCTTTTGACTGGTAAAGTGTGGAAGTGAAACCGGTAACCTTGATCTATGGTTTGTAAAATCCACTTGTCTTTTGTTATGCAGTGCCAGTTCTTTGAAAATAAGGTTAACTTTCCGCCTAGAGGGGCTGCTATTTGTTCCCTGGTAGGCGGATTTAGGATTAAGTCACTGCGGTTGTGCTGATGTAGTGGCAGTGGCTGTGTCTGTGCCTCTGTTGTTACCTTGCCACTGTCGTCCTCTGTAGGCACCTCCTCTGGATTGGTTTCTGCCTCTGGAACGCCTATTTCTAACCCTTTGAAATTTTGTGAAGTCAGGAAAGGACCAATTTTGGCAGGCCAGTTCCTGCTAAACCTTGGGGTTGAACCTGCAAGAAATCTTTAACAGTTTGAACAGATTTTGCCTTTTCTTCCATTTTCTTCATAACCTGCTGGGCAGGTGTACCAAACAAACTTGTCTTGTCCATAGGAGCATCTAGCAACTTAGCTTTAACATGATCCGGTAAAGCTTGTTCCTTTAGCCATGCATGCCTTCTTATCACTGTGCCTGTCATGGCTGATCTAAATGAAGCCTCCAGTGCATCATAGCCACATTTTAAGGAATGGTTGCTAACCTGTTGTATGTTATTTACCATCTCTAATACATATTTCTTATCAAGAGATTCATCAGTGGTTAATTTTTAGTTAACTGATCAAGCAGAAACTCTTGGTATTGTATCAGGTGGAACTGACAGTTCAAAGCTCTAGCTGAGGGGGTGGCTGAAGTGTAGGCCTTTTCACCCCATCTGGCTAGTGCCCTCGCTTCCCTTTCAGAAGAAATAGGGTTTTAGCTGTGGTCGGCTACTGCCTTGGGACCCTGGGATATAGTTTCTGGGTCTGCAAGTGGGGCCTTGTAAAGGTGGTGATGAGTATCTGGCACCCTGTAAAATCTGTCTGGTTTGGCAGGGGCTGGGGGTAAAGAATCTGGAGCGGAGCAAACATCATTGAAAGCATCATCCACCACAGAGAGAACAGGAGGTATAGCTAAGGGCCTGTGCTGTGGGAGGTGCAGAAAGGTCCTAAGTCTTTTTCTGGAGTCTGAAAAATCCTGTTGCTGCCATTGGAACTGTTCTCGCATGGCATGCAAGGTTTCCCCAAAGGAGAATTCTTCTGGTGGGGAAGCAGTTGGAATGGATTCTTCAGCATCCGAATCTTCAAAATTGGAGAAGGGAGCCTCAGGCTGATCAGTTATGTCTGATTCATCAGCAGAATCATCAGTAGAAACTGGCTCAGGGGGCTCTGCCCTAGATCTCTTCTCAGGGGGCTGAGAGGCCCTATCTGGGTGAGGTTGAGATCCTCTAATTAAAGAAATTAAATCTTCTGCCAAAGAAAGCATTTGAGAACTAGAAGAGGGCCTGGATGTGGGGGGTTTAACAGGCACTGATTTAGTAGTCTTGGCTGCTTTAGCCCTGGCGAAGGCCTTAATGGACATGGCAGCTGGAGGCCTAGCAGCACCACGTGCTGGGGTAGAGACATCCAAGGGGATGGTGTCTGATAAGTCCACCACCGTAGTGGGTAAACTTTCTGAGGTCGATTCAAGAGTTGTAGCAGGGGCCTCAGTTGTTAGAATAGGTTCAGCTGTACTTTGAGCAGTTTTCTCGGTTTCGGCCGAAACCGAGACACTCGCGGTTTGCTTTACCGTGGTTTCGGCCGAAACCGCGGACCGCGAATGTCGGTCTTTATCTTTGCGTTTTTTGGGGGTAGTCGGAGGATCCGACGGCATAATGTACGCAAAATCAGTACCGAAAAACTGTTCTGCAAACTCCGACCGGCGCCTAAGCGTTCACGGTTAAAGAAGCACAGGCCGAACAGGCTGCTACGTCGTGGGCTGGGCCTAAACAAGGCAGACAGTATGAGTGGAAATCTTTATGAGGTATTTGTTTCCCACAGGTTAAACAATTGTTAACTTTTTCTGACATCGGCTGAGGCAAGAAAGAGTCCCCAACGGGGTACTTAGCTTTAGAAGTCTTCGAAGTAGTATTCGGTAGAAGTAATCTCTGGATCCGACCGACCGGCACTTGCGAACAGCTTCTGCTTCAGGCGCCACGCGGCAAGAAAGACTGAGGAAAATGGCGTCGGCTGATGCTTTTATACCCGAAGACGACCAGAGATGACGTCGGGTGGAGTGCGACATCAGCCGAAGCTGGACCCGGACTTTGGAATCCGGCCGACTGCAGGGCTGCCTGACGACAGGACAACCCACTTGTTATGACTGCAGATGCATCCATGAAGGACATCAGAAAAACAGACTCCTATGGCAAACAAGGTTTTCCCTTCCTGTTCACACCGGGTCAAGGTATCTTTCACTTTAGGCCCGAACAGGGACGAGCCAAAAAAGGCGCATTAGTGAAGGAAGACTTGAAGTGTTTGGCAAAATTACATAAACACATCCAGGAATGCCTCCTTAAGGAAATTCCTGTACCTGCAGTCTTGCTTGCTCCATCAGCAGCATATGAAATCAGTCGCATGGAGGAGTTAACAACTGAGCTGAGAGTGGAGAGCTGAGAGGAAACTATCTGCGACCCCCAAAGATACAGTATCCTGAAAAGTATCTCCTAGCTGCTTTAGGGCATCTCCTTGTAGTCTCGTGAAATGGGTCAGGTAATTCAACTATAGAGTGTAAATGCCACTGAAGAAAAAGCACACTTTCCATATCTGTCCATAGTCCGTGACTCCTTGCTTGGAGGATGGACAGAAGAGGAGGTCTCTGATAACGTCTCCTTAGTGGCCGCCGCCACCACCATCGTATCTACTGGGACACATTTAGTTAAAAATTCCTTCTCCGCAGGAGCTGTAATGAATTTATTGGGCATCCGTGGAAACAGGTTCCATTGTATCCAGAGAATTCCAAGCCTTATGTGAGATGACATTCATTAGCTGGTCGCAAGGAGGAGACACCCAGGAGGTGAAAGGGTGAGACCCAAAAGCCTGCAGGTATACCAACTCATCCTCTGAAGGGTTGACGGGCTTCCAGCCACCCCTCTGTTTAAGGATCTCAAGGATGTCAGCAATGGGGACATCCGCAGAAGGGGACCATGGGGACCCTTCTGAATCATCCAGGTCAGTATCTGAAGTGAGACTCATCAGGGGAGTCTATGCGCTTCCTCGTGCACAATCTCTTTCGAGGGACTTACTCAGAGGAGTAACTGTGGTGAAGTTTCAGAAGAGATGCCACCCGCAGGGGGTTCCTGGGGTTCTGGGTCTCTACGAATGGGGGGGGGGGGGTGCTGAGACCAACACTGGCATCTGTGAGGGAAGAAAACTTGGGCCAGAGAGTGGAGCTGTTTGGGGAGACAGTACCCTCTCCATCAGCTCAAAAGCTCCCTCGCCCTGCTCTGAAGAGGTCCCTGGCTCCAAGGAGAGAGAGGAATGACCCAGGGGGAGAGCGGGTGGCTCCGAAGCTGATGTAGGAGCCAACCTGCCGAAGCACTGGGGAATAGAGTCGGATCAGACAAATGTCCATGCCGACTCCCCTGCCCAGACCCAACTGGTGCAAGTCGGCTCCTAGAATCCCTCGGCATCCAAAGGAAGCAAGGAATTTGAAGCAGAAGACAAAACAAATGAACCTGGGGGGGGGGGGCTCGGTTCCGACGCCTCCACTACTATCGGGCCCATGATCTCTGGCTCCGAAGTCTCAAGTGAGATCGGAGGAGGAATAGAGGTTGAGAGACAAGCTTTGGATGGCTCCCAATTCCTTTGCGTCCGGAGATAAAATGTTTGCCAGCGCTGGTGTTCAGAGTAGTCTCTTCACCACCAGCTCCACGTCTTCATCAGATAAGCTCCTGGAGGAATGGAAGGATATCGAAGGAAACCTTGCCCTCTCCAATATGGGTGATCTCAGCATGGGTGTGACCGGCTCCAAAGTTGGAGACAGTCTTTCAGTCAATAATTCTGTCAGCTCCGAAGGCACAGATGGAGCTGAAGAGAAAGATTTAAATTTTGTTGGAGCCAAGAGCCCCTGGTTCCAAAACAACCACTTTTTTAGGTGGCTCCAATGCTGGAGCCGAGACAGCAGGTTGTTTATGTCCTTTTTCGGTTTTTGAAGATGATAATGATGATTTGAGCTCTGGGATCCCCTCAAGAGCTTCTGTGAAGGGGACCTTTAATAAACCCCTAACCATGAGCTTATTTTTGTGCTCAAGTAAGACCCTTCCACTAAAACCACGACAAATGGCACATGGGTTTTGCACATGGAGGGCACCAAGGCAATAAACACAGTTACTGTGCCCGTCTGTAATTGACATCTTTTGGTTACAGCGATCACATTTTTTAAATCCAGATTGCCTAGGTTCTCTCTGTTCCTTTTGATCCTTAGACGTTGTTTATCTTAATAAGAACCCTAACAGCACGTAAAACAAGAAAAAAACAGCAAACAATTCAAAATTTTGGCTATAACAACCACAAGCCCAAAAACTGACTACAAAAGTTTTAAAGAATAGTGTATATATATATATATATATATATATATATATATATATATATATATATATATATATATATATATATATATATATATATCTATATACCACAACCAATATGCACTATGCTAAGATACTAGAATTACTAACCTACTAGCTAAATAAAGAAAGGAACACTGCACACCAGTAATATATATTACAACACTATCAACACCAAAAATGCTTCAGGAGAATCCTCTAAGTTAAACGGATTCTCCTTACTATTTAGGGAAGACAAGCACACACGAGGGAAGGGGAGTGGCCCTCTAAGTTATAGGGGCCGCTGAGAGCTCTCTAACTTAAATGGGATCTCTCTAAAAAGGGGAAAGCTCTTGAAAAGAAGTGATCTGGGAAGACAGGCCTGATTAACAGAGAGGATTAAACTTTCCTAACTATAACAACCAAGACTACTCTAACGAGTCCCAAACAACAGAAAAACATGTTAGGAATAAATTTTCTTTAGGAAAATTTGGATTATGATGGAAAACAACATTAAAGATACTACTTAGCCAACGAGCCACACAGAAGACATCTCTTTCACTTGAGTCACATCTGAAGGCTTAGGATGCAAAGGAAGCTCTAAAGGCTTTGGATCCAAAGAGTTTGGATCTGAAATCTTTCAATTTCTCTAGAATATGACTTGTCTCGGTAGGATCAAAAGACTTAGGATCCAATGTAGAAGTAACAGCCCAACCTGGTGGATCTGCGGAGAAATTAGGATCCGAGAAGGACCCCAGAGGCTTTGGATTCTAAAACGTTTCTAATCTGATGTTATCCATATCACTATTCATCACTCTTGCGCCTTGGATCCGAGCTGGCAACTTTTCAGACAGCTTCCAGGCTTGAGCTCCTCCCACTCCCATGATCCCTTGCTAGCCTGTAACTCCTCAGATCCATTTGCCGCTCTCAGCTTCAGATGAGATTTCTACTGGCTCGAGTCTCCAGTGGAGGCAAGTACTTTAAAATGATTTCTTTGGCTAAATTTCTCTGTTTCTACTTAGATTGTACTTGTTTAGTAGTTTATTTGCCCTTCCGACTTAGTCTGTTTTATCCCTCCCCTCCAGTCTGTGCTTTTTGGTTGTTGCTGCTATGGTTTTGGCGCCCTTTTTCTTCATAGGCTTTTAATGTAGTAGTTCCATCTTAATTGTTTTCTCCTGTATTGCTAGTGGTCTATTCCAGTTAGCTGGCCTTGGCATTTGTGCTCAGTTAGTGATTTTGGAGTGTCCCCATGGTTCTGGTGCTTGGGTTGCATTAGAGTTACACTGGAGAATTCAGTTGGTTTTAAAAGGTGCTCCTTGTGTGGCCGGAAGATGCCAGTATCTGACTTGCACGAGGAGTGCCTTTATTGTCTTGATGCCAATCACCTGGAGATTGACTGCGACATTTGTGCCGTTTTCAACCCCAGGGCTTTGGTTGAGCACTGAAACAAGCTTTTATTGAAGGGTTTGGTCCAAAGGAGTCTGTTGGCACAGTCTCAGCCAAAGTCTTGACCATCGGACCACAAGAGGAAGACCTCCTCTCTTTCTCAGTCGTCTTCCTCTAAGAAGATCAGGCTGCTGAATCCCAGTTCCTCGGCTCCAACATGAGCACAGGCTCTGTCGGATCCTAGGTCTCACAACTCTACCCCCAGATCCAAGGCTTCCACTCTGAGGCCTTCAGACCAAAGGTCGCTGTAGTCTACATCCTAATCGAGGCCCTCAGATTCAACTGGTTTCGAACCTACCATGAATCAGACTCCCTCAGATCCAAGTCATGCTGGGTCCAAACATTTTGGTCCTCCATTTGTCCTCGGATCTGAGGCGGTCAGAACTGGGATGTGTCTCCGATCCTACCATTGTTATAGGACACTCCCCTTTGGGTTCTGGCTTGTGGCAGCCCCCTTCTGCTTCCAAGTGCAGAACCTAATCTCCGGAGAGGCATGGGCGGTCCTTGGGGTCCAGACATCCATCCCCAGGTAGATCCTCCACTTCATCTATGTCCTCCAGGAGTTTGCTCCCCTCTAACATGGACAGGATGATGAGATCTTTCCTCAAGCCTCAACTGAGTTGGGCTGCTTGCTTCTTCTACAAATTTGCCGCCTTCTTCTCCTTGTCCGATCCAGATGGTTTTGGACTTCCAGGCCATAGAACGCACTGAGAAGGAGATGGGGACATCTACATCCCATTCTGTCTCTACCCAGCCTGGGTCCCTGACTTCCTTTGCTCATCCTCCCCATGGGCAGATGGAGTCTCGGGCCCGAACTATCACCCTGGAGTCCTTGGGTGAGGGTTCCAGTCCTGTTCTTTTGGACCAGTCCCTCCCCCTTGGTGCTTCAACCCTTGACAGCTCAGGGTTAGTACTGTCTGGAGGCCGGGAGGTGCAGGCTTGCTCCATTCTCTCTTCTCAGGTGTGTCTGCCTGTTGGGAATGGGGAGAGGGCATTGTCCAGTCCTTCGGCCTTCCAGGTAGTAGAGCAGACGTTTTCCTCAACCAGAGTTTCCTCCCCCACCTTCCAGGGGCCTCCCTGCCCCTAAAAGCAGACTCTTCTCATCCTGTCCCTGGTCAGCCCTCTCGATCAGACAGTCAGGCGGGTTCCCCAGTCGGCCTGAGTTCCAAAGTCTTGGTCCGGCGTCTGTTGCTGTCGCCTCCTCCCTGACGTCAGTGCGAGGGAGTCAGGGATAAGATGCAGCCGACGCCATTTTCTTCAGTTTTTCTTGCCCTAGATGTCATGTCCCTCTAAATAGGTAGGCAATTCCAATTGCTAATATAACATACATAAGAAAAGCAAAAAACAACTTACAGCTACCAGCAAATACTCCCCATAGGTAGTAAGGGTAGAAGACATAGGTACGTACCAGCCAGTAAGAGGGGAGGGAGGGAGGGAGGGAGGGTAACCTGGACTGCAGCAGTGTATACACTCGAACATCTACATTTATGGTAGGTACAAAACTGTACTATGTTCATCGTGTTACACTGCTGCAGTCATTACACTTGGGTAGAATCCCAAAGCTGAGGTAGGGTGGCTGGTTCTATAAGGCATTAGGGGTGGCTATAAGGCCCTGCAGCACTGCAGTGGCGAAGCCAGCTCTGGATTTAGAGTATAGAGGCAGATGGTAATGCTTGGTGAAGGTATGTACAGAAAGTTGCTGCTTCCAAAATATCCTTGGTAGGTACTCCCTGAGGTATGCAGTTGAAGTGGCTGTTGCCCTGGTAGAGTGAGATCTAATGCTGCTAGGTACAGGTTTTCCATGGTATGTGTAGCAGAAACATATACAATGTCCTATCCATTTTGAGATAGTCTGTTTTGAAATGGCTTTTCCCTGTGCTCCTGCAGCATATGCTAAGCTTTGGTTTTGTCCAAGTAGAAGTGTAACTGCCTGTGAATGTCCAAAGAGTGCAGTAGTCTCTCCCCTTTATTCTTGTTGTTTAGGATAAAAAGTTGGCAGGTGAATAGTTTGGTTTAGAGCCACATTGGATACCACTTTTGGCATTAACGTAGGGTTAGTTCTTAAAGACACCCTGTCCTGGTGGAAAATGAGGAAAGGTTCCACTGCCATTAGTGCCTGTAATTCTGAAACTCTTCGTGCTGATGTTATTGCCAGGAGCAGAGCAGTTTTCCAAGAGATATGTTTTAATTCTGCTACGTTAGCTGGCTCAAAAGGAGGTAAAGTTAGTTTTTCCAAAACAAAAGTTGAGGTCCCAAGTTGGAGTAGGTGCTCTACGGGGCGGTCTTATGTTTTTAGCCCCGCTGAGGTACTGTTTTAACAGAGGATTAGAGAAAATTGGTGGATCTGTGTTGTAATGAGCAGAGATGGCAGAGGCGTGGATCTTGATGGATGAGAAGGAGAGGCCTTTGTCCAGCATCTCAGTTAAGTATTGTAGTATCTGAGGAATGTTTGGGACAAGAGGGTCAAGGCTGTGAGCTTGGTTCCAGGCACAGAATCTCTTCCATTTATCCGAATAGGCTTTCCTGGTACTAGGCCTTCTGGCCTCCAGAATGACATCCATAACAGCCTTGGAGAGAGGCATTGCTTGCTTGACCAAAGAATCTTCCATGCAGCTAGGTTTAAGGTCTTTAGCTGGCTGTGTAGTATTTGATTGTTGTGCTGAGTCAGCAGATGTGGGATGTGAGGCAAAATCCAGGGTGGTTCTTGTGTTAAGCTCCTTAAAATTGGGTACCAGTGCTGGCGTGGCCAGTCTGGTGCAATCAGGATCATCTTTGGCTCTTCTTGCCTGGCTTTTATGAGTACCTTTGGCAGGAGAGGTAGTGGTGGGAAAGTGTATACTTGTAGGTTCTCCCAGCTGAATGAGAGGGCATCCACTTTCCATGCTTATGGATGGTAACTCCTTGTGCAGAATTTTTGTAGCTGGCAGTTTATTGGGGATGCAAACAGATCTATGGCCGGGTTCCACCATTTCTGTGTTATCATTCTGAATATTTGGGGATTCAATTCCCATTCGTGTGGATCCATGATGTTTCTGTTTAAGTCGTCTGCCAGTGTGTTTTTCTCTCCTGGCAGGAATTGTGCTAGCAGATGAACTTGAAGGTTTATAGCTGTGTTCCACAAGGTCATAGCTTGTCTGCATAGGGTGTAGGAGTGAGTGCCACCTTGCTTGTTTATGTACCACATAACTGTGGTGTTGTCTGTCTTTAGCAGTAGTTGTCCTGGATGCAGCAGGTCCTTGAAAGCTATAAGGGCATTTTGTACAGCTAGCATCTCTTTTTGATTGATGTGAAGATGCCTTTGTTATGCGGGCCACGTGCCCTGAATACATTTGCCTGCCATGTGTGCTCCCCAGGCGTAATCCGATGCATCTGTTGTCAGTGTTTGCCTGGCTGTGGGTTGTGTAAAAGGCTGTCCCTTGTTGAGGTGACAAGCTTGAGCCCACCACTGAAATTCCTGTTGAAGGCAAGGGATTAGTGGTATAACTGTTTCCAAACTTTGACAGTGTTGAGACCATACATTCTTTAGGTACCATTGTAGTTTCCTCATATGCAGTCTGGCATATGGAATTAGTAGTATGCAGGATGCCATGTAACCCAAGGCCTGCAGAATTTTGCTTGCAGGGAGTTAGGTCTTTGTTGCCATGAATTGAAAGTATTGAGTCAGTCGTTCTTGCTTGTTTGGCGTGAGATAAGCCATCTGGGCCGTTGTGTTCAAGCTGGCACCCAGGAATATAATCTCTTGTGAGGGCACTAGTTTTGATTTATTTTCGTTTACTGTGTGCCCCAGGCAACTTAATAACTTTTTTACAAATGCCAAATGTTTCAGAAGAATGTCCTTGCTCTCTGCTTGAATCAGGCAGTCGTCCAGGTACTGATAAATTTGAATTCCTTTCTGTCTGCAAAATGCAATTACTGGCGCCAGGCACTTTGTGAAGACCCGGGGCGCAGTAGATAAGCCAAAGGGCAGTGCAGAGAATTGTTAGTGCATTGAACCAGCTATGAATCTGAGGTATCTTCTGCAGTTTTGTCTGATAGGGACATGCAGGTATGCCTCCTTGAGGTCCAAAGTCACGAGCCAAGCTTTATTGCCCAGCATGGGAAGAAGCTGCTGTAGTGTCAACATTTTGAATTTCGGAACATCCAGGTAAGTGTTTAGAGATGAAAGATCCAGAATGGGCCTCCAGGCTTTGTCCTTTCTGGGTACCAGAAAGAGTCTTGAGTAAAATCCTTGTCCTTGCTCCTGTGATAGTACCTGTTGAATAGCTCTCATATCCATGAGTGCTGTAATTTGTTTTTGAGCCTCTGCCCATTGATTTGGTGGCAGATTTGGCATTCCTTTTAACCTTGGCAGAGTATGAAAGTGGAACCTGTAACCTTGAAATACAATGTTGAGAACCTATTTGTCTTTGGTGATCATTTGCCAATTGTGGTAGAAGAGTGCCAGTTTTCCTCCCAAGGGGGCTGCCAAGAGGGATTTGTTTGGTAGCTGTAGCAGGAAGTCATTGGAGCTGCTTTTTATGACTGGGGCCTGTCTTCCCCTTCTTTCTGGCCTGATGCAACCCATTGTCGAGGCCTGTAAGGACCTTGTGTTTGACCTCTACCTCTTGGACATCTGTATCATCCCCTTCGAGGTCTGTCTGTAATTGGAAAGGACCAATTCTTAGTTGGCCAGTTTCTTCTAAATCTAGGAGGCTGAACCTGTAAGCAATCCTTCACCGTTTGCATAGATTTTGCCTTATCCTCCATTTTTTTAATACCTCTTCTGCCTTCACTTCAAATAACACATCCTGCTGCAAAGGTGCATCCAATAATTGTGCTTTAATATGCTCTGGTAACGTATGTTCTTTTAACCAAGCATGTCTTCTAATGACAGAGCCTGTAACTGCTGCTCTGCAGGAGGCCTCTAGAGAAATCAAAACCACATTGCAAAGTATGCTTTCCCACTTGTTCAGCTGCATGCAATAAATCCTGCATTTCTTTAAAATTAGGAGGATCTGATTCTGGAAGCATTTTTTGTTTTAACTGAGACAGTAAAAATTGCTGATATTTTAGCATGTGAAACTGGCAATTTAAGGCTCTCATTGCTAAAGTTGCAGACGTATATACTTTCTTTCCCCATCTATCTAATGCTCTGGAATCTCTGTCAGAGGGAACTTGATTCTTGGCTGATGAGCCCTTAACTCCTTTGGGTCCTTGAGAAATAGTTTCAGGGTCAGCTACAGGGCTTTTATACAGAAATTTATGTGAGTCAGGGACTCTGTAGTATCTGTCTGGTTTAACAGGGGCTGGAGGTAAGGAATCAGGATTTAAGCTGGATTCAGTATACACATCATCCACAATATCTAACACTGGCGGAATTAGCAAGGGGTCTGTGTTGAGGTAATAAAAGGAAGTTTCTGAGCCTTTTCTTGGATTCGGAGTAATCCTGGCCTTCCCAGTGGAAATGCTCCCTCATGGTATGTAGGGTTTCCCCAAAGGAGTAGTCCTCAGGTGGTGAGGCTGATGGAATTGATTCCTCAGCATTAGAATCCTCATAAGGGGGTAAAGAGTATCCTAGGTCTGAGGATGAATCAGAAGAGATGGACACCTGATCGGATGAGTCATAGTCTGCATCCTGTCTAGGCCTTTTATCAGGAGGGGGATGTGACCCCCTGATCAGAGTGATTAGGTCTTCGACCATTTTGAGCATTGTTTCTTAGGCATGGAGGCCTGCCCTGGAGAATGCTGTATTTGTTTCTTTGATTTTAAAGGAGGCTTCGACTTAGCTGAGGGTTTATTGCTTAACTGAGTGGGTCTGAAGACACCCTCTGAAGCTATGGGTTGCTCAGATACTCCGGATCCCTCTGAAAGGTTAGTCTCGGTAGGCTGAATAGCTTGTGCATCTGAAGGCCCAGCCATCTCCACGTGGGAGTCAGAGGCAGCCTGTGGTTCTACAGAAGCGGTCGTCAGGGGCTG
This sequence comes from Protopterus annectens, assembly GCF_019279795.1. NCBI lineage: Eukaryota > Metazoa > Chordata > Ceratodontiformes > Protopteridae > Protopterus > Protopterus annectens. The sequence continues at coordinate 587,724,198 of NC_056725.1, forward strand.
CGAAGGCGCTTCGCTGAAAACTGGAGAACCGGCGACTGGCCTAGAAGAGGCTTTGTCGTCAGTTTTGAGCCTCGGATGCCTATCCCTGTCTGCGCTTTTTGTGTATTCCGGTCGTCGGAAGTTCTGACGGCATGGTATAATTAAATTTTCTACCAAAATAATGTCGGGCAAAATCAAACCGACGTTTAATAGTGCGCTTGTTAAACCTAGCACAAAACCGACAACCAGTGACGTCGTGGTCTGGGCCTAGGCATGGGATACAATAGGAATGGAAATCCTTATGAGGTATTTGTTTCCCACAAGAAATACAGTTATTAACTTTTACTGACATCGGTCTGAGGCAAGAAAAATTTTCCCCAACGGGGTACTTAGCTTTGTAGAAGACTTCGGTTCTGGATTCGGAATGAAAATCTCAGGAGACGGCCGACCGGCACTTGCGAACTGCTTTTGCTTCGGGCACCGCACGGCAAGAAAGACGGAAGAAAATGGCGTTGGCTGCATCTTATATACCCCTGTCGCACTGACGTCAGGGAGGAGGCGACAGCAACCGACTCCGGACCAAGACTTTGGAACTCAGGCCGATTGGGGAACCGCCTGATGGCAGGATAACCCAAGTGCAATGACTGCAGCAGTGTAACATGATGAACATCAATATTCAGTATCCATTTGTCCTGGGTGATCATGTGCCAATTTTGTGAGAAAAGTGCTAGCTTTCCCCCTAAGGGTGCTGCCAAAAGGTAAGTGCTTGGCATTAGTAGAGGGAAGTCATTGGGACTGTTTCCTGTAAGGTTGTGATTTGTCTTCTCCTTTGGGGGCTGAAGCACCCCATTGTTTAGGTCTGTATGAGCCTTGGGGCTGAGATCTGCCTCTTGGGTGTCTGTATCTGCCTCTTTGTGGCCTGTCTGACACCGGAAAGGACCAATTTTTTGAAGGCCAGTTTCTGCTAAATCTAGGTGGTTGAACCTGTAAGAAATCCTTTACTGTCTGCATAGATTTTGCTTTATCCTCCATCTTCTTTAACACCTCTTCTGCCTTAACACCAAACAAAGTATCATGCTGTAGTGGAGCATCCAATAATTTTGCTTTAACATGTTCAGGTAAACTTTGTTCTTTCAACCAAGCATGCCTTCGAATGACAGAGCCTGTAACTGCGGCTCTGCAAGAAGCCTCTAATGAATCAAAACCACATTGCAGAGTATGCTTTCCCACTTGTTCAGCTGCATGCAACAAATCCTGCATTTCCTTATTGTCAGGATATTCTGAATTTGTAAGCATTTTCTGTTGAAACTGGCAGTTTAAAGCCCTTACAGCTAAAGTAGCAGAAGTGTAAACTTTTTACCCCCATCTATCCAGAGCTCTGGAATAACAATCAGAGTGGACAGGTTTTTTTTTGCAGTGGAAGCCCTAACCCCTTTAGGACCCTGAGAAACTGTTTCTGGGTCAGCAGCAGGGTTTTTATAAAGAAATTTATGAGAGTCTGGGACCCTGTAGTACCAGTCTGGCTTGACTGGTGCAGGGGGTAAAAAATCAGGAGACAAACTGGATTCGGAGAAAACATAGTCAACAATATCAAGCAAAGGGGGGATAGCCAGGGGCCTATGCTGAGGCAATAAAAGAAAGTTTGAGCCTTTTCTTGGATTCTGAATAATCCTGGCTCTCCCAATGGAAATGCTCCCTCATGGTGTGCAAAGTTTCCCCAAAAGAATAATCCTCAGGCGGAGAGGCTGAAGGTACAGATTCTTCTGCATCAGAGTCCTCATAGAGAGGGAGGGAATAGTCCAGATCTGAAGAGGAATCAGAGGAAATAGAAACCTGGTCAGAGGAGTCATAGTCAGTGTCTTGCCTAGGCCTTTTATCAGGAGGGGGATGGGAACCCCTGATCAAAGTAATTAGGTCCTCGGCCATTTTAAGCATCTGTTTCTTTGGCATGGATGACTGTTCAGGAGAATGCTGTACTTGTTTCCTTGTCTTTAATGGTGTTTTTGACTTTGCCTTGGCTGCTGTAGTGGACTTAATAGTAAGCTGTGAAGGTCTGAAAACACCCTCAGAAGCCGATGCCTGCTCAGCGGCTCTGGACCCATCTGAGGGAATAGTTTCCGCAGGCCCAATACCTTGAGTTTCCAAAGGCCTAGGTGTCTCCATGTGGGAGTCAGATGCGGCCTGTGGCTCTGAGGTAGCGAGTGTCAGGGGCTGCGAAAGCGCCTCACTGAGAACCAGCGAAACAGCGACTGGCCTAGAAGAGGCTTCGTCGTCCATTTTGGACCTCGGATGCCTGTCCTTTTCCTTGTCTTTGCGTTTTTTATGAATTCCGGTCGTCGGTTGTTCCGACGGCATTATGTAGTTAAACCTTCAGCCAAAATAATGTAAAGCAAAATCAAACAGACGCTTAATAGTGCGTTTGTTGAATCTAGCACAAAACCAACAACTAGTAACGTCGTGGTCAGGGCCTAGGCAAGGAATACAGTAAGAGTGAAATTCCTTATGAGGTATTTGCTTCCCACAAGAAATACAATTGTTAACTTTTACTGACATCGGTCTGGAGCAAGAAAAAGTTTCCCCAACAGGGTACTTAGCTTTATTGAAGACTTCGGTTCTGAAATTCGATTTCGAAAATCTCAGGAGTCGGCGGACCGGCACTTGCAAACTGCTTTTGCTTCGGGCACCGTGTGGCAAGAAAGACTGAAGAAAATGGCGTTGGCTGCATCTTATATACCCCTGGCACACTGACGTCAAGGAAGAGGCAACAGCAACCCACGCCGGACCTAGACTTTGGAATTCTGGCCGACTGTGGGTAGCCTGCCTGCAGGATAACCCAAGTGTAATGACTGCAACAGTGAAACACGATGAACATCAGAGATATCAGATTCCTGATCAGAAGAAACAGAAGGAAAATCAGTTCTAGATCTCTCTGAGGGGGAAGGCTGGCTTCCCCTAATTAATGTAATAAAGTCTTCAGCCATTCTAATCATTTGTTTTTGAGGCCTGTGGGCCTGAGAATGCGCTTTGGTTGTCGATTTCCTAGGTGAAGTGCGAACTTTAGGCCTGAGAAATTCGGTATTTTTGGCCTGAAATTAAGTCATCGGTTTAATGTGAAAATTGTTAGGCCTGAATGCACCCTCAGAAGCTGGTGCCTGCATAGCGGCTCTGGACCCATCCAAGGTTGAAACATCCGTAGGTTCCATAGTCGAAGAAGCATCTCGCAGCATACCAGACTCCAAATGGGTCTCAGTAGAGGCCTGCGAATCTGTAGAAGCGGGTATCAGGGGCTGCAAAAGCGCCTCACTGAGTACCGGCGGACTGGTGACTAGCTTAACAGTAGCGTCGTTAGCAGTTTTGAACCTATGGGGTCTGTTTCTGTCTTTATCCTTACGTTTTTTTAAAAGATCGGTAGTCAGATGGCTTACCAATGCCATTTTGGAGTATGGAGAGCAAGAGCGAAAGTATTTAGCTACAAAAAAATCCAGATGGATAGTTTGGGAATTGAACAAGGCACAAAACCGACAGTGAGGGACATTGTGGTCTGGGCCTAAACAGGTGACGCAGTAAGAATGAAAATCTCTATGAGGTATTTGCTTTCCACAGGCAAGACAATTATTAATTTTTTTTTGACATCGGTTAGAGCAAGAAAAAAGGAACCCCAACGGGGTAAGTCTGAAACTCGAAAACGAAAATTTCAGGAGTCGGCTGACCAGCACTTGCGAACTGCTTCTGCATCGGGCACCGCACGGCAAGAAAAACTGATGTAATGGCGTCGGCTGCATGTTTTATACCCCTAACGACCTGACGTCATGGAAGAAGCGGCAGCATCCGACGCAGAAATCCCAAGACTCTGGTATTCAGGCTGGGTGAGGGCTACCTGCAGGCAGATAACCTAAATGTGATGACTGCAACAGTGAAACACAAAGAACATACAGGTCTTCGCCTCAGCTACCTTTGGTCTGCAGGCACTTAACAACTTGGCACATTTCACTCAACTCCATAGGGACTTGGTCAAGGAGCTCACCACTTCCCTCTCTGAGTTATTGCCTGCTGGGGACCAAAGTAAGGTGCCCCCCAAGCTGTCTACTCTTGCTTCCCTGTCCAATTCCTCAATGAGGCTGATCTCCAATGCTGCCATGGGTGCCTCTCGAGAGGCAGATATAGGCATTGCCATTCGGTGCTGTGCCTTTGTGGGTTTGTGGAGTCCTTTAAGGTGTCCTTCATCAACGTCCCCTTTGATGGATCCACCCTCTTTGGTCCTACAGAAAAGGAAACAATCACCCGCAATGAGTAGGAAGTCACCCCCCCCCCCCAGCAGTCCTTTTCTACGACTCATCTGGTTACGGAAGTTGCAGTCTGCCTTTGAAGATGCTCAGGACAAGCCCTGTTCAAGAGATTGAGGGAGAAGATTCAATGGCAGAAGCCACCCCAGGGCAGAAGGGGTCCAGAAGCCCTCTCAGTGGTCCTGAAGCGTTGCCCAACTGTCCTGCCTTGGGGGCAGTCGGGGGTCATTTTCCTCTGCACCCTTTGGCCTGGGCAAATATTACAAGAGCTTGCAGGATGCTGAACATTATTTCCAGGAGCTATTTTATTCCCTTTTCCCAGTCACCTCCTCAAATCAGGAAGTGGCTCCCCAATGCACCATCCATCAGAGGGAGTGAGCCCAACAAGAAGGGCTCAAACGTCTTCAGAAGAGAGTCATCCAAGAGGTCCCCTCAAGAGAAAGTACAGTTGTGTACCTACCATAAATGTAGATGTTCGAGTATATTCACTGTTGCAGTCATTACTCTTGGGTTATCCTGCTGGCAGGCTACCCGCAGTTGGCCTGAATTCCAAAGTCCTGGTCCAGCGTCGGTTGCTGTCGCCTTTTCCCTGACGTCAGTGCGCCAGGGGTATAAAAGATGTAGCCGACGCCATTTTCTTCAGTTTTTCTTACCCCAGATGTCAGGTGCCCCCAAAAGGGTAGACTAAAAATTCTGCTTATAAAAAAGCATGCACAAACATAAACATTACCTTCATCTACCAGCAAATACACCACATAGGTTGCATAGAATAGAGAAGTACAGATAAGTCCCAGCAATGAAAGGGGCATGGTGGAAGGGTAACCTGGACTGCAACAGTGAATAAACTCGAACATCTACATTTATGGTAGGTACACAACTGTACTATGTTCGTGTTTCACTGTTGCAGTCATTACTCTTGGGTAGAATCCCATTGAATCCCAAAGCTGGAGGTTGGGTGGCTGGACCTAAATAGAATTAGTAGTGGCTATGAGGCCCTGCAGAAATGCAGTGGCAAAGCCTGCTCTGGATTTAGAGTAAAGAGGTAAGTGGTAGTGCTTTGTAAAAGTGTGCAATGAAGTCCAAGTTGCAGCCTCCAAAATATCCTTGGTTGGTACTTCTCTGAGGAAGGCTGCTGAAGTGGCTGCTGCTCTGGTTGAATGTGGCCTAATGCCCTTAGGCACTGATTTGCCATGTTGTGAATAGCAGAAACGAATGCAGTGTCCTATCCATTTTGAAATAGTCTGCTTTGAAATATCCTTTCCCTGTGATCCTGCAGCATATGCCACTAAAAGTTGCTCAGTCTTTCTGAAAGTTTCTGTTTGGTCCAAGTAGAAGAGTAGCTGTCTGTGTATGTCCAAAGAATGCAGAAGTCTCTCCCCTTTATTCTGTGGGTTTGGATAAAAGGTAGGCAAATGAATGGTTTGGTTAAGAGCCACACTGGACATTACCTTAGGCATAAATGTTGGGTTTGTCCTTAGAGAAACCCTGTCCGATGGATGGAAAATAATAAAAGGTTCTACAGCCATTAATGCCTGTAACTCTGAGACTCTTCTTGCTGAAGTTATTGCTAGGAGCAGAGCTGTTTTCCATGATAAGAATTTTATCTCGGCTGTATTGGAGGCAGTGTTAGCTTTTCCAAGACAAAATTGAGGTCCCATGTAAGTATTGGTGCTCTCCTTGGAGGTCTTATGTTTTTGGCCCCTCTGAGGTACTGCCTTAGCAGTGGATGTGAAAAAATAGGTGGGTCCATATTGTAATGAACTGAAATGGCAGAGGCATGGATCTTAATTGATGAGAAGGACAGGCCTTTGTCCAGCATCTCAGTTAGGTATTGTAAAATCTGAGGAATATTTGGTACAAGCGTGTCAATTCCTTGTGCCTGGTTCCAAGCACAGAATCTCTTCCATTTTTCTGCATAAGATTTTCTGGTGCTGGGCCTCCTGGCCTCCAAAATAACATCCATAACTGCTTTAGAGAGAGGTGTGTTCTGAGTGGTTATATTATCTGCCATGCAGCCAGATTTAGGGTTCTGAGTTGGCTGTGCAGATCGGATTGTTTTGTTGGGTCAGTAAATGAGGAATATGAGGTAACGTCCAGGCTGGGCCTTGAGACAAGCTCTTTAGGATTGGATACCAGTGCTGGCGTGGCCAGTCTGGGGCAATCAGTATAATTTTTTGTCTTCTCTTGTCTGACCTTTAGGAGTACCTTGGGGAGGAGAGGCAGTGGAGGAAAGGCATATACTATAAGGGTTTTCCAGCTGAATGATAAAGCATCCACTTTCCATGCTTGTTTGTGATACGTCCTTGTGCAGAATCTCTGTAGTTGGCAGTTGTGAGGGGAGGCAAATAGATCTGTGTCTGGGAATCCCCATTTCCTTGTTATCATGCTGAAGACTTGTGGATCTAGTTTCCACTCGTGAGGGTCCATGAGGTTTCTGCTTAGTTCATCTGCCAGAGTATTTGTCTTTCCTGGCAGGAATTGTGCTTGCAGGTGCACTTGATAAGTCAATGCTGTGTTTCACAAAGTCATGGCTTGTCCGCAGAGGGGGCAGGAATGTGTGCCTCCTTGCTTGTTTATGTACCACATGACTGTAGTATTTGTCTGTCTTTATCAGCAGTTGTTCTGGATGGAGTAGATCCTTGAAGGCTGTCAGGGCATTCTGTACAGCTAGCATCTCTTTTTGATTGATATTTAGATGCATTTGACTTGCGGGCCATGTGCCCTGAATACATTCTCCTGCCATGTGGGCCCCCCAGGCATAATCTGATGCATCTGTTGTTAGTGTCTGCCTGGCTGTGGGTAAAGGGAATGTCTGTCCCTTGTGGTGACAGGCTTGTGCCCACCATCGAAACTCCTGTTGCAGGCAGGGAATGAGGGTAATTAATGTTTCCAGGCTGTGGCAATGTTGAGTCCAAACACTTTTTAGATGCCATTGTAGCTTCCTCATATGCAGTCTTGCATATGGAATTAGCAGAATGCAGGATGGCATGAAGCCCAAAGCCTGCAGAATTTTCTTGCAGATAACTGGGTCTTTCTTGCCATCTTTTCGAAGTAAGAAGTCAGTTGCTTTTGTTTGTCTGGCGTGAGATAAGCCATCTGGGCAGTTATATTTAAGCTTGCACCCAGGAATATTATCTATTGAGAGGGTACTAGTTTTGATTTCTTTTCGTTTACGGTGCACCCTAGGCAAATTAGTAATCTTTTTACAAACGCCAGATGCTTCAGTAGTGTCTTTGTTCTCTGCTTGAATAAGGCAGTCGTCCAAGTAGGGATATATTTGAATTCCTCTGTCTGCAAAATGCAATTACTGGTGCCAGGCATTTTATGAAGACCCTGGGCACAGTAGATAAGCCATAGGGCAGTGCAGAGAATTGGTAGTGCATTAAGCCAGCTATGAATCTGAGGTATCTTCTGCAAGATTGTCTGATTGGGACATGCAGGTATGCCTCTGAGGTCCAAAGTTACCAGCCAAGCCTTCTTGCCCAGCATGGGCAGAAACTGCTGCAGCGTCAACATTTTGAATTTTGGAACGTCCAGAAATGTGTTTAGAATAGACTGGTCCAGTATTGGTCTCCAGGCTTTGTCCTTTCTGGGTACCAAGAAAAGTCTTGAGTAAAATCCTTGTCCCTGCTCTTGCTGTGGTACTTGCTGAATAGCCCTCATGTCCATGAGGGATGAAACTTGCTTTTGTGCCTCTGCCCATTGATTGTGTGGCAGGTCTGGCATACCTTTTGTCTTTGGAAGGGTGTGAAAGTGGAACCTGTAGCCCTGAGAGACTATATTCAAGACCCATTTGTCCTGAGTAATCATGTGCTAATTTTGTGAAACAAAGTGCTAGCTTTCCCCCCTTAGGGTGCTGCCAAAAGATAGGTGCTTGGCACTGGCAGAGGAAAATCACTGAGACTGTTTCCTTTGTGGCTGTGATTTGTCTTCCCTGCTTTTGGAGGTACAAGCACCCCATTGTTTACTCCTGTATGAGCCTTGGGGCTGGGGTCTGCCTCCAGGGCGTCTGTATCTGCCTCTTTGTGGTCTGCCCGACACTGGAAAGAACCAATTCTTCGAAGGCCGGTTCCTGCTAAATCTGGGTGGCTGTACCTGTAAGAAATCCTTTACTGTCTGCATAGATTTCGCTTTATCCTCCATTTTCTTTAACACCTCTTCTGCCTTAACACCAAACAAAGTATCATGCTGTAATGGAGCATCCAATAATTTTGCTTTAACATGATCAGGCAGATTCTGTTCCTTTAACCAAGCATGCCTTCTAATGACAGAGCCTGTAACAGCGGCCCTGTAAGAGGCCCCCAGTGAATCAAAACCACATTGCAAAGTATGCTTTCCCACTTGTTCAGCTGCATGCAATAAATCCTGCATTTCCTTATTTTCAGAACATTCAGAACTTGTCAACATTTTCTGTTTTAGCAGTGACATTAAGTATTACTGATATTTAAACATATGAAACTGACAATTTAAAGCCCTTACAGCCAAGGTAGCAGAGGTGTAAACTTTTTTCCCCCCATCTGTCCAGTGCTCTAGAATCCCTATCAGAGGGGACAGGGTTTTTTGCAGTGGAAGCCTTGACCCCTTTGGAACCCTGAGATATAGTTTTTGGGTCAGCATCAGGGTTTTTATATAGAAATTTATGAGAATATGGAACCCTGTATACCTGTCTGGCTTAATGGGTGCAGGGGGTAAAGAGTCAGGAGATAGGTCGGACTCTGAAAATACATCATCTACAATGTCTAGAACAGGTGGAATAGCAAGAGGTCTGCGCTGAGGCAGTAAAAGAAAGTCCCTGAGCCTTTTCTTAGATTCTGAGTAATCTTGGCTCTCCCAGTGAAAATGCTCCCTCATGGTATGCAGGGGTTCCCCAAAAGAATAATCCTCGGTAGAAGAGGCTGAAGGAATAGATTCTTCAGCATCAGAATCCTCATAGGGAGGAAGAGAGTATCCCTGTTCTGAAGAGGAGTGAGAGGAAATGGAAACCTGACCACAAGAATCGTATTTAGTGTCTTGCCTAGGCCTCTTATCAGGAGGGGGATGGGAACCCCTGATCAAAGTAATTAGGTCTTCGGCCATTTTAAGCATCTGTTTCTTAGGCATGGAAGTCTGTCCAGGAGAATGCTGTACTTGTTTATTTGTCTTTAAGGCTGTTTTAGTCTTTGCCTTGGAAGCTGAGGCTGGCTTGACATATAACCGTGTAGGTCTGAAAACACCCTCAGAATCTGATGCCTGCTCAGCGGCTCCAGAGCCATCTGAGGGGATAGTTTCTGAGTGTCCAATACCTTGAGTATCCAGAGGCATAGTTGTCTCCACGTGGGAGTTGGAAGCGGCCTGTGGCTCTGAGGTAGCTGGTATCAGGGGCTGCGAAAGCGCCTGAGAACCGGCGACTGGCCTAGCGGAGGCCTCGTCGTCTGTTTTGGATCTTGGGTGCCTGTCTTTTTCCTTTTCCTTGCACTTTTTATGAACTCCAGTCGTCGGCTGTTCTGACGGCATTATATAATTAAACCTTCGGCCAAAGTAATGAAAGGCAAAATCATACAGACGCTTAATAGTGCATTGGTTAAATCTAGCACAAAACTGACAGCTAGCAACATCGTGGTCAGGGCCTAGGCAAGGAATACAGTAAGAATGAAAATCCTTATGAGGTATTTGCTTCCCACAAGAAATACAATTGCTAACCTTTTCTGACATTGGTCTGGAGCAAGAAAAAAAGTTTCCCCAACGGGGTACTTAGCTTTATTGAAGACTTCGGATCTGAAATTAGATTTCAAAAATCTCAGGAGTCGGCCGACCGGCACTTGCGAACTGCTTTTGCTTTGGGCACCATGCTGCAAGAAAGACTGAAGAAAATGGCGTCGGCTGCATCTTTTATACCCCTGGCGCACTGATGTCAGGGAAAAGGCGACAGCAACCGACGCCGGATCAGGACTTTGGAATTCAGGCCAACTGCGGCTAGCCTGCCAGCAGGATAACCGAAGAGCAATGACTGCAACAGTGAAACACGATGAACATCAAGAATCCGGAACTTACTCTCACTTCTTTTTGGTGCCAAAGACAACGGGGGACCCATGTCCATTTCTGGACCTCAACATGTTAAATCTCTCTGCCAAGAAGTCCAAGTTCCAGATGGTCAATGACCAGTCCATCGTGCCCCTTCTGCAAAAGCACGACTGGATGTGCTCTGTGCATCTCCAGGATGTTTACTATAACATAAAAATAGACAGGCTGTTCAGGAGACCTCTATGCTTTCGCATGGGGGCCAATCACCAGTTCAGGACCCTGCCCTTTGGTCTCACCTCAGCCCCCCGGGTGTTCACTAACTGCATGGCAGTGGTTGCAGTTCACCTGCGACTGCAGGGATTCCAGGTGTTTCCTTATCTTGATGACTGGTTCCTCACAGCTCCCACCAAGCACTGACTGGTCACAGGTACTTGCTTTGTCTATTTGACAAGCGAGGAATCACAATCTGCCCAAATCAAATCTGATTCCTTCCTAAAATGTGGAATTTATCAGAATTCAGCTGGACATTGTGCCAGAGAATGCAGCGCTCCCTCTTTGACGTGTTCATCTAATCAGAGCTCATGTTCAATGCCTTCTAGATCCGACTTGTCCTCAGGTCCATCTTATCTTCAGGACTTTAGGGTCCATGGTGGCGGTGATCTATCTGGTGCCGCTAGCCAGAGTCTACATGAGGGTTCTGCTGTGGACTATAGTGGTCCAATGGTTTTCTCTGTCTCATCTGATGATGGCCTCATTCTGTCTCACTCCAATGTGCAGGCGTCATCATCTTTGGAGGATTTAGTCTCCTTACCTTCTAGTGGGCAGACCATTTTCTCTTCCCTCCCCAAGTGCCACCGTGAGCTTGGATGCTTCCCTGCTGGGGTGGGGGATGGGGGCATTACTAGGGAAAGATGGCCCAAGGTACGTGGTCCACCGCAGAGAACAAACCGCACATAAATGTACTGGAGATGAGAGTAATCCTTTTCACACTGCAACCTTTCCAGGACTGCCTCCCTCTGGGTACCACTGCAGTTCACACAGACATGGCAGTTATGTGGTACATCAACATGCAAGGGGCACATGCTCTTATCTGCTTTGTCGTGAGGCCATGAGGGTGTGGGAATGGGCGATGTCCTCGAGGCGCTTTCGCCTTGCAAAGCATATTCCCAGCAGGTCCACCGTGTTGGCAGGCAGACTCAGCAGGGCCATCCAGAGTACTCAAGAATGGTCCCTGAATACTTCAGTGGATAGACAGATTTTTATTCACAGTGGAATCATGCCAGCTGTGATCTGTGTGCTTGCCCTCACGACCACAAATGCAGCTGGTATTTTGCCCCGATTCCCCCAGTCAGGGAATCCCCCAGGGATGATTTGGTTCACGATCGGCTTTCAGATCTCCTTTATTCCTACCCTCCTATACCTCTCATTCCCAGAGTGCTCCAGAAAGCTTGTTGCCTCAAGGCCACCTTGATCCTCATTGCCCCCTTTTGGCCTCAGCAGATGTGGTTTCCCCTCCTATGGTCTCATCTGAAGTACCCCCTTGGGTACTAGATCCCCTTCCGAATCTGATTTCGCACCCCTCCCAGCTTCTGACCCCCAACCTTCAGACTCTTCGTCTGACTGAGTGGTCTGTCCACTTCCTGTAATCCGGAGTCAGTCCAGGCTTGTGTCCCCCATCAGAAACATTATCCTGGCCTCTCAGAAGGCATCCACCGGAAAGGTATACACAAGTAAATGGAAAAGGCTTTCTATTTGAGCCAAGCAGCATAATCTGGACCCCCTTCTCGGCTCCCATTCCAGGTATCTTGTTGTTCTTGTCTTCACTTTTTAAAGACAGAGCTAGTTTCTCTACTATCAAAGTGCAATCGGTGGCTATTTTTAATTTCCATGTTTGCGAGGAACCTACTTTTTCCTCTCGTATTTGTAAGGTATTTTTGAAAGGTGTTTTTCTGCTTCGGCCTCCTGTTAAAGATCCTTCTCCCCCTTGGGACCTTTCATTTGTGCTGCAATCTCTTACACAGAGTCCCTTTGAGCCTGCTGCTACCTGCAATATGAAATTTTTATCATGGAAGTCCGCTTTTCTGGTGGCCATAACTTCGGCAAGAAGGGTTTCAGAGTTGCATGCTCTTTCGATCAAACCACCATACATGGTATTTCATAAAGACAGAGTGGCTTTCAGAACCAATCCTTCCTTCATGTCTAACATAGCTACGGAGGAGAATTTGAATCAGTCAATTCAATTGCCAGTTTTCTTCCTTAACTTTTCCAATAAAGGGGAATATCTGTTACATACTCTTGATGTTCAGAGACCGTTATGATTCTACTCAGAACCTAGAGCTTCTGCAAACCGGACCGTTTGTAGCTTTTTCTTCTTAAAAGACACAGTAGGGCAGTTTCTAAGGTTACTATTTCTCATTGGATTTTAAGATGCATTTCTTTGGTCATTTCCTCTTCTTAGGGTTTATCTTTACCAGGTCCAGTCAGAGCTCATTCCACTAGGTCAATGGCTACGTCAGGTGCCTATCTTGCCTGTCATTCCCCCCTTTCAGAGAAGTCAATCCCTGTCTGGGAAGGGTTCCCTCTTTCTCTTAGTAGAGTGGAGTCAAGACATAGAGCTTTTCTGCACCTGGCTGCAAGTTCATCAGAACCTAGAAGAAACCCTTAGCCAAGGACATCCATTCCTCTGGGTCAGCCTGGGAAGTACAGGGGACAACTAGAGCTCTACTTACTGCCTAGCGCCAAGGCAAAGTACAGTTGTGTACACTTACCATAAATGTAGATGTTTGAGTGTATTCACTGTTGCAGTCATCACCTGTGGGTTATCCCTGCTGTGCTAGCCCTCGGTCTGCCCGAATACCAGAGTCAATGTTTTTGTGCGCCAGCTGCTGTTGCCTGTACGTCAGGTCAACAGTACTATAAAGCAAGGCAGCTGACATCATTACATCAGTTTTTCTTGCCCTAACCCATCAGAAGCACAAGGGAAAAGAGAGAAGTGGTCCTGGAGGCTAACAGCCACCTTAGGAAGCATGTGTCCCACTAGGGGAAGATGTGAAATGGGGGATGGAGGGAGGGGAAACCAAGACTACAACAGTGAATACACGCGAACATCTACATTTATGGTAAGTGTACACAATTGTACTATGTTCTTCGTGTTTCACTGTTGCAGTCATCACCTGTGGGAGGATTCCCAAAGCAGAGGTAAAGGGTGGAAGGATAGGTAGAGTCCTAGGTATGGGTCAGGAGGCTCTGCAGAATTGCAGAGGCAAACCCTGCCCTAGACTTAAAAAAGAGAGGTAGGTGGTAATGCTTTGTAAAGTTATGAAGAGGTCCAGGTGGCCGCTTCCAAGATGCCCCTGGTAGGTACTCCTCTGCTCTGAAGAAGACAGTGGAAGTGGAGGTTGTCCTAGAGGAGTGGGTACGGATAGGCTTAGGGATGGGTTTCCCATGTAGTCTGTAGCAAAAATGGATACAGTGTGAAATCTATTTGGAAATGGTTTGTTTGGAGATGGGCTTCCCCTCTGCCCTTGGGGCAAAGCTTACAAGAAGCTGGTCAGTTTTTCTGAATGGCTTAGGACGGTCCATATAGTATCTGAGCTGTTTGTGTACATCTAGTGAGTGTAGAATTCTTTCCCCCTTGTTTTGAGGGTTGAGAAAGAAGGTGGGAGGGTGTATGGCCTGGTTAAGGGTCACATCAGATACCACCTTGGGCATAACCGAGGGATTAGTCCTCAGGGAGACTCTGTCTGCATGGAAAATTATGAAATGCTAGATAGCCATGAGAGCTTGAAGTTCTGATACCCTTCTGGCTGAGGTGATAGCTAGTAGGAAGGCAGTCTTCCAGGAGAGGCATTTCAATTCTGCTTAAGTGGCAGGTTCAAAAGGAGGTAAGGTTAGTTTCTCTATCACTTAATTAAGGTCCCAGGGTGGAGTAAGAGGTCTTCTGGGAGGCCTGATATTAGAAGCCCCTCTGAGGAATTGTTTAATCAAAGGATGGGAGAAGAGGGGTGGGTCTGAATCATAGTTTTTTTTTTTTTTTCATAGATTCATACCAAGCTAACTGCCCTTGCGAGCCATTTTAAGCCTAGCCAATTATCCCTTGTGAGACTCAAACCCTGCACCTTGTGTTTGTAAGGCAAACACCTTAACCATTAGGCCACCCTCCCAACCCTAATGGGCAGACATGGCAGAGGCATGGATTTTAATAGAGGAGAAGGAGATGCCACTATTGAGCAACTCTGCTAAGTAATCCAGGATGAGAAGGATGGAAGGTTGGGAGGTACTGGCCCTTTTTGATTGTTTCCAGGAGCAGAATCTTTTCCATTTTCCTGCGCAAGATTTTCTTGTGCTGGGCCTCCTGGCCTCTGTGATGATGTCCAGGACCTGTTTGCTTAAGAGTGACTTTGTTAGTTTTTAGTGTATGAGCCATGCTGAAAAATTGAGTGTCTGTAGGTCTGGGTGCAGTACCTTCCCCCTCTCCTGGGTCAAAATGTCTGACCTTAGGGTAAGCACCTTCGGGGGCTATAAAGTCAGACTGCATAGTAAGGGGTACCAATGCTGTCTGGGCCAATCTGGAGCGATGAGGATGGCCTTTGGTCTCTCCTCTCTTATTTTGATCAGAACCTTGGGAATAAGGAGCAGAGGTGGGTATGAGTACCCAAAGAGGGAGCTCCAGTGGAAGGTCAAATCATCCACCTTCCATGCTAGGAGGTGATACTCCCTGGTACAAAACTTGTGTAGCTGGTGGTTGAGGTGTGAGGCAAAGAGCCATCTCTGGGGTCCCCCACTCCTGGATGATTTGCAGAAAGATTTATCTGTGGAGCTGCCATTTGTGGGGGTCCAGTAAGTTTCTGCTCAGGTGGTCTGCCAGTGTGCTGTTGATCCCTGGTAAGTATTGGGCAATTAGGTGTAGCCCCATGGAGGTGGCTGTAAGCCACAGACTCATGTCTAACCTGCACAGGGGGTAAGATTGGGTGCCTCCCTGCTTGTTGATGTACCACATTGCTGTGGTGCTGTCTGTTTTTATAAGGAGGACCCCTGGCCTGAGATGGGGTTGGAAGGAAGTCAGAGCGTTTTGCACTGCCATAATTTTTTCTGGTTGATGTGCAAGTGAAGTTGCTGGGCATTCCAAAGGCCTTGTGTACACCTGCCTGCTAGGTGATCGCCCCAAGCTATGCCTGCGGCATCGGTGGTGATGGTCTGGACGGAAGGGCGGAGGATGAAGGGAAGACCCTTGTTCATGGCACAGGCCTCTGCCCACCAGAGAAAGTTGTCCCTTATGCAAGGGATCAGTGGGAAAGTGGTCTCTAGGGACTGAGTGCTGACACCAAAGGTTCTTTAAGTACCACTGAAGCTTTCTCATGTGAAGCCTGGCAAGAGGGATGAGAAGGATGCAAGACGCCATGTATCCCAGGGCTTGCAAGAACTTCCTCGCAGTGAGGCGACTTCTGGAAGTCAGCTAGGTGAAGTAGAGAGGCAGCAAGCTCTGCTTTTCTGGGGATAGGAAGGCCATTAGGGTTGCTGTGTCTAGCACAGCTCCCAGGAAAACAATTTTCCTGGTGGGGTTTTGCTTTGATTTTTTTCTCGTTGATGGTGAATCCTAGGGAAGTTAGGAGTTTTTTGACAAAGAGAAGATCCTGAAGCAACTTTTCTTTGCTGTTCCCCTGAATGAGGCAGCCGTCCAGGTAAGGGTAAATTTGTATATTGCTCTGTTTGCAGAATGCTATAGCCGGGGCCAAGCATTTGGTGAATACTCTGGGAGCAGCAGATAAGCCAAAGGGCAGGGCAGAGAACTGAAAGTGCTGACTGCCTGCTCTGAAGCGCAGGAATTTTCTGCACAATTCCCTGATAAGGATGTGGAGGTCGGCATCTTTTAGGTCTAGTGTCACCAGCCAGGCATTTTGTGTGAGCATAGGCAGGTGCTGCTGCAAGGTTAGCATTTTGAATCTGGGGACCACCAAGGAGGTGTTCAGTTTGGATAGAGCCAGGATGGGGCGCCAAGTGCCCTCTTTTCTGGGAACAAGCAATAGTCTGGAGTAAAAACCTTTTCCTGTTTGATCTGGAGGGAGAGGTTCTACTGCCCCCTGAGATAGTGTTTTTTTTCCTGTTTTAATGCCTCCATCCACTGGTTTCGGGGGAGGTCTGGGTAACCTCTTGGAATTGGGAGTTCGCTGAAGGAGAATCTGTAACACTGAAAAATGATTTTTAATAACCATTGGTCCTTGGTTATAGAGACCCAATTGTCCTTGAAGAGTGTGAGCCTTCCTCCTAGTTTTAGATGAGTGAAAGGAGGGCAGAGGAGGGGAGGGAGAGTCATTGTGAGTGCTTACCATAGAAGCTTGGCTTAGAACTCCCTGCCTTAGAGGCAGACGTGGTCCATTGTTTGCTTCTTTGCTGGCCCTGGGATAGGTGCCTGGATGTCCTGTCCCTGCCGGGCTTACTTTGGCCTTATCTGCTGGGTGCAGGAAACGGCCAGTGTGTGGAGGAGAAGTTCCTGCTGAATCTGGGCGGTTGAACTTGAAAGAAATCTTTTACTGTTTGCATAGATTTTGCTTTGTCTTCCATCCTTTTGAGTACCTCTTCTGCTTTTCCCTCAAATAAGCGTTCCTTATCTAGGGGTGCATCAATACGTTTAGACTTGACATGATCAGGGAGAGGTTGTTCCTTCAGCCATGCATGTCTTCTAATAATAGATACTGTCACTCCTGGCCTGCTACAGGATTCTAGGGCGTCATATCCACATTGTAATGAGTGCTTGGCCACTTGACAAGCAGAGTGTAGTAATTCTGTCAGCTCTTTTGAGATGGCACTGTGAGGACAGGTAGCAATTTTCTGTTTTTTAATTGTTCCAAAGTGTGTTGTTGACATTTTAACATATGGAACTAACAATTGAGTGCTCTGATAGCTAAGGTTGCAGAGGTGCATCTTTTTTACCCCATCTGTCCAGAGCTCTGGAGTCTTTGTCAGAAGGAAGAGGATTCTTGGCAGAACTAGTCTTAGCTCCTTTGGGTCCCTGTGTAATGACCTCAGGGTCTGCAGCAGGGTTCCTGTACAGGTATTTGTGAGAATCCGGTACTCTGTAGTACCTGTTAGGTTTAGCTGGAGCAGGAGCCAGGGCATGAGGGGCTAAACTGGATTCAAGGAAATCATCATCCACCACTTCTAGAATAGGTGGGATGGCCAGGGGTCTGTGCTGGGGCAGGTCCAAAAACTCTCCAAGTCGTTTCTTTGACTGTGGGTAGTCCTGAGATTCCCACTGAAAATGTTCCCTGAGGGAGTGAAGGGTTTCCCCGAAGGAGAGGTCCTCTGCAGGGGAAGCAGAGGGGATGGATTCCTCTGCATCGGAATCCTCAAACAGTTAAGGGCTGTTGTTCCTCTTCAAAGGCAGAATAATCAGATTCCTCAAGACTCTTGGTCTGCCATAATTTCTGGAGAAATAAGTCCTTTCCTTTTTGGAGTGGGGGCTTGAGAACCTCGGATAAGGGAGATGAGATCCTCCACCATTTTTAAGCATTTGAGCTTGGGGTGGGGGAGCAGTAGCAAGATGGTGGCTAGAAGCAGATTTCCCAGGAGTAGCCTGGCTTCAAGGCCTGAAAGAATCAGTCGGTCTCTGAAAAACGGTAGTTGGAAGAGAAGATTTTTTTGTCTAAAATCAGTAGTGCGAACGGTCTCCTTGGAAGCCAGTGCCTGCTTCGCGGATCCGGACCCAACCGAGGCAGAGACAGCCAAAGGCTCGGAAGATGAAGTGGATTTCTGCAGTATAACAGACTCCGAAAAAGTCTCTGCAGAGGCCGGCGTAGAAAGCGAGTCAGGCTTCAGGGGCTGCGAAAGCGCCTCACTGAATTCCGGAGAACTGACGACTTGCTTAGCGGCAGCATTTCGGAAGGCTTAGACTTGTGTGGCCTGTCTCTTTCTTTACATTTTTTCAGAATGTCAGCGGATTGTTGGCTGACTGACACCATATCAGAATTCGAAGACGGAATACGAAAATAATTGTCTACAAAAAGAGCTCTACGGCGAATGGTTCTCGCATTAAAGAGGGCACAGAACCAACACCGAGGGACATCGTGGTCTGGGCCTAAACAAGTGATTCAGTAAGAATGAAAGTCTTGGTGTGGGATCTGCTTTCCACAGGTGAGACAATAGTTAACTTTTTCGGGCATCGGTTAGAGCAAGGAAAAAGGATCCCCAACGGGCTACTTAAGCTTTAGACATTTTCTGCTGAAATTCGACTTCTGGTAGTGATCGAACGGCACTCGTGTGAACTGCTGCTGCTACGGGCTCCACGGCAAGAAAGACTGATGTAATGACGTTGGATGCCTTGCTTTATAGTACTGATGACCTGACGTCACACTACAGGCGACAGCAGCCAGTGCATAAAAACACTGACTCTGGTATTCGGGCTGGCCGAGGGCTACCACAGCAGGGATAACCCACAGGTGATGACTGCAACAGTGAAACAGGAAGAACATCTACAGTGAGCTTGTTGGGGGAACCCTATATGCTTGAAGCTTTTTAGTCTTTCTAAATGGGGCTGCCATCGAGGCTAGGGACTGAGAACAGGATACTTGGACCGCCACGCTCTGAAAAGTACAGTTTTGTACCTACCATAAATGTAGATGTCCGATAGGTATGCATCTGCAGTCATAACATATGGGTTGTCCTGCCTCAGGCAGCCCTTCGGTCGGCCGGATTCCAAAGTCTGGGTCTGGCCTCGGCTGATGTCGCACTTTCCCCGACGTCAGAGCGTCTGGGGTATAAAAGCATCAGCCGACGCCATTTTCCTCAGTTTTTCTTGCCCCAGATGCCAGGTGCCCTCTAGGAAGGCTAAATTTGGATAAATGCTGAAAAGTTCCAAACATTTGCAAATTATATACATGAATAAACAAACAAATACACCATAATAGATTCCCCCAGGTAGCTAAAAGAGGGGTAAGAACCCTAGGAATACCACAGAGGGGAAGGAGGGAGGGTAATCCTGACTGCAGATGCATACCTATCGGACATCTACATTTATGGTAGGTACAAAACTGTACTATGTCCTTCAAGGATGCATCTGCAGTCATAACATATGGGTAGAATACCATAGCCAATCTGGGGGAGGAGGTACTAAGAAAAAGATGGTGTAGAGTTAAGATCCCCTGCAGGACTGCAGCTGCAAACCCTGCTCCGGATCTAGAGTATAAAGGTAGATTGTAATGCTTGGCAAATGTATGCACGGAGCTCCAAGTAGCAGCTTCTAAAATGTCCTTGGAAGCCACCCCCCGTAGGAAGGCTGTAGTGGTGGCTGTGGCCCTTGTGGAGTGAGGCCTGATATTTTCAGGAACTGTCTTTCCATGAAAGGAGTAGCAAAAGCGAATGCAATTTCCTATCCATTTTGAAATTGTCTGTTTGGAAATTGCTCTTCCTTGCACCCCAGTTGCATATACTACAAAAAGTTGGTCAGTTTTTCTGCTAGTTTTTGTTCTGTCCAAGTAGTAGCGTAGTTGTCTGTGTATATCCAGGGTGTGCAAAAGTTTTTCCCCTTTATTCTGTGGATTAGGGAAGAACGTAGGCAAGTGAATAGCTTGGTTCAAGGATACCTTAGATACCACCTTTGGCATAAAAGTAGGATTGGTTCTTAGTGACACTCTGTCCTGGTGGAAAATAAGAAAAGGCTGCACTGCCATTAATGCTTGTAACTCAGATACTCTTCTTGCTGAGGTGATTGCCAGAAGGAATGCAGTTTTCCAAGATAGAAACTGTAGATCCGCTGATGCTGCTGGTTCAAAAGGAGGTAGTGTCAGTTTTTCCAGCACAAAGTTGAGATCCCAGGCAGGTAGAGGGGGTCTTATTGGAGGTTTAACATTTTTGATCCCTCTCAGAAATTGTCTGAGAAGAGGGTGTGAGAAGATAGGTGGATCCACATTGTATTCTGCTGAAATTGCTGAAGCATGAATCTTAATGGAAGAATAGGACAGGCCATTGTGGAACAATTCTGCTAAATATTCTAGGATATGTGCTAGGTTTGCCACTGTGACATCTGTGCCCTTTGATGTGCTCCAAATGAGAAATCTCTTCCATTTAGCTGAGTATGTCTTCCTTGTGGAAGCCCTGTGAGCCTCCAGGATAATGTCCTTCACCCTCTGAGATAAAACAGTTTGATTGGGATTTAAGGAATTTTTCAGGCAGTTAGCTGCAATGTTTTCAAGTTGGGATGCAGGGTCTTGAAATTGTTCTGCGTTAGAAGAAGAGGCCATAGGGGGAGAGGCCATGATTTTGCCTGAGACATGCTTCTCAATAGCGGATACCAGTGTTGTCTTGGCCAGTCCGGAGCTATTAGTATCACTTTTAGCTTGATCTTCAGTAGAACCCTGTACATCAATGGGAGAGGTGGGAAGGCATGTACTATTAGGGCTTTCCAGCTGAAAGAGAGACAGTCCACCCTCCAAGCTTGTGGGTGGTATGTCCTTGAGCAGAATGTCTTCAGTTGAAGGTTGAGTGGGGAGGCGAACAGATCTATCTCCGGCATTCCCCATGTCTTTGTTATGAGTTTGAAGATGTCTGGGTGCAGCATCCATTCGTGTGCATCCATGGTAGTTCTGCTTAAGCTGTCCGCCAGTGCATTTTCTTTCCCTGGCACGAATTGGGCCTGTAGTTGGATATTGAGATTCAGGCATAGATCCCACAGATTCATAGCCATCCGGCATAGAGGGTAAGAATGTGTGCCTCCCCGTTTGTTTATGTACCACATGACCGTGGTGTTGTCTGTCCTTATTAACAGATGTCCTTGCTGGAGGAAGGGTTTGAATGCCTCGATTGCATGCCTCACTGCCAGCATTTCCTTCTGGTTTATGTGCATGCTTAGCTGCCCTTGAGGCCATAGGCCTTGGATACATTTGTCCTCCATGTGTGCTCCCCATCCTCGGACTGAGGCGTCCGTGGTGATGGTCTGCCTTGTTTTTGGTTTGTTGAAAGGCAACCCTCTGTTGGACTGGCAGGCCTGAGCCCACCACAGGAATTCCTTTTGAAGGCATGGAATGATTGGTATCATGGTTTCTAAACTGTGACTGTGTTGAGACCATACACTCCTTAGGTAGCATTGTAATTTCCTCATATGCAGTCTGGCATGTGGGATTAGAATTATGCATGATGCCATGTAACCCAGGGCCTGCAGGATTTTCCTTGCAGTAAGCCGAGTTTGTCTTGTCAGAATCATGAAGTAATCTGGAAGTTGTTTTTGCTTTTCTTCTGTGAGAAAGGCCATTTGGGTGTTTGTGTCCAGATCTGCACCCAAAAAGGTTATCCTTTGGGATGGTACTAGTCTTGACTTTTGGATGTTGACTGTGTATCCCAAGGTCTGTAACAGGTGTATTGCACAGGCCAAGTCCTTTAACAATTTTTCTTGCTGTCCGCTTGTATTAGGCAGTCGTCCAGGTATGGATAAATTTGAATTCCCTGTAGTCTGCAATGTGCAATTACTGATGCCAGGCATTTCGTGAATACTCTGGGCAGTAGATAAGCCAAAGGGCAATGCTGAGAATTGATAATGCTCTGATCCTGCAAGAAATCTGAGGTGTCTTCTGCAACTTGGTCTGATAGGGACGTGCAGGTATGCCTCCTTGAGATCTAGAGTCACCAGCCAAGACTCCTTGCCCAACATGGGAAGAAGTTGCTGTAGGGTCAGCATTTTGAATTTTGGCACAATGAGATAAGTGTTCAGTGCGGACAGGTCGAGAATAGGCCTCCATTGATTTTCTTTTCTTGGTACAAGGAATAGTCTGGAGTAAAATCCTTGGCCTTGTTCTGAACATGGTACCTTTTCTATAGCTTTCATCTGAAGTAAATTGCTGATTTGTCTTAAAGCCTCTGCCTTCTGATTTGGTGGAAGGTTTGGCATTCCGCTTCTTTTTGGCAAAGTGTGGAAGTGAAACCTGTATCCTTTGTCTATTATTTGCAATGTCCATGTATCCTTTGTAATATAATGCCAGTTTTTTGAGAATAAAGCCAGCTTTCCACCCAAGGGTGCTTCCAGTTGATCCCTGGAAGGCGGAATCAGAGTCAAGTCATTGAGTCTGTCCTGTAGTAGTGGTTGTCGTCGTAGCTGTTGCACTACTCCTCTGGTTGGCAGGCTGCCACTGACGGCCTCTGTAGGAGCCCTTCGATTGACCTCTGCCTCTAGGGCGCCTGTTCCTGCCTCTCTGGGCTCTGTCCGAGTCTGGAAAGGACCAATTCTTTGTAGGCCAGTTTCTACTGGATCTCGGTGGTTGAACTTGCAGGAAATCTTTAACTGTTTGCACAGATTTTGCTTTTTCTTCAACCTTTTTTAGAATCTCCTGTGCAGGGGAGCCAAATAAATTTTGTTTCTCCATTGGAGCATCGAGGAGTTTAGCTTTGACATGGTCTGGCAAAGATTGCTCCTTCAGCCAGGCATGCCTACGAATAACTGCCCCAGTCATAGCTGATCTAAATGAAGCCTCCAGTGCATCATAGCCACATTTTAAGAAATGATTACTAACCTGTTGTGAGTTATGTACCAAATCCTGAAGGGATTTACGGTCTAGGGGTTCAGGAGAAGAAAGTTTCTTATTCAGTTCATCTAACAAATACTCTTGGTACTGTATCATATGGAATTGACAGTTTAATGCCCTGACAGAAAGAGTTGCAGATGTATACACCTTCTTTCCCCATCTCTCTAAAGCTCTAGACTCTCTTTCAGAGGGTAGGGGATTTTTGGCAGTAGTGGCTGCAACCCCTTTAGGGCCTTGAGAAATAGTTTCTGGGTCTGCAGAATGGGCTTTATACATATGGAAATGAGAATCCGGGACCCTGTAATATCTGTCAGGTTTGGCAGGGGCCAGAGGAAGAGTATCAGGGGCTGTACTGACATCATTGTACACATCATCAATTACATTTAGAACAGGAGGAATAGCTAAGGGCCTATGCTGAGGCAAATGCAAAATGGTCCTTAATCTTTTTCTAGAATCAGAGAAATCCTGACCTTGCCATTGAAAGTGCTCTCTCATGGAGTGTAAAGTCTCCCCAAAGGAAAACTCTTCAGGAGGGGAGGTCAAAGGGATAGATTCCTCTGCATCTGAATCCTCATAAGGTGAGTAAGCCCCTTCCTGGTGGTCTGACAACTCAGATCCATCCGTGGAATCATCTGAGGAGTGTGGTTCAGAGGGGTCAGTCCTGGGCCTTTTGTCTGGAGAAGGTTGAGAGGCCTTGTCTGGGTAAGGTTGTGAACCCCTAATTAAGGAGATAAGGTCCTCAGCAAGGCTGAGGATCTGTGAACTAGAGGAAGGCCTCTGAGGTGTAGATTTGGCAGGCAAAGCTTTTGAAAGTTTGGCAGCTTTAGCCCTAGAAAAGGCCTTAATGGACATAGAAGCTGGGGGCCTAGCTGCCCCACGTGCAGGGGTAGAAATGTCCAAAGGTATGGTGTCGGACAATTCCTGAACACTAGCTTCGGTAGGTAGTTCTGAAGCCGACTCAGCCGGGGCCTCTTGGGCCTCGGTGGTCGGAAGTATGGTTTCGGAAGAAGGAATCGCCGAGGACTCTGTTTCGGCCGAAACCGAGACACTCGCGGTAGGCCTAGCCGTGGTTTCAGCCGAAACCGCGGGCCGCGAGTGTCGGTCCTTTTCCTTGTGTTTTTTGACCATATGCGAAGTCGGAGTCTCCGACTGCATTTTATAAGCAAAAGCGGCTCCAAAAAATTCCTCTGCAAACTCCGACCAACGTCTAAGAGTTCGTCGGTTGAAGGAGGCACAGGCTAAACAGGCCGATACGTCGTGGTCTGGGCCTAAGCAAGGAAGGCAGTGAGAATGGAAATCCTTATGAGGTATTTGTTTCCCACAAGTTAAACAATTATTTACTTTGTCTGACATCGGCTGAGGCAAGAAAGAGTCCCCAACGGGGTACTTAGCTTTTTTCGAAGTCTTCGGTAGCTGAAATCACTGGATCTGACCGACCGGCACTTGCGAACAGCTTCTGCTTCGGGCACCACGCGGCAAGAAAGACTGAGGAAAATGGCGTCGGCTGATGCTTTTATACCCCAGACGCTCTGACGTCGGGGAAAGTGCGACATCAGCCGAGGCCAGACCCAGGCTTTGGAATCCGGACGACCGAAGGGCTGCCTGAGGCAGAACAACCCATATGTTATGACTGCAGATGCATCCTTGAAGGACATCTGGTTATTCTTAGTGACCGAAATACGGGGTATACCATCCCTGTGCTTCAGACATAGGTATCCAAGGCATAGCAGCATCTGGTCTGAATTCCACATGAAGATTCTTGACTTTGTGAAATATATCCAGACCTGAAGGCATGATGG
The DNA here is from genome assembly GCF_019279795.1 of Protopterus annectens. Classification (NCBI taxonomy): domain Eukaryota; kingdom Metazoa; phylum Chordata; order Ceratodontiformes; family Protopteridae; genus Protopterus; species Protopterus annectens. The sequence goes on from NC_056725.1 coordinate 587,748,765, forward strand.
TCTCCACGGGGGTTCATCAAAGCTCCAGTCTCTGAGACATGAGGGCTTCAATGCTTCTCACCAGAACCTGCATCCTCAAGCTGAACAGGGACACTGTATGCTGTTATCACTCCAAAGTTCATAAATGTTGCCTACTAAGATCACTTTTCTAATAGACTATTGGGAAGAACATTTCAGATCAGGGGCAGACTAGAAGATGCAATAATAGCACAAGTCAAAGTTTGATCTAAATAATTTCACAAGGAAGTCTTTCATTTCTGCCATAATTTCTTGTCAGACCTCTACAACTCAAGAGCATTTTGCTCTGGGCCTAAACAAAAAATACACAAACTATGATAATCTCGTGGAATTTGTCAGCAAGAGCACCTGCCTTCCTTCTTGGGGGGGGGGGGGTGCACATGGCCTAAAATATCTCACTGGGCAGCATCTAACTCTACACAACTGTCATTAATGAAACACAACAAACAATCTTAGACATTTTCCCCAAAGAGGTACTTTCCTACCTGAGTTCTGGAGCAGGCCAAGCAATGTCTAAAGAGAGAGACTAAAGAAATGCTACATGCACAGTAAATAATGGCAAGAGAGATCCAAATGGTATGGGTGAACATCAGCTTTATATAAAGGACATCCTGACATCACTAAGCGGCAAACATTTGCTTGTTCTGTAGGGAGATGGGTGCTGAACTTGAAGTTGTGTCAGACAATGGGCCTGGGCCATCTGTGGCCAAAGTCCCAATAGAGCTTTACAACTGTAATCTACACAAACACCAACAGTTACAACAGTTCAGAAAATATTTCAATTACAGAAAAAAGGGGATCAAAGATTAAGTGCACTAGGTTCATAGGTAAATGCTGTGTTATCAGTCTGCAGATTATTACAAGCCTAGCCAATAATTAAAGATCAGAATCAAACTCTGTAACTTGAATTTGTGAGGTAAAGACCTTAACTATTATGCCAACCCCCCAGCAGAAAAAAATGCAGAAGTCAGGAAAAACCTCTAACCCAAATATTCACTACAAGGATCAGGCAATAACTGAGGGAAAAAACAGAGAGGTCTCCAACATAGCCTTTCATTAAAACGTTAGCCATACAAAGACTTGTATTCCATCAAAAGGATAATCATACAAAGAGAAGTCTGTGTTTAGTTACTGAAGGACACCCTGCCAGAACTCTACAACTGATAAATGACATTCTGGAGCTAAATAAGCACTTACTGGCTGAGACTGCACTGAAGCAGCTGAAGTACCTCTAACTGCTGTCAGGCCCTCCGACTAGAAGGTAGATTTCAGAAAAGCAATAAAACAAACTGCAAATGGGTTAGTTCTATAAATCCAGATCAGACTTTGAAAACCTCAACTTTCTTACTGTAAGACTGAGCATGACATTTAATATAATATAAAAAACGTTGTCATCAATGAAATTGTGTGTTTGGTCTGAGGAGTCTTTCTTGCCTAACAAAAAAAACCCCCAGAAATTCCAGAAGCTTTTTGGCAGGAAAATTATGTTAATGTAACTAGTCATGAGTAAACCATAGAAACACTATACCTTTCCTGAATCAAGTTCCTTCTGAAATTCTTCCATTGTTTTTGCAACAGCCATATTCTCTTTAAGGTCCTTGGAAGCCCTGGATGGACAAACAAGCAAACAAAAACTCAATCAATATAGCATATTTACTACAACACGTGAATGAACAATCAATGTAACTTGTCAGTCATTACACATATGCTTGCTTCTGTTATAGAACACATATGCCAAACTTTGGTTAAGAAAAGCAGTGATCACTTGGTGTTCCTATGTTACATTGCTTGAAAATCTGAAAAGAAAAAAAAAAAGGCAAGTCACATATTGGATCATACTTGTACAGACTTGCCCCATTGGCAAATACCAATTCCAGATGGTCAAAAGTACTTCTGTCATCAAGTCCTCAATTCTGCTGAGCATTCACACCACAATATTAGTTTGGGCCTCCAATCTGTAAATCATTGTATCCTCTTATCAACTGGCCTATTTACTCCTTGTCACTGGGGTTAGGGTTGACGAAGGAGGAGTCATCACTTAGCAACCGAAGAGGCATTTGTTTCCCTCAAGTCCCATTCCTTTGCACAAACAGTTTTGAAAGTGAAGTGGACATGTACTGGGCTGACCATGCTCATCCCTCACTTTTGCAAAGGGCATTGCCTGCAAACAGCCCTACCTTGCATCCTCAAGCAGATGTAGTAGTTATCCAGTTTCCAAAAAAGAAATCACACTACCTTGTGTGCTCAGTGACTTCCTTTAACCCATCCATCTCCCTAGGAAAGGTGAATCGCACCTCTTCACTGTCATACTCCAATGCTGGGGAGGATAACTAAACACCAGTCATCTGCACTACAACCAGGACTCCTCCCTCCTGTGCCCCAGAGCTACAATTGGATATAACAAGTTACTGCATGGCCATACCCTTTAGCCCAAGTTCCTGATGTCACCAACAAAGGGACACTACCACTTCAGTAACATCCCACAGAAATCCAACAAGGTACCTATGAAGGAAATCCAAAAAATAGTCCTGAGGCTTGCACAGAACAAAATACTCCTTTTAATTCTTGGTTTAATTTCTCCATATCTTTTGGGTATCTAATACCATGACGGGAATGGATCCCATTCCTAAGTCAAAGTATGATTAAAGTTCATGAAATTAGTATTATTTCAATCTCTGAAGTTAGCCAAAAGTGTTCTTCACAGCAACTGAAATGTGCCCAGAACTGACTCCTGCAATTCATATGGAGTTCCTCTGATTTCTCTCAACTGGAAATTCTGGGTTTCTTGTACAATAATAACAATATTTTTATCCTCAAAAGTCTACCCTATAATCTTTATGGCTCTTATTTGACTTCCTTCTACAACAGGAGGGTTATCCTCCCACCCCTCAGCCTGGCCTAACCCCACAGTAGGAATGTTTCCGTGTTTTAAGGATTCTACACTGTCATTTTTTCCAGTCCTGGTACCAGTGCGCCTAACCAGGATTGGACACTTTTGTCCTGTGACTTGCATCCAGTGGCCTTTTTTATTTTTTAACTTACTTCTGTCCATAATATGTACTATAAAAAATACAGACTATATATCACTGTTGTCTTGGTGAGATTTTTTGTCTCATGAATGTACTCAGCAAGACTTGAGGATGAATTCAGGTCCAGCAATATTCCTTTCCTTTGGTTGCTGATTTGATCATCTCTCCATTCAGACTCCTTCTCTACAGGGATGTTAGACATGCATTTAAAGATCTACAGTTACAGCAGGCGCTTACATAACAACCTACTTACCTTCAAGGCAATCTCAATCAGCAAATCAGCATTCCTTACAATGAATCTCAAGCACAAGTTTTAAAGGGTGACTTAATGCGCTGCCCCAGGAAGAAATGCATACCACCCCCCACTTTTCCTGTAATCACCGAATGAGTTCATTATTGCAAATCACAAAAACAATGAAAAAAGCTTCACTGTACAGGGATATATTGGAGGTGGGGGGCTCCTTCAGAAAATGCTGGACAGATGGGTCAGTCATCTAGACAGATGGGGAAAGGCAGGATGGAACTCAGAGAGCTGATAATATGCAAGTAGGTATCTGATTTCAGGAAATATCTTCGGTAAGTTTATGAATGAGAATAACCCCAGCAGAATTAACCAACCACAGTATCCACCAAACAGACAAGAACTGTACGACGACCAGAGGCTTAGAAGGCACAGTCCTGAAACACCAAGGTATCAAGCATGGCCCAAATCCCAGAACCATGAAGGTGACACCCAATGACCAAGTGCCCATGCCACAAAACCACAATAGAGACATTTCTGAAGCAAGCTCTAGAAGAAGCCATACTTTGGGTGCAGTATCCTCAGACAGTATAATTAGCATAATTTTCTAATTAGCAGTTCACCATCTGATGGTAAAAAGTGCAGCCAGTGTGCCACTTGGAAAGAGTTTCCTGCTCAGCTACCAACAATCCCTCCTGTCTGGAACCAAAGGAGACAAGCAGCTTACATATCCACATCAGGTAAAACCTGAGGTAGCAGTATACAGCCTAGGTTGTGAAAGGTCCTTCCCCTGACTTCTACTCCTAGAAAATAAAACAGAAAGATGAACCAACTGACTTAAAGACAATTCAGACACTGCTTTTGGGAAGAAATGTGAATTAGCTCTAAGGGACACCAGATCCTTGTTAAAGACAAAAGATATTACTCCCAACAAATAATGGCCTGTGAGCAATGGTGATAACTACAAAGAAAATAATATTCCAGATGAATTTAAAGCCACCAAGTCAACAGGCTCAGACGGAGGACATGCAAACCTGTCCCTGTCAGTCATAAAATGCAAATCTCAAAAAGCCAAGTTCTTCTAAGGGGGAACCTTAACCACACATGAGATGCATGTACAAATACTGTAAAAGTGCAAATACAAAATTTCCAGCAAACAGTCACAAAGTCCACGTTTATTAATACACTAAGCACTTTCATTCTGAAATGCAGAACTTCATCACAGTAACATTCATGAATGTACATCAGATTTAAAAGGTTATCACTGACCAATCAAAACTGGGATCATGAATAATTAATGACATTTTCTCAACAATGTACCACCTAAAACTTTCAAAACATAAAATAAAAAATCAGTGCTGCCACTGTATCAAAAATAAATACCAAATAACCTTGTTAATGCACATTCACATAAAATATACATGTGTTTGTCAAAGTCAAGGCTGTCATTTTCAAAAGGCTCATAACAGAAATAACATCATTCAAACCCAGGCTGCTGCTAGGATTTAATTGGAGTTGCAATACCATCTCACTATATTCTAGTAAGATGTTAGCCCCCCCCCCCTCCTCTTTTCGGTGTTGTACTTAGTCCAAAATAAAAAAAAAAAAAAGAATTCTTCAAACACAGCACTGGTATTTCTTCCCTTTTTGATGTCATAATAATGCTTGGATATCCTGTCTTTATGTTTTCTATTGGTTTTCCCAACATAGAAAGCAGGGCAGGAAATACAGGTCACTATGTAATAACACTTTTGGTATCACAATTCACACTGCACAGGCAGAGGATACTTCTGTCGTTACTTTCTATAGTGATGTACGCTCCTTCATGTGTGAATTGGCATTGTTTACAATGTCCACATCTCATCATATAATTATGTCTGGTACTTCTACAGTTGTTGCAGACCCCGCTTTCAAACAAATCTTTTCAATTTCTCCCTTTACTAAAAAAGTACAGTTGTGTACACTTACCATGTATGTAGATGTTCCGAGTGTCTTCACTGTTGCAGTCCTAACATATGGGTTATCCCTGCCAGGGTAGCCTTTGGCCGGCGTGAATACCAGAGACTTAGTATGTCTGTGTCAGTTGCTGTCGCTTGAGGACTAACGTCAGATCTTCAGTGGTATAAAGGAAGGCAGCTAATGCCATTACATCAGTTTTTCTTACCCTAACCTGTCAAGAGCCCCCAATGTAGGAGGCCAGGTTCTGGTGGAAGAACTCCACCAATTGAAAATAAATACCAATATGTCCCTTGTAAGGAAAGAACAAGGAAGAAAGGTAACAAAAAGAAAAAAGGGGGAAGGAGAGAGGGAAACCAGGACTGCAACAGTGAAGACACTCGATCATCTACATTAGTGTACACAACTGTACTATGTTCTTAGTGTTTCAATGTTGCAGTCATCACATTTGGGTGGATTCCCAAAGCAGGGGAAAAGTGTGGAGGCAGTCAAGGAAGCTAGGGTCTGGCTAGGATGCCCTGCAAGACTGTAGAGGCAAACCCTGCCCTGGATTTGGAGAACAGAGGCAGGTGGTAATGCTTGGTAAAAGTGTGAACAGATGTCCAGGTGGCAGCCTCCAGGATGTCCCTGGTGGGGACACTTCTGAGGAAAGCTGCAGAGGTGGAGGGTGCTCTGGTGGAGTGTGTCCTGACTCCCTTGGGAGAGGATTCCCATGCTGTTTGTAGCAGAAATGTATGCAGTGTGCTAGCCATTTGGAAATGGTTTGCTTGGAGATGACTTTACCTTCTGCCCCTGAAGCAAAGCTAACCAGCAATTGATCAACTTTCTGACGGGTTTAGTCCTGCCCAGGTAGTATCTGAGCTCTCTGTGCACATCTAGAGAGTGCAGAATCCTTTCCCACTTGTTTTGGGGGTTAGTAAAGAAGGTGGGCAAATGAATGAATTGGCTGAGAGCCACACTGGAAACCACCTTGGGCATGAAGGAGGGGTTATTTCTGAGGGATACACTGTCTGCATGGAAGATGATCAAGGGTTCCCACAGCCATGTGTGCTTGCAGCTCAGACACTCGTCTGGCTGAAGTGATGGCCAGGAGGAAGGCTTTCTTCCAAGAGAGAAATTTAACTCTGCAGAAGAAGCTGGTTCGAAAGGAGGCAGGGTGAGCTTTTCCAAGACAACGTTAAGGTCCCAAGCTGAAGTTGGTGCCCTTCTGGGGGCCTCAAGTTGCTAGCCCCTCTAAGGAACTGTTTAATCAGAGGGTGAGAGAAAAGAGGCTGCTCAATGGGGAAATGAGCAGAAATAGCAGAGGCATGAATCTTTATAGAGTAGAAAGAGAGGCCACTATGTAGTAGGTCAGCTAAGTAATCCAGGATGAGAGGGATGGAAGGCTGTGCCGTACTGGCAACCTTAGCTTGGATCCAAGTGCAGAACCTTTTCCATTTATCTGCATAAGACTTTCTGGTGCTAGAGCGTCTGTCCTCTCGGATAACATCCAGAACCTGTTTACTGAGGATGGCAGGTTGGTCGGGGGTTAGGGAATAAGCCAAGCTGCCAAACTGAGTGTCTGCAATTGGGGGTGCATGAATTCAGTAACAAATGGCCAGCATATGGGTGAAACCAAAAAGGCACAAATACCATACAGAGTTAAATCAAGCCATAAAAATGGCTAGAATAATTTTATTGTCCATACCGGTTTCGGCAAAATAGCCTTCATCAGTGGAATACCTTGGAACAATGAACACTCATTCAGCATAAATAGACCCATCCACCAATGGGAAGTACAGCCCTCCCCACAACACAATTAATTAACAAAACCTCCTTCAATTAAGCACCAATAATGACTAATTCAATACAAAAAGTGGAAATACAGATCATTACAAATAATACATGCCGGAAAAAGCTACGCAGGAAAAAATAATTTTTATACAAATAAAAAATATATCAGAAATAAAAAGAAAAATACAGCACTATAAATGGTCATTTCATCCAGGTTGGAAAAGCCTCCCCAGCTTAATAATCCAGAATTTTTATTTTCTGTTCAGGATACTATGCCAACCCTGAATGTTATTCTTATTGCCAGTAATTCTATCAATGATCATAAAATGAAATTCTGCATTCGTATGCGTCAGGCAGTGCCTATATAAGGCGTTCGTTTCCCCGTTTATTAAGTATGTCACTACGATGCTCTGACATACGTATTCTTAGTGGACGAGATGTCTGACCAACATAAAAGGCTGAACATTTGCAGGTTGCCAAATATATAACCAGTCAGTTCCACAATTCCCAAAGAATTTGATGTCATACACTTTACTGGTATTTTTACTTGTAAATTGTTTCAATTTGTTAACATAACGGCATGAAAAACATGTCCACAGGGATAGGTGCCAAACAGTGTGTCCCCAGACAGGGTAAGTTGTTGGTATATAGCACCCCCACTACCAGTATGTTTGAAGTGGGGAAGTACAGTTTTGTACCTACCATAAATGTAGATGTTCCAGTGTTCACACTGCTGCAGTCATTACGCTTGGGTTATCCCGCAGTCGGCCAGAGTTCCAAAGTCTTGGTCCGGCGTCGGTTGCTGTCGCTTCTTCCCTGACGTCAGTGCGCCAGGGGTATATAAGATGCATCCGACGTCATTTTCTTCAGTTTTTCTTGCCCCAGATGTCAGGTGCCCCCAAGTAGGTAGGCAATACATATTGCTGATAAAAATACACATATGAAATAAAAACAATACCTTCAGTTACAAGCAAATGCACCACAAAGGTTGTATAGGAGAGAAAGGTATAGATAAGTCCAGCTAGTTCAGAGGGGATGGAGGGAGGGTAACCTGGACTGCAGCAGTGTGAGCACTCGAACATCTACATTTATGGTAGGTACAAAACTGTACTATGTTCATCACGTTACACTGCTGCAGTCATTACACTTGGGTAGAATTAGGATTGGCTATGAGGCCTTGCAGAACTGCAGTGGCAAATCCTTCTCTGGATTTAGAGTAAAGAGGCAAGTGGTAATACTTGGTAAAGGTGTGCACTGAACTCTAAGTTGCAGCCTCCAAAATTTCCTTGGTGGGTACTCCTCTGAGAAAGGCTGTTGAAGTGGCTGTTGCCCTGGTGGAATGTGGCCTAATATTATTTGGGACTGATTTTCCATGCTGTGCATAGCAGTAACGAATACAGTGTCCTATCCATTTGGATATAGTCTGCTTTGAGATAGCCTTGCCCTGTGATCCTGCAGCATATGCTACAAACAGTTGCTCAGTTTTCCTGAAAGCTTTTGTTTTGTCCAAGTAGAAGCGTAGCTGCCTGTGTATGTCCAAAGAATGCAGAAGTTTCTCCCCTTTATTCTGGGGGTTTGGATAAAAAGTTGGCAAATGGATGGTTTGGTTAAGAGCCACACTAGATACCACCTTTGGCATAAAGGTAGGGTTTGTCCTTAAAGAAACCCTGTCCTGATGAAAAATTATTAAAGGTTCCACTGCCATTAATGCCTGTAGCTCTGAGATTCTTCGTGGTAAAGTTACTGCCAGGAGCAGAGCGGTTTTCCATGATAAAAATTTTAAATCGTCTGTGGCTCAAAAGGTGGCAGGGTCAGTTTTTCCAAAACGAAATTGAGGTCCCAAGTTGGTGTTGGTGCTCTTAGGGGCGGTCTTAGGTTTTTAGCCCCTCTGAGGTACTGCTTTAGCAAGGGATGAGAGAATAAAGGAGGATCCATGTTGTAATGTGCTGAAATGGCAGAGGCGTGGATCTTAATTGATGAGAAGGATAGGCCTTTGTCCAGCATCTCAGTTAAGTATTGTAAAATCTGAGGAATGTTTGAGACAAGAGGGTCAAGACATTGAGCCTGGTTCCAGGCGCAGAATCTCTTCCATTTTTCTAAGTAAGCTTTCCTGGTGCTAGGCCTCCTGGCCTCCAAAATGACATCCATAACAGCTTTAGAGAGAGGTGTTGCCTGTTTGACTAATGAATCTGCCATGCAGCCAGGTTTAGGGTTTTGAGCCGACCGTGCAGGATCTGATTGTTTTGTTGAGTCAGAAGGTGTGGAATTTGAGGCAAAATCCATGGTGGGCCTTGAGCTAAGTTCTTTAAGATTGGGTACCAGTGCTGGCGTGGCCTGTCTGGAGCAATCAGGATCATCTGTGGTTTTTCTTGTCTGGCTTTTAGGAGTACCTTTGAAAGGAGAGGCAGTGGCGGGAAGGCATAAACTTTTAGGCTTTTCCAGCTGAACAAGAGAGCATCCACTTTCCATGCTTGTGTGTGATAAGTCCTTGTGCAGAATTTGTGTAGTTGGCAATTCAGTGGGGAGGCAAAAAGATCTATGTCTGGGTAACCCCATTTTTTGCGTTACCATGCTGAAGATTTGTGGATTCAATTTCCATTCGTGAGGGTCCATGATATTTCTGCTTAGATCGTCTGCCAGAGTATTTTTCTTTCCTGGCAGGAATTGTGCTTGCAGGTGAACTTGATACGTTAGAGCTGTGTTCCACAAGGTCATGGCTTGCCTGCATAGGGGATAAGAATGAGTGCCCCCTTGCTTGTTTATGTAACACATTACTATGGTGTTGTCTATCTTTAATAATAATTGTCCTGGACGCAGAAGGTCCTGGAAAGTTGTTAGGGCACTTTGAACAGCCAACATCTCTTTTTGATTGATGTGAAGATGCATCTGGTCTTTGGTCCACTTGCCCTGAATGCATTTTCCTGCCATGTGTGCTCCGCAGGCATAATCCGAAGCATCTGTTGTTAGAGTCTGCCTGGCTGTGGGTAGGGTAAAAGGCTGACCCCTGTTTAGGTGACATGCCTGTGCCCACCATCGAAACTCCTGTTGTAGGCATGTAATCATTAGTTTTACTGCTTCTAAACTGTGAGAGTGTTGAGTCCAAACACTTTTTAGGTACCACTGTAATTTCCTCATATGTAGTCTGGCATATGGTATTAGTAGTATGCAGGATGCCATGAACCCCAGGGCCTGCAGAATTTTTCTTGCAAGGAGATGGGACTTTTTTGCCAGTAATTCAAAAATATTGAGTTAGTTGAACTTGTTTGTCTGGCGTGAGGTAACCCATCTGGGCCGTTGTATTTAAGCTGGCACCCAAGAATATAATCTGTTGTGAGGGCACTAGTTTTGACTTCTTTTCGTTTACTGTGTACCCTAGAGAAATTAGCAACCTTTTTACAAACGCCAGATGCTGTAGAAGAATGTCCTTTGTCTCTGCTTAAATGAGGCAGTCGTCCAGGTATGGATATATTTGAATTCCTTTTTGTCTGCAAAATGCAATTACTGGTGCCAGGCACTTTGTGAAGACCCTGGGCGCAGTAGATAAGCCAAAGGGTAGTGCATTGTACCAGCTTTGAATTTGAGGTATCTTCTGCAATTTTGTCTGATAGGGACATGCAGGTATGCCTCTTTAAGGTCCAGAGTAACAAGCCAAGCCTTCTTGCCCAGCATGGGTAGAAGCTGCTGTAATGTCAACATTTTGAATTTCGGAATATCCAGGTAAGTATTTAGAATTGAAAGGTCTAGTATGGGCCTCCAGGCCTTGTCCTTTCTTGGGACCAGGAAGAGTCTTGAGTAAAATCCTTGTCCTTGTTCCTGTTGTGGTACTTTCTTGAATAGCTCTCATGTCCATGAGGGCTGAAATTTGTTTTTGTGCCTCTGCCCATTGATTTTGTGGCAGGTCTGGCATTCCTTTTACCCTTGGTAAAGTATGAAAGTGGAACCTGGAACCTTGAGACACAATATTCAGAACCCATTTGTCTTGGGTGATTGTTTGCCAGTTTTGAGAAAAAAGTGCTAGTTTTCCCCCTAAGGGGGCTTCCAAAAGGGAAGTGCTTGGCGTACGAAGGGGAAAGTCATTGGGACTGTTTCCTGTAAGGTTGAGACTTGTCCTCACACTTCCTTTTGGGGTTGAGGTGCCCCACTGTCATTGTCTGTTTGAGCCTTGGGGTTGAGATGTGCCTCTTGGGCGTCTGTATCTGCCTCACTTGTGGCCTGTCTGACACTGGAAAGGACCAATTCTTTGTTGGCCAATTTCTGCTAAATCGAGGTGGCTGTACCTGTAAGAAATCCTTGACTGTTTGCATAGATTTAGCTTTATCCTCCATTTTCTTTAACACCTCTTCTGCCTTATCATCAAACAAGGTATCATGCTGTAAAGGAGCATCCAATAATTTTGCCTTAACATGATCAGGTAAACTCTGTTCTTTTAACCAAGCATGTCTTCGAATCACAGAACCTGTAATTGCGGCTCTACAAAAGGCCTCTAAAGAATCAAAACCACACTGCAGAGTATGTTTTCCCACCTGTTCAACTGCATGCAACAGATCCTGCATTTCTTTACAGTCAGGAGCTTCTGAGCTTGCAAGCATTTTCTGTTTTAACTGAGCCATTAAATATTGTTGGTACTTAAGCATGTGAAACTGGCAATTTAAAGCCCTTACTGCTAAAGTTGCAGAAGTGTAAACTTTCTTCCCCATCTATCCAAAGCTCTGGAATCTCTGTCAGAGGGTACTGGATTTTTTGCAATGGAAGCCTTAACCCCTTTTGGACCCTGGGAAATAGTTTCTGGATCAGCAGAAAGGTTTTTATAAAGAAACTTGTGAGAGTCAGGGACTCTATAATACCTATCTGGCTTGGCTGGTGCAGGGGCAAAGAATCTGGAGATAAGCTGGATTCAGAGAACACATCATCCACAAGATCTAGTACAGGCGGAATAGCCAGGGGCCTGTGCTGAAGCAATCAAAGGAAATACCTGAGCCTTTTCTTGGATTCTGAGTAATCCTGACTTTCCCAATGGAAATGCTTCCTCATGGTATGTAAAGATTCCCCAAAAGAATAATCCTCAGGAGGAGAGGCTGAAGGGATAGATTCTTCAGCATCAGAGCCCTCATAGGGGGTAGAGAGTATCCCTGGTCTGAAGAGGAATCAGAGGAAATGGAAACCTGATCAGAAGAATCATAGTCTGTATCCTGCCTAGGCCTTTTCTCAGGAGGGGGATGGGAACCCCTGATTAGAATAATAAGGTCTTTGGTCATTTTAAGCATCTGTTTCTTAGGCATGGAGGACTGTCCAGGAGAATGCTGTACTTGCTTCTTTGTCTTTAATGGTACTTTTGTCTTGGCTGTTGATTTAATGGTAAGTTGTGAAGGTCTGAAAACACCCTCAGAAGCCGATGCCTGCTCAGCGGCTCAGGATCCATCTGAGGGATTAGTTTCCATAGGCCCAATACCTTGAGTTTCCAGAGGCCTAGTTGTCTCCATGTGGGAGTCGGAGGCGGCCTGTGGCTCTGAGGTAGCGGGTGTCAGGGGCTGCGAAAGCGCCTCACTGAGAACCGGCGAACCAGCGACTGGCCTAGCAGAGGTTTCGTCGTCAGATTTGGACCTCGGATGCCTGTCTTTATCCTTGTCTTTGCGTTTTTTCGGTATTGCGGTCGTCTGTTGATCCGATGGCATAGTATAATTGAACCTTTGGCCAAAGTAGTGCAAAGCAAAATCAAAACGTCTTTTTATAGTGCGTTTGTTAAATCTAGCACAAAACTGACAACTAGTGACGTCGTGATCAGAGCCTAGGCATGGAATACAGTAAGAGTGGAAGTCCTTATGAGGTATTTGCTTCCCACAAGAAATACAATTATTAACTTTTTCTGACATCGGTCTGAGGCAAGAAAAAAGGTTCCCCAACGGGATACTTAGCTTTATTGAAGACTTCGGATCTGAAATTCGACTGCGAAAATCTCAGGAGTCAGCCGACCGGCACTTGCGAACTGCTTCTGCTTCGGGCACCGGGCGGCAAGAAAGACTGAAGAAAATGGCGTCGGATGCATCTTATATACCCCTGGCGCATTGACGCCAGGGAAGAAGCGACAGCAACCGATGCCAGACCAAGACTCTGGAACTCTGGCCGACTACGGGACCGCCCGACGGCAGGATAACCCAAGTGTAATGACTGCAGCAGTGCAACACGATGAACATCCCAACGTTTTGCCTTTCCTAAATGAAAACTGACGTCTGGTCCCTAAGATAGGTCGTAAGTCATCATTTGCCAAAAGAATATTCAAATGTTTGTGAATAGTATCTTTGATAATATTGGTATTTTGCCCATATGTGGTAATGAACCTGATGGTATCACTGGTATCCCCCTGGTTTTAATCTTGTAATCCAATAGCGACATCTTGTCTTGATTACTGGCCCAATTACTAGCAGAAATTATGTCAAAGACCCTGCATCCCCTACTCTGAAATCTGTCACAGAGGTCCTGCCGAGAAGAGTCATAATTCCTCTTGAGTAGAACTAATTCTCTTCATACGAAGAAACAGGAATTTCGGGATGTTGCGGATGGTATGGCTAGGATGTAAACTGGTGGCATGAAGCAGGTTATTATATTGAGGGTATTTATGAAAAACGTTGGTACTCAGAGTATTATCCATATTCCTCCGAACGGTAACATCCAAAAAGTTAATTTTGTTAATGTCCGAGCTCAAACTGAACTCAATACCCCATTTATTATCATTAAGATATTGTACAAACTCGAGGAGAAAACCCATATCAGCTCACCATACCATCCAGCAATCAACCAGATATCTCTGCCAGATGTCAATTTCATCAATGTATAGGTTTATGAGAGGAATCATACAGTAGTTGCTCTTCCACAAAGGCCATGAACAAATCCGCATAGATCGGTGCAAATGAGGCACCGATCGCACTGCCCTGAATCTGCCAGTAACATTCACTCTGAAAATAAAAAACATTTTTGTTCAGCACATGCTCCGTCATACACAGGGGTAAAATGTTGAATCCTGACGGATATAAATTGGCACGCTCCAGCCAAAATTGTAAGGCCTGAAGACCAGCCCAATAGGGGATCTTGGTGTACAGGGCATTGACATCTAATGTGCATAGGAGCCACCTAGGTTCCAGTTTGGTTTCTGACAGAATTTTCAAAAACTGTGCGGTGTCTTGTATATGTGCCCGGATGAGATTCAAATAGAGTTTGAGACACTGGGTCAAAAAAGACGAGAGAGGGTCAGTTAATGAGCCAATCCTGGAAACAATGGGCCGACCTGGTGGTTTAGTAAGAGATTTATGAATTTTGGGCAAGAGGTACATGATTTGCTTCTGGGGATCTACTGAGTTCAGATTCCATAAGTCCAATTTTCAGCCACCTATGAATAAACATGTGTCCATCTTTTTACAGGCTGTGCTCAAAGATTTACATTTTAACACTGGTGAGTGTTTGGTATTGGGTCATAATCTAACTATTGGGCAAAAGCAAGCGTTACAGGAGCTTAAGGACGATAGTAGGGTGGTTATTGTACCTGCGGACTAGGGAGGGGCAGTCGTCATATTAGACACAGATTATTACCTTGATGAGGGCAAGGAACAGTTGTTCAACCCACGCCATTATATGGCTATGCCCTTGGATCCCACATTGAACTTTAAGAAGGACATTGATTCTTTTCTGAGTTAAGCTGTTGATGAGGGTATCATTACGGAGACAGTTAAATCCCATTTAACTGTCAGGGATCCCCAGAAGCAAATCATGTACCTCTTGCCGAAAATTCATAAATCTCTTACTAAACCACCAGGTCGGCTCATTGTTTCCGGGATTGGCTCATTAACTGAACCTCGCTCGGCTTTTTTGACCCAATATCTCAAACTCCTTTTGAATCTCATCTGGGCATGTATACAAGACACCACACAGTTTTTGAAAATTCTGTCAGAAACACAACTAGAACCTGGGTGGCTCCTATGCACTTTAGATGTCGAAGCCCTGTACACCAACATCCCCCACTGGGCCGGTCTTCAGGCCTTACAATTCTGGCTGGAGTGTGCCAATTTATATCCGGCAGGGTTCAAGACTTTACTCCTGTGTATGGCGGAGCATGTACTGAACAAAAATATTTTTTATTTTCAGGGGGAATGTTACTGGCAGATTCAGGGCACCGTGATGGGTGCCTCATTTGCACCGATTTATGCGGATTTGTTCATGGCCTTTGTGGAAGAGCAACTAATACAGGATTCCTCTCATAACCTATACATTGATGAAATTGACTTCTGGCGGAGATATCTGGATTATTGCTGGATGGTATGGCAAGCTGATATGGGTTTTCTTCTCGAGTTTGTACAACATCTTAATGATAATAAATGGGGTATCAAGTTCACTTTGAGCTCGGACATTAATGAAATTAACTTTTTGGATGTTACCGTTCGGAGGAATATGGATAATACTCTGAGTACTAAAGCTTTTCGTAAATTCCCTCAACATAATAACCTGCTTTATGCCTCCAGTTTACATCCTAGCCATACCATCCGCAACATCCCGAAATCCCTGTTTCTTCGTATGAAGAGAATTAGTTCTACTAAAGAGGATTATGATTCTTCTCGGCAGGATCTCTGTGACAGATTTCGGAGAAGGGGATACAAGGTCTTTGACATAATTTCTGCTAGTAATTGGGCCAGTAATCAAGACATGCTGTCGCTATTGGATTACAACACTAAAACCAGGGGGGATACCAGTGATACCCATCAGGTTCATTACCACATATGGGCAAAATACCAATATTATCAAAGATACTATTCACAAACATTTGAATATTCTTTTGGCAAATGACAACTTATGACCTATCTTAGGGAACAGATGTCAATTTTCATTTAGGAAAGGCAAAACGCTGGGTTCCCACTTTTCCCACTTCAAACATACTGGTAGTGGGGGTGCTATATACTAACAACTTACCCTGTCTGGGGACACTCTGTTCGGCACCTATCTCTGTGGACACTGTTCTTCATGCAGTTATGTTACCACATTGAAACAATTTACAAGTAAAAATACCAGTAAAGTGTATGACATCAAATTCTTTGGCAATTGTGGAACTGAGTGGATTATATATTTGGCTACCTGCAAACGTTCAGCCTTTTATGTTGGTCAGATATCTTGTCCACTAAGAATATGTATGTCGGAACATCGTAGTGACATACGTAATAAATGGGAAACAAACGCCTTATATAGGCACTGCCTGACACACACGGATGCAGAATTTCATTTTATGATCATTGATAGAACTGCAGGCAATAGGAATAACATTCAAGGTTGGCATAGTATCCTGGACAGAAAATAAAAATTCTGGATTATTAAGCTGGGGGGGGGGGGGGGGCCTTTTCCAACCTGGATTAAATTACCATTTGTACTGCTGTATTTTTCTTTTTATTTCTGATATATTTTTTATTTGTATAAACATTCTTTTTTCCTGCATAGCTTTTTCCAGCATGTATTATTTGTAATGATCTGTATTTCCACTTTTTGTATTGAATTACAGTCATTACTGGTGCTTAATTGAAGGAGGTTTTGTTAATTACTTGTGTTGCGGGGAGGGCTGTATTTCCTATTGGTGGATGGGTCTAGTTATGTAGGAATGAGTGTTCATTGTTCCAAGGTATTCCACTGATGAAGGCTATTTTGCCGAAACCGGTATGGACAATAAAATTATTCTAGCCATTTTTATGGTTTGATTTAACTCTGTGAGTGGTATTTGTGCCTTTCTGGTTTCACCCATATGCTGGCCATTTGTTAACTGTATCCTCATTTGTTTTGGCCCTGCACTGTCGTACCTGCTGAGCATTTCCACTTTGCAGGGTGTACGAATTCCCCTAACTTCTGGGTTATGAGGTTTGGAATCTGAGGAAAATTCCATGGAGGCAGCAGGGACAGGCTGCACAGCAACGGGTACCAGTGCTGTCTGGGCCAATCTGGAGCTATGAGAATGGTCCTTGGTTTTTCTTCCCTTATTTTGAGCGGTACCCTGGGGATGAGAGGTAGGGGAGGAAAGGCATAAACCGAGAGGTTTACCCAGGGGAAGGACAGGGCATCCACTTTCCAAGCCATGCAGTGATGCTCCCTGGTGCAGAATTTGCTGAGCTGATGGTTGGTGTGACAGGCAAAGAGGTTAACCTCTGGGGTTCCCCATTTCTGAGTTATTAGGAAGAAGGTACCTCTGTTGAGCTGCCATTCATGTGGGTCCAAAAGCTTTCTGCTTAATTGGTCTGCCAGGGAGTCGAGAGAGCCTGGTAGGTATTGTGCTAACAGCTGCATTTGCATGGATGATGCTGTGAGCCAAAGGGTCATGGCCACCCTGCACAGTGGGTAGGAGTGAGTTCCTCCCTGCTTATTGATGTACAACATCACAGTGGTGTTGTGTGTTTTGATCAGGAGAACCCCTGGAGAGAGAAGGGGTTTGAAAGCTCTCAAGGCCTGCTGCACAGCCATCATCTCTTTTAGAATGATGTGCAGGGGGATTTGCTGTGGGTTCCATTTGCCCTGGATGCACTTGCCATTCAGGTGTGCACCCCATGCGTAGTCTGATGCATCTGTGGTGAGGGTCTCGGTGGCGGGGTGTGGGGAGATGGGCAATCCCTTGTTGTGGGAGCAGCCTGTTGCCCACCTTCTTTAGGCAAGGAATAATAGGTAGAAGAGTTTCCAGATCTTGAGAGTGTTGACACCAAAGGCTCTTTAAGTATCACTGAAGTTTCCTCACATGCAGTCTGGCATATGGAATGAGGTGTATGCAGGATGCCATGAACCCCAGGGCTTGCAGGATTTTTTTTGCAGAAAGCTAGGGTCTGGTGGCCAGTTGGGAGAAGTAGGGAGGCAGAAAAATTTGTTTCTCTGGTGTAAGGTATGCCATCTTGGATGCTGTGTCCAGACTTACTCCCAGGAAGATTATCTTTTGGGTGGGTACCAGTTTGGATTTCTTTTCGTTGATTGTGTACCCTAAGGAGGTTAGTAGGTATTTTACAAAGGGCAGGTCTTTGAGCAGCTTTTCAGATCTGTCTGCCTGAATGAGGCAGTCATCTAAGTATGGGTAAATTTGAATATTTCTTTGTCTGCAAAAGGCAATGGCCGGAGCCAGGCACTTTGTGAATACTCTGGTAGCAGTAGATAAGCCAAAGTGAAGCGTAGAGAATTAAAAGCGGGGATATTTCTGCAGGACTCCCTGATAGGAATGGGGAAGTAGGCCTCTTTTAGGTCCAGGATGGCTAGTCAAGTGTCCTGGAGAGCATGGATAGCAGCTGCTGAAGGATGAGCATTTTGAATTTTGGGATCACCAGGAAGGTATTTAGGATGGATAAATGGGGCGCCAGGTGCCCTCTTTTCTGGGCACCAGAAAAAGTCTGGAGTAGAAGCCTTGGCCTATCTGCTGTGCAGGAATGTGCTCTACTGCTCCCAAGGAGAGCAGGGAATGGATTTGCTTTTGAGCCTCTGCCCACTGATTTGGAGGTAGATCTGGGAAGCCTTTTGGGGTTGAAAGGGTGTGGAAGGAGAATTTGTACCCCTGAGACACAATGTTCAGAACCCATTGGTCCTTGGTAATGGTGGCCTAGGTGCTTGAGTGAAAACAGAGTTTTCCACCTAGGGGGGATATGTGAAGGTGGGTAGAAGGGAGGACTGGAGGAGGCAAGTCATTGTGAGTTCTTACCATAAGGGGGTGGCTTAGAACTCCCTGGTTTTGAAGTGGAGGTAGTCCACTGCTTAGATCTCTGCAACCCCTGGGGCTGCTGTCTGGGGGGTCTGTTTCTACGGGGCCTAGGCTGACACTGTTTACTCAGAGCAGGAAAGGACCAGTGCTTGGCAGGAAAATGCCTGCTGAACCAAGGAGGCTGGACCTGTAAGAAATCTTTAACTGTCTGCATAGATTTTGCTTTTTTTCCATCTTTTTTAAGACCTCTTCTGCATTAGTGCCAAATAAATTATCTTTGTGCAAGGGTGCATCCAACAATCTTGATTTGACATGGTCCGACAGTGTAAAGTGTGTTTAGTCTCTTGACTTGCAGAATGCATTAAGTCTTGTAAATCTTTAGATTCTGCCCATTCAGGAAAGGAAGACATTTTTTGTTTTAGGAGGGCCCTGACAGCAAGAGTAGCTGAGGTGTATACTTTTTTACCCCATCTGTCTAGTGCTCGGGAATCCCTGTCTGAGGGGGTGGGATTTCTTAGTAGAGGTTGCTTTAATCCCTTTTGGCCCTTGAGAAATGACCTCCGGATCAGCTATTGGATTTCTAAAAAATATTTGTGAGAGTCAGGGACTCTCTCTAGTACCGGTCTGGTTTTCTGGGAGCAGGAGGGAGGGCTTCTGGAGTCAAACTGGATTCATGGAAAACATCATCCACATCTAGGACTGGGGGGATGGCTAAGGGCCTGTGTTGTGGAAGATCCAGGAACTCTCTGAGTCTCTTTTTTTGACTGAGAGTAGTCTTGACTCTCCCATTGGAAATGCTCCCTTAAGGTATGCAAGGTTTTCCCAAAGGAAAAGTCCTCTGGGGGAGAGGCTGAAGGAATGGATTCCTTTGCATCAGAACCCTCATATGTGGAGAGGGGCTGCATGTCTTCATAATCAGATGAATCAGATTCATCTGACTCTTGTTCAGACAAAACTACTGGAGACCGATCTCTTTTCCTTTTTAAAGGAGTAGCTTGGCTTCCCCTAATCAGCATGATAAGGTCTTTTGCCATTTTAAGCATTTGAGACTGAGGCAAGGGAGCAGGTGCCTGAGAATGGGTAGTTGGTTTCTTGGGTTCAAACCCCGGGCCTAAGTAACTCTGTTGTTTTCAAAAGAACGGTAGTCGCAAAAGAAGACATCTGTTTATGCTGGGATTCGGTGTTGCGAATTCCTCGGAAGCCGGTGCCTGCACAGCGGCTCTGGACCCATCCAAGGTAGAGACGACCGCAGGATCCTTAGACGAAGAACAGTTCTGTGGCATACTTGACTCCGAAAGGGTCTCAGTAGCGGCCTGCAAATTAACTGAAGCGGGCATCAGGGACTGCGAAAGCACCTCACTGAGTTTCAGAGGACTGATGACCAGCTTAACGGAAGCGCTGTCGGAAGGTTTGGTCCTGTGTGTTCATCTCTGTCTTTATCTTTATGCTTTTTCAGAAGATCTGCTGTCGGATGGCTTACCGAAGCCATAATGGAATTCAAAGACGCAGTAAGAGTGGAAGTCTCAGTGTAGTATTTGCTTTCCACAAGCGAGACAATTATTAACTTTTTCTGACGTCGGTTAGTGCAAGAAAAAAGGATCCCCAATGGGGTACTTAGCTTTAGAAGACTTTAACTTTAATTCGGAAACTAAAACTAAGTAGCGGCCGACCGGCACTCATTCAAACTGCTTCTGTTTTTGGGCTTCACGGCAAGAAAGACTGATGTAATGGCGTTGGCTGCCTTCCTTTATATCACTGACGACAGTCCTCAAGTGACAGCAACCGATGCAGAAATACTAAGTCTCTGGTATTCAGGCCAGCCAAAGGCTACCCTGGCAGGGATAACCAAAATGTGATGACTGCAACAGTGAAATACGAAGAACATCTACTTGTGAGAGTTCTAACTTGCCCTTCAAATCTTCAGGGAATATCAAATTCCAGTTCTCCCTTATTAACTTCACAGATTTAAAAATATCAACCCCTAAAAGGTAGTACAAGTACCAAGTTCAACCAATCGGTCTTGTTACAGTTAACACTGATATTGTGAACAGATAGGGGGGGCCAACAGGGGACAGAATCTAGCTTTCCTCCCGTCCAAACCTTCTCTCTTGGTATCAGTTAAAATGGAATTAGGGTATCCCCTATCTCAAAATTGCCATTAGACAGTCTAGTTCATTTAAAAAATGTATCTGAACATTAATGAGTCTAAACAAGCATACACGATCCTTCACAATGCCTTTTTTTTGAAACAAAGGGTGACAACTTCCTCAAATGAAGATGAGAGTTAGAAGTTTTTTTTTTCCCTAAAGATATTAGGAGTGTACATGTTTACCATTCAGTCTTTGCTTATGGTAATATCCAAAATCTATGTTGTCAAACTTCATTTCTCATGGAAAGTTAAAAACAGTAAAACTGTCAAAGACCTTCTTGAACTCTAGTCATTGTTCAGGGGTACCATTCCACAACATCAGAATGTCATCAAGAAATCTAAAGTTATAATATATTTGAGCTATTCAGATATGAAAATACACGACTCTTCCCAAAAGTTCAAAACTGTGTTAGTGTAAATGGGAACACAAGCAGTGCCCATGGCTGCCCCCGATATTTGGTGAAAAAATTTAATTTACCCTAAAAAAAAAAAAAAAAAGTAGTTCCTTGATACCAATTCCAGAAAGCAATCAAGAAGTTATGTACTCACCATAACGTTCGATGTATGTAGTCCATCTCGCCTCACATTCTTACCCGTGGGTTTGGAGCCGAACCTCGGCACCGACTCGGCCGTACACTAGCTCGAAGTCTTCGATTGGCTCGTGGCTAAGAGGTATCCCATGCTGCACTGCTCCCTTTCCCCAGATCTTGTTTGCTGCAAGCTCAGGCAATCACACCCCACACACTCAACACATAGAGAGGGAGAATCAGCCCAACAACAAAATGAGTACTGAAACCAGAACTAATCTCTAGGGGGAAGGCGGGAGGGTAATTAAGAATGTGAGGTGAGATGGACTACATACATCGAACGTTATGGTGAGTACATAACTTCTTGATGTTATGTAGTCCAATCTCGCCTACATTCTTACCGGTGGGACAGCGTCCCCAGCACTGAACCTTCGGCGGCTCAGTGGAAAATACTCCTGAGCACTGTGGAACCAAAGGAAGATCTGCCTCTGGATATCAAATCCAATTTGTAGTGACTGATAAAGGTGTGAGGAGATGCCCATGTAGCCGCAGCACAAATATTATCCATAGACATCCTGGCCTAAAATGCCGTAGAGGTAGACATCGATTGTGTAGAATGAGCCTTCACCTTAAAAGGTAACTCCTTACCGCTTGAGGCATAAATGAAGGAAATACAACTAGAGATCCATCTGGATAGGGTTACTTTAGAAACAGGAGACCCAAATCTATTGTCTGAAAACGAGACAAATAGCTGATCTGATTTCCTAAGATCCTTCGTTCTATGTAAACAGAAACGCAATTGTCTACGAACATCTAGCTGGTGGAATTTAAATTCTGCCTTATTAGAAAATTCTGGGAAAAATACAGGCAGCTCAATAGACTGGTTGGGGTTAATAACCGAAGCAACCTTTGGCATAAAGGAAGGATTTGGTCTGAGGGAAACCCTATCCTTGTGAAATACCAAGTAAGGAGGTCTAACTGACAAAGCTTGGAACTCAGAGACTCGCCTAGCTGAAGTGATGGCTACCAAAAATATTGTCTTCCATGACAAATATTTAAAGTCACAAGTAGCTGCACGCTCAAAGGGAGACGAAGTGAGACACTGTAGCACAAAATTGAGGTCCTATGGCATTACAGGATCAAAGACTGGAGGTCGAAGCAGCATACAGCCTTTAAGAATGCCCCACAAAGTCTATGCGCCAATAGACTGGGTTCATTAGCGACATGAAATGCGGAGATAGCCGCTAACTGAACTTTAATGGTTGCGGCAGCTAACCCCTGACTGAAAAGCATGGAGAGAAATTCCTGAACTGATGAAATTGGCGTGGTGTAAGGGTCAATCTGCCTTTCATGAGCCCAGATGGAGAATCTTTTCCATTTACTGGAATAAATCTTCCTAGTCGAAGGCTTATGGGAAGAAGACAGAATATGAACCACTTCCGGAGAAAAATGATGAAGCCTGACTAGAGATGGAACTGCAGTAGCCAAGCTGTCAACCGGAGGGTCTGAAGAGAGGGATGGAACTGCCATGACATACGAGTCAATAGGTCTGGCTGTGGGTCCGGAATCCAGGGGTTGTCCATGAGATAGGGATGGAGAAAGGGGAACCAAATTTGACGAGGCCATTGTGGAGCAATCAGAATTATTCTGCTTCCCAAGAATTGTGCTTTCTGAATAATCTTTTCTATCAGAGGAACAGGTGGGAAGGCATAAAGTAGACTGGAGGGCCAATCGTGAACTACAGTGTCCCTGGGTGTCTCTCCCTGAGGGGGGATGACAGTGAAGTAGCTGCTGCAAATTCGTATTGAGGGGACTGGCAAATAGGTCGCAGCAAGGCTGACCCCATCTGCGGAAAATCTGCTCCGCAACCTGCTTGTTCAGGGACCACTTGTGAGGCATCAGAATAGCTCTGCTCAAACTGTCGGCAATCACGTTGGACTTCCCCAGAATGTGCGTTGCCACAAGAAAGTGTTGGGAAGACACTGCCCACTGCCACACTCGAATAGCCTCTCTGCAAAGGGGATACGACTTGGTTCCCCCCTGTTTGTTCAGATACCATACCACCGACATGTTGCCTGAGTGGACTGCAATTGTCCCGAGAGGAAGAAAGCTCTGGAGTGCTTGCAGCGCTAATAGCACTGCTCTCATCTCCAAGACATTGATATGCAAATGTATCTTGTGCTCTTGCCAGGTGCCTTGGACTGTCCTGCCGAGATAATGCTCCCCCCATCTAATCTGAGAGGTATCCGTGGTCACTGTGGCAACTGGAGGAGGTGGAACGAAGGGCTTTCCCACATTGAGACTGCTGGTCTGAAGCCACCAGCGTAGATCCTGCTTGCACTTGTCTGTAATCATAATAAGATGGGAAAGCAGAAGGTGCTGTAGGGACCACTGGGCAAAGAGCAGCCCCTGAAGGAGCCTCATGTGTAGTCTTGCAAGAGGGACTAGCATAATTGTGGCAGCCAATGTCCTTAACAATTTGAGAACCATTTTTGCCTTTACCTTTTTCAGTGGAAGCAATGCGTAGACCTGTTGTTGCAAAACCTGAATTCTTTCTTGTGGTAAGAAAGCCCTCATGAGCACGGTGTCTAAATCGGCGCCTATAAAGGTGACACGCTGCAAGAGCAACAAGGCAGACTTTTCCCACTTTAATGCGATACCCAATCGTTGACACAGTGCAATGGTGGCGAACCTGGTCTGTAGTAGCAGATGCCTGGTGGTGGCAGACAGGAGCCAGTCGTCCAGGTACGGAAACACTTGGAATCCCTGACGTCTCAAGTGAGCCGTCACCACTGCTATACACATTTGGTGAACACCCTGGGGGCTGTGGTGAGACCAAAGGGCAGGGCCCGAAACTGAAAATGACTGGCTTCCAGACGGAAGCGTAAATGACTTCTGGATGCCCTGTCCATCTTTATATGGTAGTAAGCATCCTTGAGGTTGATGGGGCACATCCATACTTCTTTCCCCAACAATGGGAGAATAGACTGTAAAGTGACCATTCGGAACTTGGACTTTTTTACATGGAGGTTCAAGCGGCTAAGATCCAATATGGGTCTCAGGTCCCCTGTTCTTTTCGGCACCAAAAAGAATCTTAAGTCCCTAATCCGAGCTGGTCTGAGGGGCATGCTGGATGGCTGCTTTTGCTAGCATCTTTTGAACTTCTGAAGCTGCAGACTCCCTTTGACTGGGTGGGGCATCTAGGATTCTCTTGGTTGGCGGGGGATGAGAAGATAAGGGAATATGATATCCTCCAGAAATTATCTTTAATACCCACTCGTCCTGGGTGATGCCTCGCCAGGCTTCTGGGTATAGCGAAATGTGACCCCCGACTGGCTCTGTAGAAGTGCAGTCGGGCCTCCCATCAGGAGCACTGGTAGGGGGAATCACAAAAGGAATCCTGGCCCCCTGGTTACGCGGGCCTCCTCTGCCTCTAGGGCGGCGTCTACCAGAGTTACCATCCCCTCCCCTGCCTCTGGAGTGGCAATCACTTTGTGCGTCTTGAAAAAACCTCTGCATCTTTCTGAACCACATTTTCCCACCCTTCCGGCCTTTGGGATAAGGTTTAGAAGGCATGGAAAAATGGACTCTCACGGCAGACAGGGTTTTTCCTTCCTGCTCGCACCTAGTGAAAGTATCCTTCACCTTGGTTCCGAATAACGATGAAACGTCAAATGGGGAGTTGGTGAACGTAGACTGCCCTACTCACTCTGCCGGCTGCATGCGAGATCAGCCTCATGGAGGAGTTAGCAATGGAATTTATGGTAGACATCTGGGCACTGACCTTCTGAGCCACTGCATCAGAAACGTTACCCTGCAGAAACTCTCCAAGCTCTTTTAGGAGATCTCTTTGGAGCCGTTTAAAATGTGACAAATAGTTCAGCGACCGCAGAGTAAAGGCTGCTGAAGAAAACATACGCTTCCCATACCGGTTCATGGCCCTAGACTCCTTGTTAGGGGGGTGGACGGTAGATGAAGTCTCAGCCAGTTCCTTCTTGGTGGCCGCTGCCACCACCATGGCATTTACTGGAATGCCCTTTGTGAGAAATTCCTTGTCAGCGGGGGCGGACAGAAACTTGTTGGGTCTCCTGGGGACTGGTTCCACAGTGTCAGGTATTTCCCACACCCTTCAACAAACAAGATCCAGGAGTGCATCGAACAGGGGAGAAACCCAAGAGGCGAAGGGTTGAGACCCAAAGGCCTTCAGGAACACAGACTCCTCCTCAGAGGAAGATTTGGAGGGCCAGTCGCCTCTCTGCTTCAAGATCTCCAGGATATCTGAGAAAGATATATCTTCAGAGGACGACTTGGGGGACCCCTCTGACTCCTCGAGGTCGGTGTCCGAAGTGATACTCATCCTGGGAGTCGATGTGCTTCCTCTTGCACACTCTTTTTCTGGGGGGCTCCTCAGGTAAACACTCTGGGGAGACCTCAGAAAGTTGGGGACCACTCATGGAGTTATCCTGAGGCCTTGGGTCTTCGCTGTCCAAGGACAGAGGGTGATAAACTGATACCGGTGCTGGAGGGGGTAGAGTGTCGTTGCCATCAGACGCAGCTGAGGACCTGGCCAGCACACTCCGCATGACCTCGAAAGCTGATCTCCCCGGCTCCGAAGTACGACCAACCGTGGAAGCCCTTGGGGCCAAAGGGATAAGGTCCGAAGCCGAGGCAGGGCCCAAGCTCACCCATGCCAAAGCACAGAGCGGGAGGCTAGGAGGTGAAGATCAACCAGAGACCTCTCCCTCGGGTCCGACAGAGGAACTATGAGCCCTGGACCCCTCGGACGGAGCCAACGGGGTCGGAGCGGAGAGCGTAACCAAGATGCCAGGATGGGCTACTGGAGCCGACCTAAAGGCAGACAGAACCAACAACTCTGGCTCCGAAGGCCAAGAAAGGCTCGGAGGAACATACGAGGATGGATGGGCTCCGGGGCCGATTGGGCTGGAGCCGAAAACAATTTTGCCAACACTGGTGACTGGAGCAGTCTCTGCACCACTCTATCCACATCATCGTCCGAGAGAGTCCTGGAGGACCTAGAGGATAAGGTCAGAGATCTGAACCTCCCTACAGAAGGAGAATCCGGTCTAGAAACTGGAGATCGGCTCCGAACAAGTATCTCCGTCACCGGCTCCAAGAGACTGGGAGCCGATGATGACGATCAATTGCCCACTTCCTTCGGCCCCGAAGCCAATGGAGCCGAGGAAGCTAAAGTAGACTTGGCAACTTTCTCTGGCAGCTCCGATAAAACTGATGGAGCCGGAGAGCGTTTTTTTTGATTTAGAGGTCTTGTCTGTTTTAGAGGGAGAGGACTTAGAACTGGAAGCCCTCTCCAAGTCTTCTTCGAAGGAGGGTTTCAATAATCCCTTCAGAATCAGTTTGTTCTTCCTCTCTTGAGGAATGTGTAGGCTAAAGGCGTGACAGAAAAGACAGGATTCTTGGAGGTGGATAGCCCCCCAAGCAATACACGCACACAGAGTGCCCATCAGTAATAGACATTTTATATCCACAATTACCAAATTTTTTGAAGCCTGAAGGCTTGTGTTCCTTTGTAACCTTAAACATATTGGTATGACACTGCACACAATATCAGAAGACAAACCAGACACCAACAACAGAAAAACACAGGAACTATGCCCCTGAATTAAACGGTCGTTAGAACAACACACCACAGGGAAGAAAGGACCTCTAACTTAAACAGCCCAGACAAACAAAACAAGGGAGGACAATGTCCTCTAAGTTAAATGACCCTAGCCCAAAGGGACAGGGTAACCACCAGAACAAGCGCACACAGGGAAAGTGGGACACACACAACTAGGAGGGAGGACTAGGTCCTCTTATCTGAAATGGGCCTAGCCCGTAAGAAGGGAAGGAATGCAAGACAAAAAGCCACGGAACAGACTACACAAACAGTTTTATCAAAAAACAGAGACTAGCTACGAAAATAGCTTTTGGAGCAACAAACTACTAAAAAGTAGAAGAAAAAGTTATACTTAGCCACAGCCAAGAGCGAGACCGCGTCTGAGCGTAAAGAGCAGCAAACGTGATCTGGGAAAGGGAGCAGTGCAGCATGGGATACCTCTTAGCCACGAGCCAATTGAAGACTTCGAGCTACAGTATGGCCGAGTCAGATCCGAGGTTCGGCTCCAAACCCATGGGTAAGAATGTGGGCGAGATTGGACTACATAACATCAATTGTTTTGATGTGTAGATCTGAAACATTGTTCCAATTAAGTTACAACTTATGTTGCAACTTACTTTAGACTTCTTGATTACATTCTGATAGTGTGGAACGGTACCCCCAAACAAGTCAAGAAGATCTTTGACAGTTTTACCAATTTTTTGAATTTTACATTTGAAATGAAGCAGTACCCATACTTATTGGGGCATAGGATGAAATATTTAGGAGTATGGATTAAAAAGGCTTCTGTTACAGCAGTTAAGGATGTGTGGGAAAAGACTAAAACAAATGATAATACAAACCTGAGAAAGTGGAAGCCCTTGTTTATGAACATGAATAGTAAGATACAAGCAGTAAAAATGTTTTAGTCAGTTTAGTTTTACATATAGGACAGGTATATTTTTATCAACCAGAAGAGAAGTTGTGGACAATAATTTAGGAGTTGACAGAAGTTATGTGGGAGGGAAGGGGGCAAGATTTAAGGGGGATAAGTTGATACTCCCAATAGAACAAAGTTTATAGGTAAGTAATAGGCTAACTGCCCATGCAAGACATTTTTAAGCCTA
Source organism: Protopterus annectens (assembly GCF_019279795.1). Lineage (NCBI taxonomy): Eukaryota > Metazoa > Chordata > Ceratodontiformes > Protopteridae > Protopterus > Protopterus annectens. The sequence continues at coordinate 587,776,891 of NC_056725.1, forward strand.
TCAAACTTCCCTTTTTGTGCTCAAAATAACCTATCCCATTTGGTTGTAAATTGGCATAATCCAACTTGTGATCGATAATTATATAATACCCCTAATGAGAATGAGTGGGATCATACCACAGATAATTGAGGTGACCCATGCATGGGCGAGAGCATTTAGCAGCTGTATCTGTCTATCAGCAGTACAGGGGGCAGTCCTAGGAAACATTTTCTGTTTCCTATCCACATATCTATGCTGCACTAGAAAGTGAACAGGGATGAACTTTCCTTTATGTGGATGGAGAGTCTGTTTCACACCAGCAGTATCCTCTGTGAAATACACCTGTCCCGTCAAACTATTCTGTTGATGTTGCAGAAGAGGTTTAGATCACTAGACTGAGTACTTCTGACATTTGACCTGCTGATGTGCAGTAAATCCATCAGTAATGGGTCAGAGAATGCCCTCTTTGCCAGACACAGATCACCTCTTAGCAGTCTGCAGGATACCGAATATAGTGACAGGGCTTCCATGTAGAACATGTTGTTTACGCCTTGTGCCTTTTTAGTAAGGTATCGCTGCGGGCGTTCCAGTTGTTGCATGTGTCTGGAGACATACATGCCAGATGGAGCATTATATTCAAAGACTGGCCTAAAGAGGGCTGAATAAAAGGGCACAATGCCATCCCTAGATCTAGACACAGTCCATCTGTTTAGAAGCTGTGCAATACAGAAGGACTTTTTTATGACAATAGGCAGTCTCAGTCAAACGTTGGGTCATTGTCCACATACTTTCCCAAATCTGAACAAGTGGATCAACTCACACGGGTGTATTGTCAATGTAGTAGCTCCATGGGGTAGAGGAGTTCCCAAAGGATACAATACATTTTTGGCATTCCGTTTCAGACCACGATTTTGACTAGTTATTTACTTCAGACAAACCTTTCTACAGGATGACCAAGTCATTTGGGGATTCAATGAAAGCTCCTAGCTTCCAGTCACTTACAAACTTAGCTAGCTAGAGCCCTTTAGTGTAAGCATTTACTTCAAAAAAGTACATGCCAAACAGGACAGGTCCCAGCACAGAGCCCTGGGGACTCCACTAGTGACTGGTCTTTTTGTGGAGGTAACGTCCCCTATTTTGATTATCTACATCCTATCTGTAAGCCAGGTCACAATCCGGGGGGGGTGACATAGGGGTTTATTCCAAGTTTATTTAGCTTTTCTCCTATGCCTTAGTGGGGACCCAAGTCAAAAGCTTTGGCCAGATTGAGGTATGCTGTGTGCATCAATTTGCCTTCATCCATTCTTTTGGTGACCTAAGGTGGTTTAGGATCATGGATTTGAAGGGATACTTTAAAGCTGAGTAGTTAAGGCTTATATACATAACACAAGCAGAAGGTTATAATTCAAAGTGGAAAGGGATGATGATGAAGCAAGACACGGGTTCAAGAAATAAGAGAGTGGTAATCAGGATGCAGATCCTGAAGGAAAATCACCACGATATAGAAGACTATATTCATAAAGATGCAGAAAGTAATCTAAGAACTAAACCGACAAGAGAATGAGGAAATGAGATTTTGTCAATAGGGATGACTGAAAATAGGGTACAGAAAATAGGCAAGAGAGGCCTGGAATTTACTGTAGAAAACTGCCAAAGAAACCAAGGTATTTGGAGCAAACAATGAGACGGGGAAAGGTAAGAGTGGGATGAGGACAAAAAGTTTGTACTTCAGGGTGGAGACGGCATTCACTACCAAGGGTTAATATCACTGTACAGGCAGAGAGAAAGGAATAGTGGACTCCTACATGAAATACCTGCTCTGGTAGAGGTTTTGGCTGAATCTAGAATGGAAGCTGTTTTTTAAAAAAGGGATCATTATTAGGATATATAAAATGTATGAAAACTACAGGAATCAATCGCAGGAGGTTAAAAAAGATTGGGAAGAGAGAATGGAAAAGCAATTTACAAGGGGACAATGGCAGGATGCATGTATGGCTCTCAAGTATGCACCAAAGTCCACAAGGTTTAGGATTTTTGCTTGGAAGTGTTTGCATAGGTATTTTTATATCCCAAACAAACTCAAAAAAATTTTCCTCATGTAGACAGCAAACATTGGGAGGTGTGATGAGGAAAGTAGCAGTAACTGAGAATATGGAGTGTAAATGTAATGAGCTGGCAGATTTTAAAAATTCCCTACAAACTACTCTATTGTCAAACACTGGAGAAGCAAACTGCTGTAACTAAGGATATAAATCTTTTGAGCTGGGACATGGGATCTGAACTGCCTATACACAGTAAGGCCTTAAGATGAATTTTACTGGCTGCCAAATCAAGCAATTACTAAAATGAAAATCAAAACAACTGCACTAGAAGCACTGAATATTGTTAAAGAAATAAAAGAACTGGAAGACAGATCTTTAGAAAAGGGAGAAAGCAAATTACATGGAAATGCATGGAATTTGTGGGAACAGTACATGCAAAAAAGAAGTTATGTCTTACCATAATGTTCCATCTGTATTGTTGATCCTCGTTCAGTCATTACAAATAGGTATCGGTTCCGACCTCGGAACCGAGCCGGCCATTTTCCAAGCTGCCGTCAGCTTCAAACTTTTGAGCTAAACTCTTACCCACAATCCCCCGCTCCCTGTTACCTCAAATTGAGTTTGCAAGTCAAAAGAAGGTAGAGGCTACCTCTGGTCAAATAACCTAAGAGAACCGGATGGTGAGATCCACTAGAAACCACAGGAGGGGGAAGGAGGGAGGGTCGTAATGATTGAACGAGGATCAACAATACAGATGGAACGTTATGGTAAGACATAACTTCTTTATCTGATATTGTTAATCCTCGCTCATTCCTTACACATGGGATAGAGTCCCCAGCTACCTCTATTCCTAGGAGGCTCTCATGGAAGGACATTCCTGAGCACCACAGAACCAAAAAGATGCTCTTCCCCTGGAGGCCAAATCCAATTTGTAATGATTGATGACGGTATGAGGCGTAGCCCAAGTTGCAGCTGCACAGATGTCATGTAAAGAAGCTCTGGCATGGAAGGCAGAAGTGGCCACCAACCTTGTTGAATGAGCTTTCATGGTAGTAGGCAACGAGATATTACGTTGTGTATAAATAAAGGTCACACAGTCCTTCAACCATCTAGCTTTTGTGACCTTAGCAACAGCAGATCCTAATCTAGGTCCAGAAAAGGCCAAAAATAACTGGTCAGATTAACGAAAGGACCTAGTCCTGTTTAAGTAAAAATGAATTTACCTGTGGATATCTTGGGTATGTAGGCAATACTCTCCTCTGTTTGAATGACTGGGAAAGAAAACGGGCAATTCAATGGTCTGATTAATGGACATTTCAGAGATCACTTTTGGCAGAAATGATGGATTAGTTCTCAAAGATACTCTATCTCTATGAAAAATCAAGTATGGACTCGATGCATAAAGCTTGAAGCTCAGAAATACATCTGGCAGAAGTAATGGTGACCAAAAACAAGGTTTTCCATGACAAAAGCTTGAGATCGCAAGAAGAGGCTGGTTCGAAGGGTGGCTTTGTCAGAGCTTGTAGAACTAATGATAAATCCCATGGTTGAATAGGTTCTCTAAAAGGTGGCTTCAGATGATTCACACCTTTTACGAAGGTCCTGCACAATTTGTGGGACATAGAGAAATCTTGGACACCCTCATGGAAATTAGAAATTGCAGCCAAATGAACTCTAATGGTAGAGGTTGATAGACCCGATTGGAAAAGGTCGGCCAGATAGTCAAGTATTATCGACACTGGTGCTGAGAAGGGATCTACTTATTTATCTTTCAGCCAACAGGTAAATCTTTTCCACTTGCTCAGATAAGCAATTCTAGTGGAAGACTTATGAGATGCAATGAGAATGTCACGTACTGGTAAAGAAAGATCATTCTGCCTGGCAATCAAGGGAATTGGAGTAGCCAAGCTGTGAGCTTCAGGCTGCTCAAGTTGGGATGAATCAGGTTCTGTGGATGTGAGATCAACTCCGGGGTTGGATGGAGAATCCATAGTCTATCTACTAGGTGAGGCCAAAGGAAGGGGAACCAAATCTGTCGAAGCCAACATGGTACTATGAGGATCACCTTGCTCTTCAACCGACCAGCTTTCTTCAGAAACTGGGGAATGAGGGGAAAGGGTGGGAATGCGTAAAGAAGAAGAACCGAGGGCCAATCATGGACTAGAGCGTCCCCGGGTGACTGCCCCGGAGGGGGAATCAGGGCGAAGTAGTTGCTGCATCTGTAGTTGGTCAGGGATGCAAAGAGGTCGCAGCAAGGATGGCCCCAGCGGTGGAAGATCTCCGCCGCTATCAAGGGATTCAGGGACCACTCGTGAGGTTGAAGAATGCACCTACTGAGTCTGTCTGCTATCATGTTGGAACTCCCGGGAATGTGCGTTGCTAGAAGAAAACGATTGGTAGCCATTGCCCATTGCCATATTCTCATGGCCTCTCGACAAAGGGGGTAAGATTTGGTTTCACCTTGCTTGTTGATGTACCAGACCACCGCCATGTTGTCTGATTGAATCGCAAGTGTCCCAGACAGCAGCAGGGGATGGAATGCTTGCAATGCCAGAAGCACCACCCTCAGGTCTAGAACATATACATGCAGATGGGCCTCCAGTTAAGACCAAGTGCCTTGGACTGTCTGTCCCTGACATAGCCCCCCCCACCCCATCAGGGAGGCATCCGTGGTCACTGTGGCCTTGGGTTGCTGGGCGGGAGAAGGGGCGAGACCACTGTGACACATTGTGTGTCATCCACCTATTTAAATCCTGTTTGCACCTGTGGGTTACTTGAATCATAGCTGAAAAGAGGATGCTGAAAGGGATACCATTGGGTGAGCAGTAGCCATTGTAGAAGCCTCATGTGAAACCTGGCCAGGGGGACAATGGTGATGGAGGCTGCCATGGAACCCAACAGCTGTAGAACAGAGTGAGCTGTGGATTTCTCCCTTGAAAGGATTGGAATCAGTTGTTGCTTTATCCTTAAAATTCTGTGCTCTGGAATGGCAGCTCTGCAGTTCTTTGTGTCCAAGATAACCCCTATGAATTCTGTCGACTGAGATGGGGTGAGATTGGATTTCTGCCAGTTTATGGTTATGCCTAGCCTTTGTGCAGTATGCCAGGGCTTCTTCCAGTAGATGTCTGGTGGGGGTGGAAATGAGCCAGTCATCTAGGTATGGAAACACCTGGAATCCTTGACGTCGCAAGTGAGCTGTGACGACTGCCATGCACTTTGTGAACACTCTGGCGGCTGTACAGAGTCCGAAGGGCAGTACTCTGAACAGATACTGACTGGCTCCCGCACGGAAGCGCAGAAATCTTCTTGATGGCCTGTCCACTTTTATGTGGTAGCACGCATCTTGAAGATCTATCGAGCACATCCAATCGGCATTTTTCCAAAAACGGGAGAAGAGACTGTATTGTGACCATCCGGAATTTTTGTACTCTCACAAACTTGTTCAATACACTGAAATCCAAAATTGGTCTCCAGTCCCCGGTTTTCTTTGGCACCAAAAACAGTCAAGTAGAATCCGGATCCTATCTGGTCTGGAGGGACTATTTGGATGACTCTCTTTCTTAGCAGCTTTTCTATCTCTAGTGCTGCTTCTTCCCCTTTGACTGGGTGGAATGTCGGGAAGGTTTTTTGAAGGGACAGGAGAAATATCGAAGGGGATATGATAACAAGAAGTTATGTACTCACCATAACGTTCGATGTATGTAGTCCATCTCGCCTCACATTCTTACCCGTGGGTTCGGAGCCGAATATCGTCTCCGAATCGGCCAAACTTTTCTAGCTCGAAGTCTTTCTATTGGCTGGGCTAAGATGGTTTCCCATGCTGCATTGCTCCATATCCCCAGATCTAGTTTGTTGTGAATACCACACTCATACCTCATGCATAACAACACCCAAGGAAAGAAGAATAAATGAAAGGTGAAGGGAGCTCTGAAACCCGGACCTAACCTCCAGATCCTCCAGGAAGGGGGAAGGTGGGAGGGTAAGTAAGAATGTGAGGCGAGATGGACTACATACATTGAACGTTATGGTGAGTACATAACTTCTTGATGTTATGTAGTCCAATCTCACCTACATTCTTACCCGTGGGACAGCGTCCCCAGCACCTAAATCCTGGGAGGCTCAGAGGAAGATACTCCTGAGTACTGTGGAACCAAAGGAAGACCTGCCCCTAGATACCACGTCCAGCTTGTAATGAGTAACAAAGGTGTGAGGAGATGCCCAGGTAGCTGCAGCACAAATATCATCCATAGACAATCTGTAGATGTAGATACAGCCAGAGTAGAGTGAGCCTTGACTGGAAACGGTAGGTCTTTACCTCCTGAGGAATAAATGAAAGCGATGCAATTGGATATCCACCTGGACAGGGTGATTTTGGAGACAGAAGACCCAAATCTGTTTTCCGAAAAGGAAACAGCTGATCAGATTTTCGGAGATCTTTGGTTCTGTGCAGATAAAAACTTAACTGTCTGTGTACATCCAACTGATGAAATTTAAATTCTGCCTTATTTGAGAATTGGGGAAAGAACACTGGCAACTCAATAGATTGAGACTAGATATGGACGGCACTTTAGGAAGAAAGTTTGGTCTAAGAGAAACCCTGTCCTTATGAAAGATCAAGTATGGGGGTTTGATAGAGAGAGCTTGAATCTCTGAAACGCGTCTGGCTGATGTGATGGCTACTAAAAAGGCAGTCTTCCTGGTCAAGAATTTTAAGTCACAAGTAGCTGCAGGCTCAAAGGGCGGAGAAGTAAGAGATTGCAGAACAAAATTTAAATCCCAAGGCATGATAGATTCTGAGACAGGAGGACGGAGTAACAGAGTGCCCTTCAGGAAAGCCTTACAGAGTCTGTGAGCCATCAGACTAGGCTCATTAGCAACATGAAAGTTAGAAATCGCTGCCAGATGGACTTTAATGGTAGCGGACGCTGAGCCCTGATGAAACAGCATAGACAAGAACTCCAAGACAGAAGCAATTGGAGCTGTGCAAGAGTCAATCCCTTGGGTTTGAGCCCAAATAGAAAATCTCTTCCATTTGCTGGAATAAATCTTCCTAGTAGAGGGCTTATGAGAGGAAGATAAAATATGAACTACCTCAGGTGAAAAGTGATGAAGCCTAACTAACGATGGAAGTGGAGTAGCCAGGCTGTCAATTGGAGGGTCCGTAGAGAGGGATGGAGCTGCACTGACGTGTGTCAGTAAATCTGGTAGTGGGTCCAGAGTCCAAGGCTTGTCCACAATGTAGGGATGGAGAAAGGGGAACCAAATGTGACGAGGCCAGTGTAGAGCAATCAGAATCATTCTGCTTCCCAAGGATTGCGCTTCCTGAATTACTTTTGACAGCAAGGAAAACGGAGGGAAAGCATATAGCAGACCGGAGGGCCAATCGTGGACTAGAGTGTCCCTGGGTGACTCCCCCTGTGGGAGGATCAACGTGAAGTAGCTGCTGCATTTGGCATTGAGGGGGCTGGCAAAAAGGTTGCAGCAAGGTTGACCCCATCTATTGTAGATCCATTCTGTAACTAGATGGTTCAGGGACCACTCGTAAGGCATCAGAATAGCTCTGCTTAGCCTATGTGCTATCACACTGGACTTCCCCGGAATGTGCGTCACCACCAGAAACGGTTGGGAAGATACTGCCCACTGCCACACTCGCATGGCCTCTCTGCACAGGGGGTATATGACTTGGTTCCTCACTGCTTGTTCAGATACCACAGCACTGACAAATTGTCCGAGTGGATTGCAATAGTCCCGAGAAGTAGAAAGCTCTGAAGTGCCTGCAACGCAAGTAGCACCGCTCTCATCTCTAGGACGTTGATATACAGATGTATCTCGTGCTCTTGCCACATGCCTTGGACTGTCCTGCAGAGATAATGCCCCCCACCCCTCCCCCATCTGGGAGGCGTCCGTGATCACCGTGGCAATCGGGGGTGGTGGAACGAAGGGTTTTCCCCTGTCCAGATTGTTGGTGCAAAGCCACCAACTGAAATCCTGTTTGCATCTGTCCATGAGCAAAATAGGGTGGGAAAGTGGAAATCTCTGGAGAGACCACTGAGCAAAGAGGAGCCACTGAAGGAGCCTCATGTATAATCTTGCTAGAGGGACTAACATAATTGTTGCTGCCATAGTCCCCAGGAGTTGGAGAACCCATCTTGCCTTAGCTCTTTTCAGGGGGAGCAGGGCGTGCACCTGTTGCTGTAAGACTCTGATTCTTTCCTGTGGTAGAAAGGCCCGCATTTGAACGGTGTCTAGCTCTGCACCTATAAAAATGACACGCTGTGTGGGCAACAAGGCAGACTTTTCCCAGTTCAGTGTTATGCCCAACTGCTGACAGAGTGATTGTAGCGTCCCTGGTTTGGATTAGTAGATGCCTGGTGGTGGCAGTGAGGAGCCAGTCGTCCAGATATGGAAACACTTGGAATCCTTGATGTCTCAAGTGAGCTGTCACCACCGCCATACACTTGGTGAACACCCTGGGGGCTCTGGTGAGACCTAAGGGCAGGGCTTGAAACTGAAAATGACTGGCTCCCAGCCGGAAGAGTAGGTGACTCCTGGATGCCCTGTCCATTTTGATATGGTAGTAAGCATCCTTGAGGTCGATGGAGCACATCAATACCTCTTTTTCCAACAATGGGAGAATTGACTGTAATGTGACCATACGGAACTTGGACTTTTGTACATGGTTGTTCAGTTGGCTGAGATCTAATATGGGTCTCAGGTCCCCTGTTCTTTTTGGCACCAAAAAGAATCTTGAGTAAGTCCCTAATTCGATCTGGTCTGAGGGGACACGCTGGGTGGCTCCTTTTTCTAGCAGCTTTTAAACCTCTGAAGCCGTGTGATCCCTTTGACTGGGTGGAACGTCAAGGATTTTTTTGACTGGAGGGGGATCTGACGAAAAAGAGATGGCATAACCTCCGGAAATTATTCATAATACCCACTGGTCCTGGGTGATGCTTTGCCAGGCTTCCAGGTATAACGATATTCGACCCCCGACTGGTTCTGGAAATGCACAGTCGGGCCTCCCATCAGGAGAAATGGTAGGGAGAGCCGTGAAAGGAATCACGGTCTCCCGAATTGCGGGGGGCCCCTCTGCCTCTAGGGCGGCATCGCCCTGAAAAACCTCCCCCTCCTCTGCCTCTGGAGGGGGGCTCACCTTGTGCTCTGGGAAAAAACCTCTGTGATTTTTTGAACCACATCTTCCCACCCCTCTGGGCCTTGGGGTAAGGCCTACAGGGAAGGGAAAAACGGACCCCTACAGCAGACAGAGTTTTTCCCTCCTGCTCACACCTGGTGAGGGTGTCTTTCACCTTGGTTGTGAACAAAGAACCATCAAAGGGGGCGTCAGTGAATGAAGTCTTGAAGGCTTCCGTGAAATGACAAAGGCACATCCAGGCTTGCCTCCTAAGGGCAACTCCTGAGCTTGCTGCCCTACTCACTCTCTCGGCTGCATATGAAATAAGCCGCATGGAGGAGTTAACGATAGAATTGAGGGTAGACATCTGGACGTTAACCGTCTGGGCCACCGCCTCAGGGACTTTACCAGTGAGAGTATCTCCTAGCTCCTTGAGGAGATCTCTCTGGAGCCGAGTAAAGTGAGATAAGTAGTTCAGCGACCGTAAGGTAAAGGCTGCTGATGAAAGGGTACGCTTCCCGTACTGGTCCATGGTCCTAGACTCCTTGTTAGGAGGATGGACGGAGGAAGAAGTCTGGCTAATTCCTTCTGGGTGGCCGCCACCACCACCATGGCATCCACAGGGACTCCCTTGGACAAAAATTCCTTACCCGCGGGGAGCAGGCAGAAATTTATTGCGTCTCCTGGGTGCGGGTTCCACAGAATCAGGGTTCTCCCACACTCTCAGACAAATTAAATCCAGGAGCTGGTCGAAGGGTGGGGACACCCAGAAGGTGGAGGGCTGAGCACCAAAGGCCTTCAGGAAGACAGACTCCTCCTCGGAGTGGGCTTTGGACGGCCAGTCACCTCTTTGTTTCAATATCTCCAGGATGTCGGAGAAAGAAACATCCTCAGAGGATGACTTGGGGGACCCCTCCGATTCCTCGAGGTCAGCATCTGAGGTGAGCAACTCATCCTGGGAATCTATGTGCTTCCTCTTACATGTTTTCTTTCTAGGGGGCTCCTCAGGCAAACACTCTGAGGGGCCCTTAGAAACTTGGTGACCAATCATGGGGGTATCCCTAGGCCTTGGGGCTCCGCTGTCTACAGATAGGTGGTGATCAGAGACCCGCACCGGAGTGGTAGGGGACAGAATGACTGACCCCCATGATGTAGCTGCCGATCTGGTCAGTGCACTCCGCATGGCCTCAAAGGTTGGCCCTCCCGAATCAGAGGACTGACCAGCCTCCGAGGACACAACAGGAGTCGGGGTCCCCCGAGCCGAGGCACCGAGAGGGAGACTAGGACCCGAGAGATGTCCCAAGGTGTCCCCCTTGGGCTTGACTGAAGAATCCTGTGGATGGTGCCGATGGGGTCGGAGCTGATGTCGGCACCGATAAGCCTGGAGGGGCCATCGGAACCGACCTAGGAACATTACATGGAGCGGAGCATTCTGGCTCAGAAGACAGAGATGCGCTCGGAGGAATAATCGAAGAAGGTATCAGGACAGGCTCTGGAGCCGACTGCGATGGAGCAGAGAACAATTTAGCCAAAACCGGTGACTGAAGGAGTCTCTGCGCCACCCTATCAACATCCACATCTGAAAGTGTCCTGGAGGATTTGGAGGACAGGGAGGGAGATCGAGATCTCCTCTCAGGTGACACTTGTCTAGTACTGGGCGATCGGCTCCGAACAGGTTCCAATATAATTGGAGCCGACGCCGGTTCCATCAACACCAACACTTACTGCAGCCCCGAGGACAGTGGAGCTGAGGAGGTCAAAGCTAATTTGATTACTTTCTACGGTGGCTCTGAGGAGACTGAAGGAGCCAGAGATCTCTTTTTCGATTTACTGGATTTTGATTTTGTGCTGGAAGCAGAATCCATGCCCTCTTCGAACAAGGGTTTCAAGAGTCCCTTCAGAATTAACTTATTCTTTGTTTCTTGAAGCACCCTGGGACTAAAAGCATGGCAGAAGCTGCAGCACTCCTGCAGGTTGATTGCTCCCAGACAATAGACACATACCGAATGTCCATCGGTGATGGACATTTTATAACCACACTTAGAGCATTTTTTAAAACCCGAAGGCTTGTGCTCCTTGGAATCTTTAGACATCTTGATAAAGAATCACAATTACCAATACAAGGAACACGTCACTGACTGACTGGAAAAAACAACTACAGTCACAAAATACACCACACTAAGCGCGGGAACAAAATTACCACAAACCAACTGCACAAACAATCCTCAGAACGGACACACACTAAGGCGACTAGGGCTAAAACCTCTAATTTAAGCAGTTTTAGACAGAAAAAACAAACACAGGGACAAGCAAGGGGACAGATTAGGTCCTCTAACTGAAACGAGCCTAGCCCATTGGAACAACTAGTGGGATACCACAAAAAACAATCACACTACAGATTATGCACAAAAACACCAAACTAGAAATAGCTATTAAAATAGCTTTTTGTTTGTAATAAATTCTCTCAAGAAGAAGAAAAAGGGTACTTAGCCACAACCAAGAGTGAGACCACGTCTGAGCTACACGAGCGGCAAACGAGATCTGGGGATATGGAGCAATGCAGCATGGGATACCATCTTAGCCCAGCCAATAGAAGGACTTCGAGCTAGAAAAGTTTGGCCGAGTCGGAGCCGATATTCGGCTCCGAACCCACAGGTAAGAATGTAGGCGAGATTGGACTACATAACATCCTCTGGTTATAATCTTTTGTACCCAAGAATCGGTGGCGATGGTTAGCCAGGCAGAAGGGTACAAAAAGAAACAACCCCCAACCACCTCCAGAGGAAAGGAGTTGGGCCGCTCTTCATGAGTGCTGGTATGGTTGGCCAGGGAAAGAGTCCCTGGAACCCTGGTTATGCGGACCCCTTCCTCCCCGAAAGGAGTGTCTTCCCTGTGAGTTTCCCCCTCTGCCTCTAGGGGAGAATTCGGCTTGTGCGTCATGGAAAGGACCCTGAGATTTCTTGAACCATATCTTCCCACTCTTTTGGTTTCAGGAGAAAGCACGTTGAGGGGAAGAATAACGGACACCTACGGCAGAAAGGGTCTTACCGTCCTGTTCACATCTGGCCAGTGTGCTTTTAACTTTGGGTCTAAACAAAGAAGAGGCCTCGATGGGAGCATTAAGAAAGGAAGCCTTAAAGGGTTTTGCGAAATTGCATAAACGCATCCAGGCGTGTCGTCTCGATCGCAGCTGAACCCGCTGATCTAGCTGCTCCTTCTGATGCGTGAGATATCAGTCGCATAGAGGAGTTAGATACTGACTCAATGGTGGCCAGCTGAGAGGACACTGTCACGGACCTCATCAGACACAGCACCAGCCAAGGTTTCAGAGAGCTCAGAAATCAGATCCCTTTGAAGCCTGGTAAAGTGTGCCATATAATTCAGGGACCTGACAGTAAAGGTCGCTGATGCAAAGGTGTGCTTCACTATCCTGTCCAGGGCCCAGGACTCTTTGTTAGGCGGACGGACAGTCTGGCTTTCTTCTTCTGCCAGATCCTTTTTTGTTGCGGCCACCACCACCAAAGCATCCACAGAAAGACCTTTTGACCAATGGGGATCCATAGCAGGGGGGACACAATCTTATCTGGCCTCCAGGGAATAGCTTCAACGGTGTCAGGAGCCTTCCAAGCACGCTGCATGATATGCCAGACAAGTTCATCGGCAGGTGGAGTAACCCAGGAGGTAGGGGGCTGGGCGCGAAAGGCCTGCAGGAACACAGATTCCTCAGAGGTTGGATTAGAGGACTGCCAAAGGATACCTCAGAGGGTGACCGAGGGGATCCTTCCCCCTCATCAAAATCTGTGTCTTCAGTGAAGGATTCCTCTGTGGAGTCCATGTGCTTCCTCTTACACAAACTTTTCTGGTGGACTTCCTCAGCGGGAAAAGCTGGGGAAGACAGCGGAAAAGAGGTTTCCTGTGGTGAATATGTCCTGAGGCTCTTACACCCGGTGTCCACTCGGTGCAACTTGTGAAACCAATGTACCAGAGGAGGGCAGAGGGATAGACAGCCCAGTACCGCCAGCAGCAGCAAAAGCCTTCTCCATCAGTTGGAAGGCTGGTCCACCCGAAGAGGAGTGAATGTCCAGGACAGGGGTCACCCCTCCCCTAAGTGGCTCAGCCTGCCGACCCGGAGTCCCCGGATGGCTGTGGAGCAGCAAATTATGCATGTCACAACTGACATCCTGGGTCGTAGCAAAATAAGAAGTTATGCACTCACCATAACGTTCCATCTGAGTAGGTATATTCATTTGTCTGCAACCTTTGGGATACGGATCCCATCTCGGATCCAAGCTCCTAGCTCCTCCCCTTACCCATAATCCCCTGCCTACCCTGACTGACCTCAGATCAAGTTTGCCCCATAGCACAGCTGATAAAAGTGTCCCAAAGGGAACAGATGCTAATAACCTCAAGAACGATCATTTTGGTCAGGGAGAAGGAGGGGGGGATGGTTGCAGACAAATGAAGATACCTACTCAGATGGAATGTTATGGTGAGTACATAACTTCTTAATCTGAAGTAGGAACTTCATTTGTCAGCAACCTTTGGGACAGAGTCCCCAGCTACCTAAATCTTGGGTGGCCTTCATGGAAGGATATTCCGGAGCACCGCAGAGCCAAAGGACACCCTACCTCGGGAGACAACATCTATTTTATAGTGGCCGATAAAGGTGTGAGATGAAGCCCAAGTGGCTGCGGAACAAATGTCATCCAGTGGAACCCTAGCTTGAAAGGCCGCCGATGTGGCAACGGCCCTAGTAGAATGAGCATGGACTCCTTGAGGTGCAGGCCTTCCAGAGCTCTGATATGCTAAGAGAATACAACTCGAGATCCATCGAGAGAGAAACTTTAGAAACTGGCTTTCCGAAATTACTTTTGGCAAAGGAGATAAACAACTGATCGGATTGCCTATGATCAGCAGTTCTATGAATATAAAAAATTGTTGTCTGTGTACGTCTAAGGAATGCAGCTTGTACTCTCCTTTGTTTTGAAAGTTGGGGAAAAACACTGGGAGATTGATAGATTGATTAATGTTCGCTTCTGAAGATACCTTAGGTAGGAAGGACGGACTGATCCTGAGGTAAACCCTATCCGGGTGAAAGACCAAATATGGTGGTTTGACACAAAGAGCTTGCAATTCCGATACTCTTTTGGCTGAAGTTATGGCCACCAAAAAGGCTGTCTTCCAAGAGAGAAATTTGAGATCAACCGTGGCCGGTTCGAAAGGGGGACCAGTCAAGGCCTGTAAGACTAGGGATAAATCCCATGGAGGTACCACCTCTTTGACTAGAGGCCTAAGGAGGAAGGTACCCTTGAGGAAGGTCTTACACAGTTTGGAAGTGACAAGAGGGCCAGACTCTTGCCCCACGTGATAGTATGAGATTGCTGCAAGTTGTACCTTGACTGTGGAAGAACTAGCCCCCTGGTGAAAGAGAGAGAGGTTAGAAAATCTAGAACCGACGCTATCGGGGCTGTAAAAGGGTCTAAACGACGGTGTTCTGCCCAAATGGTGAAGCGTTTCCACTTACTCCGATAAACCCTCCTGGTGGAAGGCTTATGAGCTGCTACAAGAATGGCTTTGACAGGTGATGAGATCCCGGGAATCCTTATGAGGAGTGGAACTGGAGCAACCAAGCCATCAGCTTGACGTTGACCAGGTTCGGAGTCAGAAGATCGAGAGGGTGAGAAATGAGATCCAGGAGGGGATCCAGAATCCATGGTGGATACACTAGGTGAGACCATAGGTAAGGGAACCACGTCTGACGAGGCCAGAGGGGGGCAATGAGGATCATCTTGCTCCCCAACTGCCTGGCTTTCTGCAATAATTTCAACATCAGGGGAAGAGGAGGGTAAGCATAAAGCAGACCAGGAGGCCAAGCATGAACTAGAGAGTCTCTCGGGGACTCCCCCAGAGGGGGGATCAGAGCGAAGTAATCGTTGCATTTGGTGTTTGAAGGAGAGGCAAAAAGATCGCAACAAGGTTGCCCCCATCGGGCAAATACTTGCTCTGCAACTCGAGGGTTGAGAGACCATTCGTAAGGAGTCAGGATAGTACGACTGAGCCTGTCCGCTAGAATGTTGGACCGTCCCGGAATGTGTGTTGCTATGAGAAAGCAGTTGGTGGAAATCGCCCATTCCCACACTCTCATGGCCTTGCGGCAAAGGGGGTAAGACCTGGTTCCCCCCTGTTTGTTGATGTACCAGACGACTGACATGTTGTCTGTCTGTACTGCAATCGTCCCTACCGGAAGAGAGCTGTGTAGTGCCTGGAATGTCAAAAGCACCGCCCTCATCTCTAGGACGTTGATATGCAAAGAGGTCTCTATGTCATTCCACGTGCCTTGGACTGTCCTGCCTGAAAAATGCCCCCCCCACCCCAGGCGAGAAGCATCCGTGGTCACTGTGTCGACTGGCGGTGGTAGTGAGAAGGGATGTCCCATGTGGAGATTGGGGGACTGGAGCCACCACACGAGCGACCTTCTGCAAACCTTGCTTAAGGAAATGGGATGAGAGAGGGGGTTGCGAGACAGGGACCATTGTACCTGGAGGGTCCACTGCAGGACCCTCACGTTCAACCGGGCCAATGGCAGCAGAGGGATTGCAGCCGCCATAGATCCTAAAGCCCTCAGGACCAATTCCGCCAAAGGAGTTTGCAGATGAAGGATGGCCTGCACGTGCAACATCAGGTTCCGAAGCCGATCTGGAGTCAAGAACGCAAGCATCTGTCTGGAATCCAGTCTCGCCCCTATAAAATCCAACACCTGTGTAGGGATCAGAGAGGATTTGGTCATGTTGATGGTTACTCCTAATAGTGGAGCCAGACTGAGGAAATAATCCCTGCATGAACAAAGTAGATGCCTTGTTGGGGCCGTAAGGAGCCAGTCGTCTAGGTATGGAAAGACCTGAATTCCCTGGAGTCTCAGGTGGGCCGCTATTATCGCTAGGACTTTGGTGAACACCCTGGGGGATGAGGTGAGGCCGAAGGGGAGGGCCCTGAATTGAAAGTGACTGGCTCCCAGCCGGAAGCGGAGAAACCTCCTGGAACGCCTGTCCACTAGAATGTGATAGTACGCATCCTTGAGGTCTATGGAGCACATCCAGTCATCCTCCCGCAATAAGGGGAGGACGGATTGCAATGTGACCATTCGGAACTTTTCTTTGGGTACCACCAGGTTTAGGAGAGAGAGGTTGAGGATGGACCTCAAGTCCCCCGTCTTTTTTGGCACCAGAAAGAACCTGGAGTAAAACCCTGATCCGATTTGATCTGGAGGGACGGGCTGGACGGCTTTTTTTTGCAGAAGCTGCTGAATTTCTGCAGCAGCCGCCTCCCTCTGACTGGGTGGTACGTTGGGGAGGCCTCTGATTCTGGGGGTTACGATAAAGGGAATTTGGTAATCTCTGGATATAATACGAAGCACCCAGTGATCCGTTGTTATGGACTCTCACATTGCTAGGTGCCTCGAAAAACGCCCCCCTGACTGCCTCCAGAGTGGAGCAGCCGGGTAACCCCTCAGGGGTTCTGCGTGGGCCTCTCAGAGAACGGTTCTCTGGACCCAAAATTCCTGGGACCCCCTCTGCCTCTGGAGCGGCGTCCTCCTTGTCCTCCTCTGCCACGAGAGGACTGGTTGTCCTGAGCAGACTGGGATTGATGCGATTTTCGGAACCACATCTTCTTCTGACCCTTTTGGTTCTTGGAAAAGGACCTCTGGGGCACAGAGAAGCGGACTCCAATGGCAGACAAAGTCTTCCCGTCTTTCTCGCTCTGGACAAGTGTGTCGTGAACGGTTTTGCCGAACAGTGCAGAACCATCAAAAGGGGCATTCGCGAATGACACCTTAAAGGGTTCCGAGAAGTCACAGTGACGGAGCCAGGCCTGTCTCCTCATGACAAGCCCGACTCCGCCTGCTCTAGCGGCTCCCTCCGTAGCATGAGACAACAGCCGCATAGAGGTGTTAGAAATAGAGTGGAGGGTGGCCATTCGGGAGGAGTACAGATCCTTGTCTCCCTCCGACATGGACCCTGGGGGGGAAGCAGCGTATTCCTTAATTAGATCCCACTGCATCCGAATAACGTGTGCCATGTAGTTCAAGGCCCTCATAGAGAAGGTCGCTGAACTGAAGGCCCGCTTCCCAAGATGGTCCATTGCGCGAGACTCCTTGCTCGGAGGATGAACCGTGGGGCTCTCCTGAGCCAACTCTTTCTTGGTGGCTGCAGCCACCAACATGGCATCCACAGGGGGACCTCTGCTCCAGTGTGATCTCTCTGCAGGGGGGCTCAAAATTTTGTCCGGGCGCATGGGGATTGGCTCTATGGTGTCCGGTTCCTTCCAAGCCCTAGTGGATATGAGATCCACCAAGGGGTCGGGTGGAGGGGACACCCAAGAGATAGATGGTCCTGCCTCAAACGCCTCAAGGAATACGGACTCATCAGAGGAAGCCTTGGGGGCAGACCACCCACCCCTGATTTTGAGCATTTCCATGATGTCTCCGAAGGAGACATCCTCGGGGGGTGACCTAGGGGAGCCTTCCCCTTCATCTAAGTCCGTATCTTCAGTGAGACTCTCAGGGGAGTCTATGTGCCTCCTCTTGCACTTTGCCTTGTGAGGAACCTCCTCGGGGGGGCTGTCCGAGGAGTCCTCACGGGCTGTATCTTGTTCCACTGGAACTCCTAGAGGCGCTGAGGCAGGCTGCCCCGAGGGCTGGATGAGGGGAGCCAGGACCAGATGAGAAGGAGTGCGGGAGGGAGCCGAAGCCAGGACCGGAGGCCTGGAAGCACTCGACAGTGCCCTCTCCACCGCAGCGAAAGCAGAGGGGGAGCCGCTCTGTGACGGATCCGAGACCCGACTCCCACTCGGATCCGAAGCGGGGATCGGACCCGGCGCTGAGAACGTCGGATCCGAGGGACCAGTGTGCTCCGACTGGGGTGGAGCCAAAAGCACACTGAATCCCTTGGATCCGAAGCTTGGTCCATGGCTCCAAGAGGTCGGATCCGACAAACTCGAGGGAGCCGAAGTGCCCAGCACGGTCGGCTCCGACCCACCCCCGGATCCAACGTGGCTCGGCTCCGAGCGCTCCGAACCTGGAATGCAGGTCGGAGAAGGAGCAATAGGGGTGAAAAAAGGGGTCGAGCTCCCCCCCCGGAGGGGGGGAGGCAAGAGCACTCCCATCTGCATCTGGGCCAGGATGAATCTCCTCATCATCTGGTCCATGTCCGCATCTGACATGCTAAAGGTGGACCTCGAAGAGACCACCGAGGCTGACCTGGAGTGCCGCCTCGATGACCTCGACGGGGACCGGGTCACCTCCTCCTCAGATCCCGGGGAGAAACAAGGGGATCAGATCCGAGGAGGAGACCGAGAAGACCTGGACGGAGAAGCCCTCTTAGCGGGCGGGGCCGATGAAGAGTCCTCGGCCCGCCGCTTAAGGTGCCTCTCCCTCCGCTTCTCTTTCCTGGACTCCCTATCCTCCGGAGCCGAAGCGGAAGGTTGAGTCCCGGTTGGAGGAAGGGAGGCAGGAGTGATCGCTACCGGTAGCGATCACCAAAGTACCGGAGGCCGAAGCAGAGTCTGGGGGTAAAAGGCCCGCCAGAACCAGCTTCGACCTCCGATCCTTAAGTGCCCTGGGGTTGAACACCGCGCAAATCGTGCAACCCGAAGAGAGGTATTCAACCCCAAGGCACCTAAAGTACAGTTTTGTACCTACCATAAATGTAGATGTTCGAGGATTCCATTGCTGCAGTCCTTACTATTGGGTATAGTCCGCGTCCAGTCGGCCCGAATACCAGAGTATAAGGCTGACGTCGGTCAGGGCGCATTAGACTGACGTCAGTACGTCAGGGTACTAATGCGCATGACCGACGTCATATCCTCAGTCTTTTCTTGCCCCAGATGTCAGAAGACCCTAAAAAGACAAGGCCCAAAATACCTGCACCAAAAACATGTACAATATATACAAAAATATATACAAAAATATAAGCATGTAAACTCACCTACACAACCACCCCTAAACACAGAGGGGAAGGAGGGAGGGTAAATTGGACTGCAGCAATGGAATCCTCGAACATCTACATTTATGGTAGGTACAAAACTGTACTATGTTCTTCGTTTCCCATTGCTGCAGTCCTTACTATTGGGTAGAATCCCAAAGCAGAGGTAAGGGAGGCTGGCAAATCATAAAGAAGTAGGAGCTGACAACATGCCTTGCAAAACAGCTGTGGCAAAACCAGCCCTAGACTTAGAGTAGATAGGAAGGTGATAATGCTTAGAGAAAGTATGCACTGAACTCCAAGTAGCTGCTTCCAAAATATCCTTAGTTGCCACCCCTTAGAAATGCTGTTGAAGTGGCAGTAGCCCTAGTGGAATGAGGCCTAATCCCAGCTGGAATCTCCTTGCCATGATGGGAATAACAAAATGCAATGCAAAAGCCAATCCACCTAGAAATAGTTTGTTTTGACACAGGCTTGCCCTGTGAACTCAAAGCAAAAGAAACAAACAACTGCTGAGACTGCCTAAAATCCTAGTCCTGCTTAAATAATAACGCAATTGCCTGTGTACATCTAAAGTGTGCAAAATCTTTTCCCCTTTATTTTGAGGGTCTGCATAAAACGTAGGCAAATGAATAGTTTGGTTTAAAGCCACACTAGAAACCACCTTAGGCATAAAGGAAGGATTAGTACGTAATGATACCCTATCCTTATCGAACATCAAAAAGGGCTCTACTGCCATAAGGGCCTGCAACTCAGACACCCTTCTTGCAGAAGTAATAGCCAACAGAAAAGCAGTCTTCCATGACAAGTATTTCAATTCAGCAGTAGCTGCAGGCTCAAAAGGTTGTAGAGTAAGTTTTTCCAACACAAAATTGAGATCCCAAGCAGGAGTAGGAGCTCTACGTGGGGGTCTTATATTCTTTGCCCCTCTAAGAACCTGCTTGAACAAAGGATGCGAAAACAAAGGTGGGTCACAATCATAGTGAGCTGAAATTGCTGCAGCATGAATCTTAATGGAAGAGAAGGACAAACCTTTGTCCAATAACTCAGTAAGATATTGAAGAGCCACACTCAAATTAGGCTCAGAAATCTCCAAATTCTTTGCTGTACTCCAAAATAAAAATCTCTTCCATTTTTCTGCGTACACTCTCCTTGTACTAGGTCTTCTAGCTTCCATAATCACATTTAAAACTTGTTGAGGAAGTTGAGACCTGCTGTGTTTCAACACAGAATATGCCAGGCTGTCAGATGAAGAGAGTGAAGCTTGACATTGAGCAGATGACCGTCCTTCTGAGATAACAGATGAGGAATCAGAGGTAAAGGCCATGGAGGCTTCTTTACCAGACTCCGTAGTAGTGGGTACCAGTGTTGCCGAGGCCAATCTGGAGCTATCAAAATCATCCTTGGCCTGTCTTGTCTGACCTTTAATAGTACCTTTGGAAGAAGAGGCAGAGGTGGAAAGGCATACACATGAAGGTTTTTCCAACTGAAAGACAGAGCATCCACTTTCCAAGCTGTGTGATGAAACCCCTTTGTGCAATACTTTGGCAGCTGGTGGTTTAGTGGAGAAGCGAACAGATCTATGTCTGGAGTTCCCCATGACACTGTCAATTTCTGAAATACATGAAGATCCAGTTTCCACTCGTGGGGATCCATGATTTGTCTGCTTAACACATCTGCTAAGGAGTTCTGTGCTCCTGGCAGAAACCTTGCCTGAAGAGTTAGTTGCAAGCTTAGCGCAGTCTCCCATAAAATCATTGCTTGCCTGCATAGAGGATAAGAATGTGTTCCCCTTGCTTGTTGATGTACCACATGACAGTTGTGTTGTCTGTTAGAATCAACACCTGCCCTGGAAGAAGTAACTCCTTGAAAGCCATTAATGCAAACTGGACTGCTAACATCTCCTTCATGTTGATATGTAGATGCTGTAGTCTGGCAGGCCACTTGTCTTGTATCCACTTTCCATTTAGATGAGCTCCCCAAGCAATGTCCGAGGCATCTGTCGTTAAAATCTGACTTGCCTCTGGCCGGGTCACAGAGAGTCCCTTGTTTAGGTGACATTCCTGAGCCCACCACAAGAATTCTTTTGAAGGCAAGGTATTATTTGAATGACAGTGTCCAAATCCTGGCAGTGCTGTGTCCATACATTTTGAGATACCATTGTAGCTTCCTCATATGCAGTTTGGCATTGGAAAGCACCAGAATACAAGATGCCATGAACCCTAATGCTTGAAGGACTGTCCTTGCAGTCAGCACGGACTGATGAGATAGTTGATGGAAGTAAAGTGACAGACTCTTTTGTCTGTCCGGGGTCAAAAAGGCCATCTGGGCTGCTGTATTCAGTCTCACACCCAGAAAGCACATGTCTTGAGAGGGTACTAGACTGGACTTTATTTCGTTCACAGAATACCCTAGGCATCTTAGCACTGCTATAACATATTCCAGATGCTGTAGAAGGTCTTCCTTTTCTTGAGCCAGAATCAGGCAGTCGTCCAAGTAAGGATAGATTTGAATTCCTTGAAGCCTGAAGTAAGCTATCACTGGAGCCAGAACCTTTGTGAATACTCTGGGCAGTAGATAAGCCAAAGGGCAATGCAGAGAACTGATAATGAGAATTTCCAGCTCGAAACCGCAGATACTTCCTGCAACTTAGCCTTATAGGCACATGAAGGTAAGCTTCCTTGAGATCTAAAGTTACCATCCAGTGATCTTTGCCCAGCAGAGGTAAAAGCTGTTGTAACGTCAACATCTTGAACTTGGGAATGTCCAGAAAAGTGTTGAGGAGAGATAAATCCAAAATTGGTCTCCACGTGTTCCCCTTCTTTGGTACTAGGAACAGGCGAGAATAAAATCCTAGGCCCCTTTCTGATACAGGGACTGGCTGAATGGCCCCATCTGGAGTAACTGAGAAACTTGCTTGTGAGCCTCCTTTCTTTGTGGGGGAGGAACGTCTGGCATGCCTTTGAAACGGGGCATTGTATGGAAATAAAATCTGTAACCGTGGTGAATGATATCCAACACCCATTTGTCTTGAGTAATTAAATCCCAATTTTCTTTGAAAAGAGACAGTCTTCCTCCCAAAGGAGCTGCCAGACGAGAATCTACTGGCAGCTGAAAAGACAGGTCATTGGGTCTGTTTACGAAAGGACTGACCCCTGCCCTCACCAGAAGTCTGAGCAGGTGAACTCCCTGTTCTAGGCCTAAAAGAACCTTGAGCCCTGCCCCTACCACGTCTAGACCTACCCCTAGACTGGGAATCATAAGCAGGATATGTCCACCCCTTAGCAGGCCAATTTCTACTAAACTTGGTGGCTGCACCTGCAAAAATCTTTAACAGTTTGCATAGACTTAGCTTTGTCCTCCATTTTCTTTAAAACTGCTTCCACAGGCGATCCAAACAACACATCAGACTGTAAAGGAGCATCCAAAATCCTTGTCTTAACATGCTCAGCTAAATTCTGATCCTTCAACCAGGCATGCCTGCGAAGAACAGAACTAGTAGCAGCCACCCTCGAGGAGGCCTGTACAGCATCAAAACCACATTGCAAAGAATGCTTACCCACTTGTTCAGACACATGAACCAAATCCAGCAACTCTTTACACTCAATACCTTCCGCCAAAGCATCCACCTTAGATTTTAATTGTGAAAGGAGATAATTCTGATATTTTAGCATGTGAAACTGACAATTCAACGCTCTCATGGCTAGAGTGGAAGAAGTATACACTTTCTTTCCCCACCTATCCAAAGCCCTTGCCTCTTTATCAGTGGGAACAGGATTTTTAACCACAGAAGCCTTAACACCTTTAGGCCCTTGAGAAATAGTTTCTGGGTCCGCCCTAGGACTCTTAAACAAATACTTATGAGCTTGGGCACCCTATAATACCTATCAGGCTTAACAGGAGCAGGAGGCAAAGAGTCAGGGTTCAGGGAAGCCTCTGCAAAACATCTTCCACCACATTCAACACAGGAGGAATAGCTAAGGGCCTATGCTGGGGTAAAAACAAGAATTCCCTAAGCCTTTTCCTGGAATCAGAGTAATCCTGGCCTTCCCATTTAAAGTGCTCCCTCATGGAATGCAGAGTCTCTGAAAATGAGAAATCCTCAGGAGGAGAAGCTGTAGGAGTGGAATCATCCACATCAGAATCAGAATAAGTAGGATACTCCTGCAAGTCTTCCGCAGAAGACTCTGAAGCCTCTGAACACTGTTCAAAACTATCAAACTCGGTTCCACCCTAGGCCTCTTATCAGGCGGGGCATAGAACCTCTAATCATAGTAATCAAATCTTCTGCCATTTTAAGCATATGTTTCTTAGGTACAGAACCCGAAATGCTAGGAGAAGCCCCACTGAAGCTGAACTAGGCCTACCTCTCAAAGAAGTTTTGGCAACAGAAGGAGAGGCTCTAACTACCTTGGGAAGAGAGGGAAGAACAGTTACCTGAGAAGCCCCTCAGCCTGGCCTACCTCCTGAGAAGGCACATCCTGTAACAGTAAAGTTTCTGCCTGAGACTCCATGGAAACTCCTGGCAAAACCTCTGGCTCCACTGAGCCTTCTAAAGAACCGACGTCCGGGACTGCCGGTTCATCAACCCTAGGCTTCACTGTTTTGTCCTTGCGCTTCTTGACGAAGCGGGCCGGAGCATCCGCCGGCATTTTATAATTGCAACGCTTCCCAAACACTAACCTGGCACAGTCTAACCTCCTCTTAATAGTGCGTTTGTTAAACCTAGCACAAGAGCGGCAACCAACAAAGTCGTGCTCAGGCCCTAAACAAGGTATACACAAGGTATGGTAATCCCTATGAGGTATCTGTTTCCCACAAGAAATACAGTTATTCACTTTTTCTGACATCCGGTAAAATACTGAGGCAAGAAAAACCAAAATGTTCCCAACGGGTACTTAGCCAACTCTGTTTCGGTCTGAAACTCCGGTTTCGGAAATATTTCAGAACGCCAACCTGCACTCGCAAAACTGCTTCTGCATCGGACCATGCGGCAAAAAAGACTGAGGATATGACGTCGGTCATGCGCATTAGTACCCTGACGTACTGACGTCAGTCTAATGCGCCCTGACCGACGTCAGCCTTATACTCTGGTATTCGGGCCGACTGGACGCGGACTATACCCAATAGTAAGGACTGCAGCAATGGGAAACGAAGAACATCGCACCGAGTGTGGCCATCAGCCGGTGAAAGCTTGTGACTGCACTCGGTGCATTTTGAAAAAAATGGCTTTAGGGGCCTCCGACATAACTAAAGTAAAGCACACTCACTAGGCCCCTACACTCAATTCACACACACACGCTACGACCAGCGGGGAGGGAGGAAACATTTAAATTAAAATTTAAGCTGAGTAAGCTAAAAATAAGAAGTTTTAGCGTTAAGGGTAAACCTAACACGCACACACAACCACTCAATCAGAAAAAGAAGAAAAAACTTTTTTTCTCACAAAATCGCCAAGAGCTCTGGAATCTAGCTGTTGCTTGAAGAGAGGCAAACTAGATCTGGGGTCAGTCAGGGTAGGCAGGGGATTATGGGTAAGGGGAGGAGCTAGGAGCTCTGATCTATGCTGTGACAGAAGTTGCCAGCTCGGATCTGATATCGGATCCGTATCCCAAAGGTTGCTGACAAATGAAGTCCCTACTTCAGATCTGTGGTTCCTTAGTGAGATCCATAAAGGGAACCGCAGAAGGGGAATACTCTGCTATATCTATGGACTTCAAAGGCAATGAAGGAGGAGAATAAGAAGGGGTCTTTGGAGATGGGTGATCACCTCCCAAGGAAGGAAAGTTCCTGGGGGGGTGGGATACCACTGGCCAAGAGCACCTGATCCACAAGACGCAATACATCGTGTTAGGAAAGGCTTCTAGTGGACATCACGGAGACTGAGGGAGAAGCAGGCCTGTCCAGAGAAGAGGTAAACTCTGTGCCCATCTCACCAGTCTGCACCGAGAACAACGGAGACTGGACTGGACTACGTGTGTCTGCACCGAAGTAGTCATCGGTGCCGAGGTCACGGTCTGCACTGACACAGGGATTGGTGCCAAAGTGGTTGTCGGTACCAAAGCTGGAACCAACAAAACTGGAGTCAACAATAAAGGAGTCAGTTCCGAGTAAGATGACTGAGCTGACATGGTCGAGGTCTGCGCCGACTGAGCGGTCAGTGCCGATACAGTGGTAATAGTCTGAACCGAGGAGCCCCTCGGTGCTGATACAGTGAAGGCTGCAGCAGAAGACGCAGCCAAGATCACTAATGGAGTCAAAGGCCTCGGTGCCGAAGGTCTAGGCACCAAAAGCACTGGGGCTGACTGAGCTCCGAAGCGGAAACTTTAGCCTTTTTAGGTTTTGGTTGGTGGGAGTCCCCAGCCGGGGACGAAGGCAAAGATTTAGCCTTGGTAGGAACATCTAAGATTTTCTTATGGGCTCTAAGAGGGGTTGAGGCCTCCGACCCAGAAATAGCCTCTGAAAAGGGAGATTTAAGAAGTCCCTTCAGTAACAACTTTTTTTTCCTTTTCAACAAAGTTCTATTTGAGAAATTTTCACAGACAGTACAGGGCAGGTCAACAGATAAGTGAGACGCCCCCAAACAATAAATGCACAAAGAGTGTGCATCAGATGTAGGTAGTTTGTGTCCACAATCAGAACACGGTTTAAACCCCAGACTACCTTTCTTATCTGCCATGATAGTAAAAGTAGATAGTAGAAAAGGGTACCAGCAATGGTACACAAGAATACCCAAAAGTATGAAAAAAAGGAAGATTACCAATGATGGTAAGGGGAGAAATACCTCGCGGTAAAAAAGTAGAGAAAAGAGAAGAAAAACTCAAGAAAATATGGTCGCTATATGCAATAGTAAGAGACAACGAAACAGAAAGTTTTCTGACAGAAAAGTAATATAAATTACTATTAGACAACAAATAACTGTACTAACTGTACTTAGCTCAAGAGAAGCAGCTTGACACGACCGAATGGCAACACGGCAAACAAAATCTGAGGTAACAGGGAGAGGGGGATTATGGGTAAGAGTCTAGCTCAAGAGTTTGAAGTTGACGCGAGCCTGGAAAATGGCTGACTGGGTTCCGAAGTCAGAACCGATACCCATGCGTAAGGAATGAACAAGGATTAACAATATCAGATACAATGTTCAAAAGGAGTGAGGTTTAAAGGAAGGTAGGAATTGAGTAATTTATGTAATGTTGGACTAAATGAGAGTTCTATAAATAAAAACATGTAATGTATTATGCATGCAAATGAAAAAAATCCGCTATTACTGTATGTATGCCTATGCCTTAAATCATTTAATAAAAATGTTTTTTAAACAATTACTGGATGCACCTAGTACAAGCCTTCACTTCATAATGCCTCTAATCCATCTTGACAGATATGAAACTGAAATATTACTTGCCCTACTGCCTCAATCAGAAGGCAGTCAACTGGATTAAGGAGGTACCTCAGCTACAGTCCTCCCATAAAAAATATGGACGCATGCATTTTTTTCTTAATGCATAGAAAGGGGTTGGGAGCAGGACTGGAAGAAAAAGTGGAATGGAAAAACATTTTTGTTTCTTTTAGACTTCATTAATTTATATACAAGTAATAAATTACCCAATCTGGTGCCACCTAAGTCTGGCACTTAGGACAGCTACCGCCCCCCCCCCTTTGCCTCACCCCTTCCCACCACTATTGCTTATATACCATACTGCATCCTGGTTGTCTGACAACAGCAGAAAGACCTGCACAATACAGAAGGATTTTAGCTTGAAACTATTACAATTTCTTCATACAGGACATCATGCTGTGATTTTCTGGGTGGTCTTCACAAGTAGGAATGGCCACCACTGAAGAGTACCAGACTAGGATGCAATAAAAAACAAGCTATGTTCTTACCATAATGTTCCATCTGTGGTGTTGTCTTTCATCTGTCTTCAACCCAGGAGTTCGGATCCGAACTTGGATCAGACTCGGCCACATTATGTAGCTTGGATCCAAGAACTGAGCTGCTCCACCTCCACTCAATTCCCCACTCCACAATCACTACCTCAGATCGAGTTTGTTGAAACAGCCAGAGCAGAAGAATAAGAAATATGTATACCAGAAAAAATAATACCCCATCTTCAGGAGCTCAAAGATGACCAGGAAATGGTCTGAGCTCCATCTCGCAGGTCCTTGAAAACAAGGAAGAGGGACGGAAGGGGGTAGAGGTTGCAGACAGATGAAAGACAACAACAAAGATGGAATGTTATGGTAAGAACATAACTTCTTTATCTAATCTTCAACCCATGGGACAGAGTCCCTAGCTACTTAGACTCTGGCTGGCCCTGAGGAAGTATGTTCCAGAGAACAGCAAAAACAAAGGACGCTCAGCTTCTGGAAATTATGTCCAATTTGTTGTGGTTGATAAAGGTATGAGGGTTAGATCACACAGCTGCAGTACAGACGTCATCTAGGGAAACTTTGGACCAGAATGCAGAGGAGGCAGAAATGGACCTGGGAGAATGCGCTTTCACTTTGCTGGTAAGGGAATAAGTTTTAGATTATAAGTCAAGTGAATATACTTGTAAATCCAATTAGAAATTGTCACCTTTGAAACCGGTTTTCCTAGTCTGGACTTTGAAAAGTAGACAAATAACTGATCTGACTTGCGAAAGGATTTGGTTCTATCCAGATAAAATCTCAACTGTTCGTTTACATCCAGAGAATGGAGTCAGCATTTCCCTTTGCTTGGTAGTTGGGGGGAAAACGGTAGGTTGATCTTTTGAATGATGTTGCCCTCCAAAGCAACTTTTGGGACAAATGACGGATTAGTGCAGAGTAACTCTGTCCTTATGAAAAATAAGGTACGAGGCTTGCTGCATAATGCTTGAAGTTCTGAAACTCTCTTTGCTGAGGTAATAGCTATGAGAAAAGCGGTTTTCCATGATAAGAACTGAAGATCCACTTGGGCAACTGGCTCAAAGGGGGTAGATGTTAAGGCCTGAAGAACTAGGGTGACATCCGAAGGGGGAATGACTTCTTTAACAGGCGGACAGAGAAGGAAAGTACCCTTGAGAGATATTTTGCAAAGGTTTGAAGAAGCCAAAGAAGAGGCATTAAAACCAACATGGTAATTAGAAATGGCTGCTAATTGCACTTTAATGGTAGATGAACTAGAACCTTTGTGAAAAAGGTTAGAAAGAAAAATCCAAGAAAAAGGGAATAGAAGTGGAAAAAGAATCAACTTTGTGTTGCTGAGCCCAGACAGAAAATCTCTTCCACTTACTGGCATAGAATTTCCTAGTGGAAGCTTTGTGGGCTGCTAAAATGATGTTCTTAACAGAGGACGACAGCACAGGAACTGTAGCCATCACTGGAAGTGGATTAGCCAAGCTGTCAACCTGTGAATGACCATGTCCGAGTGAGGGCAACAGGATGGGGGTGGGGTGGGGTGTGAAAGAAAATCCTGAGATGGATGTAGAGCCCAGGGAGAACACAACAGATGTGACCATAGCATGGGAAACCAGATTTGTCAAGGCCAGAATGCAGCAATGGTTATGATCTTGCACTTCAACCTCCTGGCTTTCTGAAGGAATTTCGGCATAAGGTGCAAGGAAGGGAATGCATACAGAAGACTGGGGGGGGGGACTAGAGTGTCTCTTGGGGATTCCCCTGGTGGAGGAATTAGGGCAAAGAACTTGCTGCACTCTGTTAGAAGGAGAGGCGGAGAGATCGCAGCAAGGATGACCCCATTTCTGGAAGATCATGTTCACCACACTGCTGGGTTGAGAGACCACTTTGTGCAACATCAACAGGTTTTGGCTGAGCCTGTCAGCTGGAACGCTGGACTTCCTCGGAATGTACATCATGACAAGAATGCGGTTGGAAGACATTGCCCAGTCCCGCAGTTTCATGGCTTCTCAACATAGGACAGGATCTGGTTCACCCTTGTTTGTTTATATAACAGGCTACCGACATATTGTCGGTCTGTTTGGCAATAGTCCCAGTCGGAAGAGAGTCCTACAGTGCTTGCAACACCGGAAGCACTGCTCTCATCTCCAGGACATTTATATGCAAATTGGTCTCCAGGGCTGACCACGTGCCTTGGACAGACTGTCCCAGGAAATGCCCCCCCTAACTGGGAAGTGTGCGAGGTCACAGTAGCTTAGGGTGTAGGAGGTAAGAAAGAAAGACTGTCCAGAAAATTTTGAGGTGAAGCCACCACATTAGAGAAAGTTTGCATACCCTTGACAATCGAAATGGATGAGAGAGAGAGAGAATGGTCCAAGAGAGACCACTGCACTGCCAGGGCCCACTGAAGTACTCTCATATGAAGACAGGCTGCGGGAATGATGATAATGGTTGCAGCCATGGACCCCAGAGCTCGAAGGATCAGGTTTGCCAGGGAGTACTGAATGTGTAGAATTAGTCTGATATGAAGCTTCAATGACAAGAGGGGGAAGAAAGACCTTGAACTGTAAAGTGTCTAGATGTGCTCCTATAAAATCTAGGATATGTACTGGCTGGAGATGTGACTTTTTCAAGTTGACAGAAATTCCCAAGTACTGACCTAGTTGTAAAATGTAATTCCTGGCTAGCAAGAGTTGATGTCTCGTGGAAGCAGCTATGAGCCAGTCGTCCAGGTATTGGAATACTTGGAAACCCTGCAGTCTGAGATGGGCTGCCACTAGTGTCATGACTTTGGTGAACACTCTGGGGGTGAGACAAAAGGGAAGTACATGGAAATGGAAGTGACTGGCTCACAACCATAAGAGGAGAAATCATCTGGACTGCCTGTCATTCTTTATATGGTAGTACGCATCCTGGAGATCTATGAAGCACATTCAGTCATTCTCCTGTAACATGGGGAGAATGGATTGAATAGTGACCATTCAGAACTTTGTTTTGGCAATTGATTTGTTCAGATCTTTGAGGTCCAGTATAGGTCTCAAGTCCCCCGTCTTTTTTGGCACCAAAAAGAATCATGAGTAGATGCTTGATTCGGACTAGTCTGGGGGGACTGGGCTGGATGACTTTCTTAGCAGACCAGAAATTTCCAAGGCTGCTGCCTCCCTCAGATTGGGTGGAACCATCAGGGAGGGTTCTTCTGCGTCTGGGGATGGACAGAAAAGGAATGTTGTACCCTCTGGATATGATGGTGATGGCTTCCCAGGCTGCTGGGTGAAGAGATAGATGGCCCCTGACAGCCACCAGAGTGCAGCAGTCTGGTAAGCTCTCAGGGATGTGGAAAGAGTTTTTCCAAGAAAGGTTCTCAGGAACCCTGGTTTCTGGGACCCCCTCTGCCCCTAGGACGGCATCCATTGTTTCCCCCTCTGCCTTTGAAGGAAACCTCTCCCTGAGACTGAAAGGAAGAGCTCTGGGACTTCCAGAACCACAACTTCTTACCACCACGCTCATTCCGGGAAAAGGATCTTTGTGGAGTAGCAAAACGGATCCCTATGGCAGAAAACATCTTCCCATCTTTCTCGCTCTAGAAGAGTGTCACAAAAGGACAGAAAGAACAAGGCTGATCTGTCGAAAGGCGCATTGGTGAATGATGCCCTGAAGCGTTCAGAAAAATCGCAAAGCCGCATCCAGGCATGGCATCTTATAGCAATGCTGAAACAGGCTGCCCTAGAGGTTCCTTCCGCAGCATGTGAAAGTAGCCTCATAGAGGTGTTAGATATGGTAGTGAGGGTGGCCAGCTTAGAGGAGACAGACCTCTTTTCCTCTTCAGGTGTACACTCTGTGGGAGACTTGAGTGATCTCTTTTATTAGTTCCCTCTGAAGCCTGGTGATATGGGCCAAATAGTTCAGCACCCTTAGGGCGAAGGTTGCTGAAGAATTAACCTACTTCCCGAATCTGTCCAAAGCCCTAGACTCCCCGTTAGGGGGATGGACAGTGGAACTTTCTTCAGCGAGTTCCTTTTTGGTGGCCGCTGCAACCACCACGGCATGGACAGGGATACCCTTAGACCAATGGGGACTGTCTGGGGGAGCACTAAGGACCTTGTCAGGATGACCGGGTACTGGCTCTACCATGTCCGGTTCCTTCCACGCCCAGTGGGAGATAACATCTATCAAGGAATCTGTGGGGATCTTCCGGATTAGGGTTTTGGGAAGTCCACCCACCTTTCAGCCTGAGGATTTTCATGATGTCTTCAAAGGTGACATTGTTGGGTGGGGATCTGGGGGACCCTTCTCCTTCCTCAAAATTAGTGTCAATGGTGAGGACTCTGGAGGCGAGTCCAAGTACCTCCTCTTGCACTTGTGCTTTCCATGGGTCTCCTCAGCGGGAAGATCTGGAGAGTCAATGGAAGGCTGTTGGGGTTCCAGTTGTGGAGCAAGGCTAGAGTCCTGAGAAATAGGCAGTCCCTGAGAGGATACAGATACAGAGGGAACAGACAAGGTACGCAAAGCTGGGAATGTCAAGGTTCTCACTGGAGTGGAGAGAACTCTCTGCACCACCTCAAATGCAAAAGGACAGCGAGCACCCGAGGACAACTCTGCTGGAGCCGAAGCCACCGGCATCCAAAATCCCTGGGCCCTAACTGCCTCTGGTGCAGAGGGGGCCATTGGAGCTGAACTGTCAAATGCTGAGGCACCGAGAGGTAGGGAAGGATCCAAAAACCTTGAACCCGATGCCCACCCCTCGAACTCAGTGCCAAAGTCATGGATCTGACAGTCTATCGCAGCTGAACTGGTCAGAGCCGAAGCACTCAAAGCTATCATCAGCGTCAAGGTAAGAATACCCACTGGCACCAAGGTCTCGACACTTGAGAGCTTTGGACCAGAGGGTTCTGAAGCAGAGTCTCAGATAGAAAGAGGGGCCAAAGGTAAAGGTTGGGGTTGGGTGATCACAACTCCAGAGGAAGACGAAGCAGGCAGAAACCCCATCTGCATCTGTGCACACAGAAAATGCATCAAAATCCTGTCCATCTCAGCATCAGAGAAAAAGTGAGAGGACCTGCTGGATGAAGCAATGGACCCCTGTCTGGAGTGGTGCCTGGGAGAGGTGATGGCCAGGGAAGTGTGGTCAGGAGCAGGTTCAGGCGAGAAAGTACAGTTTTGTACCTACCATAAATGTAGATGTCCGAACTGGATAGCATCTGCAGTCATAACAACTGGGTTGTCCTGTCGTCAGGCAGCCCTTCAGTCGGCCGGATTCCAAAGTCCGGGTCCGGCTTCGGCTGATGTCGCACTTCACCCGACGTCATCTCTGTTGGTCTTCGGGTATAAAGGCATCAGCCGACGCCATTTTCCTCAGTGTTTCTTGCCCCAGATGCCAGTAGCCCTCTTGAAGGCTAAAATTTTGGATAGATGCCAATGTTTCCAAAAAGATAGTGGTAAACACAAAAAATAAGCATGTATGTACATATATACAACAAATACACCATAAAAGACTCCCCACCAGCTAGCTATTAGGAGGGTAAACACCCTAGGAGTACCACAGAGGGGAAGGAGGGAGGGTAATCCTGACTGCAGATGCTATCCAGTTCGGACATCTACATTTATGGTAGGTACAAAACTGTACTATGTCCTTCATGGATGCATCTGCAGTCATAACAACTGGGTAGAATACCATAGCCAACTAGGGGAGGAGGAAGAAACTAGATTATGGTGTGTTTAGGATCCCTTGCAGTACAGCAGTGGCAAACCCTGCTCGGGATCTGGAATATAGAGGCAAATTATAATGCTTGGCAAATGTATGCACGGAGGTCCAAGTAGCCGCCTCAATAATGTCTTTGGTTGCCACTCCTCGTAAAAGGCTGTGGTAGTGGCTGTTGCCCTTGTAGAATGAGGTCTTATGTTCTGTGGAATTGGTTTTCCATGGAAGGAGTAACAGAACCGTATGCAATTTCCTATCCATTTGGAGATTGTCTGTTTGGAAATAGCTTTTCCTTCCCTTCCTGTTGCATAGGCTACAAAAAGCTGATCAGTTTTTCTGCTACTTTTTGTTCTGTCCAGGTAGTAGCGTAGCTGTCTATGTACATCCAAGGTATGCAGTATTCTTTCCCCTCTGTTTTGTGGGTTGGGAAAGAAGGTAGGTAGGTGGATTGCCTGGTTTAAAGACACTCTGGATACCACTTTAGGCATAAATGTAGGATTAGTCCTCATGGACACTCTATCTTGATGGAAGATTAGGAAGGGTTGTACTGCCATTAGGGCCTGGAGTTCAGAAACCCTCCTGGCTGAGGTTATTGCCAGTAGGAAGGCGGTTTTCCACGATAGATGCTGTAGGTCTGCTGTTGCTGCTGGCTCAAAGGGTGATAGTGTCAGCTTTTCTAGTACAAAGTTCAAGTCCCAAGCTGGTAATGGAGGTTTCCTTGGAGGTTTTACATTCTTGATTCCTCTGAGGAACTGTCTGAGTAATGGGTGTGAAAAAACAGGTGGATCAAAGCTGTATTCTGCTGATATAGCTGATGCATGTATCTTGATGGAGGAGTAGGACAGGCCTGCATGTAGAAGTTCCGCCAGATACTCCAGAATGTTAGGCATATCTATGTTTGACACATCTTTTCCTCTTTCAGTACTCCAAATGACAAACCCTTTCCATTTTCCTGCATAGTTCCTTCTTGTTGAAGGTCTGCGGGCTTCAAGAATAATGTCTTTAACTCTTTGGGAAAGTTCTGGATTAGCTGCTGCTATGTGATGTTCCATGCAGTCAGTTGCAACGTTTTTAGGTTTGGATGCATGATGCTGTAGTTGTTCTGAGTTAACATCAAAGGCATCAGGGGTATTGGCCACATATTGTTCTGAGACATGCTCCTGAGCAGTGGGTACCAGTGTTGTCTTGGCCAGTTTGGAGCTATTAGGATTATCCTTGGACGTTCTTCCTTGATTTTTAGTAATACTTTGTGTATCAAGGGAAGAGGTGGGAATGCATATGCTGTTAGGCCTTTCCAGCTGAAGGAGAGCGAATCCACTTTCCATGCTAGTGGGTGGAATGTCCTTGTGCAGAACTTTTTGAGCTGGTGATTGAGAGGGGAAGCAAATAGATCTATCTGAGGCATTCCCCATTTCTTTGAGATGGTCTTGAAGATGTCCGGATGTAGCATCCATTCGTGGGCATCCGATGTGGTTCTGCTTAGTATGTCTGCTAGAGTATTCTCTTTTCCCGGTACAAATATTGCCTGTATCTGGATGTTGTAGCTGAGTGCCAGGTTCCACAGCTCCAAAGCCATTCTGCATAGGGGGTATGAATGAGTGCCTCCCTGTTTGTTGATGTACCACATGACTGTGGTGTTGTCTGTCCTTATCATCAACTGGCCCTCTTTGAGAAATGGTCTGAAATTTTGGATTGCCAGTTTTACTGCCAGCATTTCTTTTAGGTTGATGTGCAGGTGAAGTTGATCCTGCGTCCACAATCCTTGCACGCATTTGTCCAGCATGTGGGCCCCCCATCCTAGGTCTGAAGTGTCTGTTGTGATGGTCTGGCTTGCTTGACATCTGCGAAAGGGTAGCCCTGGGTTTGACTGGCATGCTTGAGCCCACCATAGGAACTCCTGTTTTAAGCATGGAAGTAGTGGAATTTCTGTTTCTAGGCTGTGCCTGTGTTGGGACCATAAATTCTTTAGGTACCACTGTAGTTTTCTCATATGTAGTCTGGCAAGTGGGACTAAGATTATGCATGATGCCATGAAGCCCAAGGCCTGCAGTACTTTTCTTGCTGTTAACTTGTTCTGTTTTGTTAGTGCCAAGAAGTAAAGAGGGAGTTCTCTGTTTTTCTGCAGTTAGGAAAGCCATTTGTTTTACTGTGTCCAATTTCGCGCCCAAGAATGTCCTTGTCTGGGATGGTATCAGCCTTGATTTTTGTAAATTGACTGTGTATCCCAGTGCTTGTAGCAAGTAAATGACCCTTTGTAAATCTGTTGTCAACTTGCTTTTGTTGTCCCCTTGTAGCAGGCAGTCGTCCAGGTATGGGTAAATTTGAATTCCCTGAAGTCTGCAGTGGGCGATTACTGATGCCAGGCATTTTGTGAATACTCTGGGCGCAGTAGATAAGCCAAAGGGCAATGCTGAGAATTGATAATGCTCTGATCCTGCAAGAAATCTGAGGTATCTTCTGCAGATTGGTCGAATGGGGACGTGCAGGTATGCCTCCTTGAGATCTAGAGTTACCAGCCAACACTCCTTGCCCAGCATGGGAAGAAGTTGCTGTAGGGTCAGCATTTTGAATTTTGGGACAATGATGTATGTATTTAAGGTGGACAGGTCGAGAATAGGTCTCCAACTTTTTTCCTTTCTTGGAACTAGGAATAGTCTTGAGTAGAATCCCTTTCCTTGTTCTGTTGTTGGCACTCTTTCCACAGCTCTCATGTTTGCTAACTGCATTATCTGTTGTAGAGCCTCTGTTTTTTGATTTGGAGGTAGATTTGGCATTCCTCTTTTGACCGGTAAAGTGTGGAAGTGGAACCGGTAACCTTGATCTATGGTTTGTAAAATCCACTTGTCTTTTGTGATATAGTGCCAGTTCTTTGAAAATAAGGTTAATTTGCCGCCTAATGGAGCTGCTATTTGTTCTCTGGTAGGCGGCTTTAGAGTTAAGTCACTGTGGCTGTGTTGTTGTAGTGGCAGTGGTTGTGTCTGTGCCTCTGTTGTTACCTTGCCACTGTAGTCCTCTGTAGGCACCTCCTCTGGATTGGTTTCTGCCTCTGGAACGTCTATTCCTGCCCCTTTGGGATCTTGTGGAGTCAGGAAAGGACCAATTTTTGGCAGGCCAGTTCCTGCTAAACCTTGGGGGTTGGACCTGCAAGAAATCTTTAACCGTTTGAACAGATTTTGCCTTTTCTTCCATTTTCTTCATTACCTGCTGGGCAGGTGTACCAAACAAGCTGGTCTTATCCATAGGAGCATCTAATAACTTGGCTTTAATATGATCCGGTAAAGCTTGTTCCTTTAGCCATGCATGCCTTCTTATCACTGTGCCAGTCATGGCTGATCTAAATGAAGCCTCCAGTGCATCATAGCCACATTTTAAGGAATGGTTACTAACCTGTTGTATGTTATTTACCATTTCTAATACATATTTCTTATCAATTGATTCATCAGAAGATAGCTTTTTTGTTAACTGATCAAGCATAAACTCTTGGTATTGTATCATGTGAAACTGACAGTTTAAAGCTCTAGCTGAGAGAGTAGCTGAAGTGTAAACTTTTTGCCCCATCTGTCTAAAGACCTGGCTTCCCTTTCAGAAGGAATAGGGTTTTTAGCTGTGATCGCGGCTACTGCCTTGGGACCCTGGGATATAGTTTCGGGGTCTGCAAGTGGGGCCTTGTAAAGGTGGTGATGAGTGTCTGGTACCCTGTAAAATCTGTCTGGTTTGGCAGGGGCTGGAGGTAAAGAATCTGGTGCAGAGCAGACATCATTGAAGGCATCATCCACTACAGAGAGCACAGGAGGTATAGCTAAGGGCCTGTGTTGTGGAAGGTGCAGAAAGGTTCTAAGTCTTTTCTGGAGTCTGAGAAATCCTGCTGCTGCCATTGGAACTGCTCTCGCATGGCATGTAAGGTTTCCCCAAAGGAAAATTCTTCTGGTGGGAGGCAGCTGGAATGGATTCTTCAGCATCTGAGTCTTCAAAATTGGAGAAAGGAGCCTCTGGCTGTTCTGTTATGTCTGATTCATCAGCAGAATCATCAGAGGACACAGGCTCGGGGGGCTCTGCCCTAGGTCTCTTCTCTGGGGGCTGAGAGGCCCTGTCTGGGTGAGATTGAGATCCCCTAATTAATGAAATTAAATCTTCTGCCAGGGTAAGCATTTGTGAACTAGAAGAGGGCCGTGTTGTAGGGGGTTTAGCAGGCACTGTTCTAGTAGTTTTGGCTGCTTTGGCCCTGGCAAAGGCCTTAATGGACATGGCTGCTGGAGGCCTAGCAGCACCACGTGTTGGGGTAGACACATCCAAGGGAATGGTGTCTGATAAGTCAGTGGCAACCACCGTAGTGGATAAAATTTCTGAGGCCGATTCAAGAGAAGTAGCAGGGGCCTCAGTGGTAGTGGTAGATTCTGCTGTATTTTGATCAGCTTTCTCGGTTTCGGCCGAAACCGAGACACTCGCGGTTTGCTTAACCATGGTTTCGGCCGAAACCGCGGAGTGTCGGTCTTTATCTTTGCGTTTTTTAGCAGTTTGGGTAGTCGGAGGATCCGACGGCATAATATACGCAAAATCAGAACCGAAAAACTGTTCAGCAAACTCCGACCGACGCCTAAGCGTTCGTCGGTTGAAAGAAGCACAGGGCGAACAGGCTGCTACGTTGTGGGCTGGGCCTAAACAAGGCAGACAGTAAGAGTGGAAATCCTTATGAGGTATTTGTTTCCCACAGGTTAAACAATTATTAACTTTTTCTGACATCGGCTGAGGCAAGAAAGAGTCCCCAACGGGGTACTTAGCTTTAGAAGTCTTCGAAGTAGTATTCGGTAGAAGTAATCTCTGGATCCGACCGACCGGCACTTGCGAACAGCTTCTGCTTCGGGCGCCACGCGGCAAGAAAGACTGAGGAAAATGGCGTCGGCTGATGCCTTTATACCCGAAGACCAACAGAGATGACGTCGGGTGAAGTGCGACATCAGCCGAAGCCGGACCTGGACTTTGGAATCCGGCCGACTGAAGGGCTGCCTGACGACAGGACAACCCAGTTGTTATGACTGCAGATGCATCCATGAAGGACATCCTTGGAGTGGTTGGGCGGGGAGAGGAGCACTTTTTCTTTGGGGAGGGAAAATGAGAAGCCCTGGAGTCAGAAGGCCTCTTACGGGGCCTGTCTTCCTTGGGGCTTGTGTCTGAATCTTTGGATTTGGCTGGGTGCTCTCAGTCAGATTTGGAGGGAGTTTGGGCTCCTGAAAGTAGAGGCCTGTGTAGAGGAAAAAGAGGGAAGCAGGACCTTGAGAATAAGTTTGTTCCTCCTATTAGTGCTCGCTGGTTGAATCCTGCGCAGATAGAACAGAAGGACTCTTGGTGACTAGCACCCAAGCAATAAATGCATAGGGTGTGGGTATCGGAGGGTGGTAATTTGTGCCTACATCCTGTGCATTTTTAAATCCAGCCTTAGGGGCTTCAGACATGGGTAGAAGAGAAGGGAAGAAGAAAGATGTAAAGCCTAAGATTTTTTTTTTGAGTGAAGAACACGTTGAAAAAAGAGGTAAGAAGGGAAGAAAGGTGGAGAAAAGGCAAAAAATAGTTACTCACATAACCTAATAATCCCAGAAGGAGCTCATCTGGAAGCTGCTATTCGCGATGGTGGCAAACGAGATCTGAGGTAGTGATGGTGGAGTGGGGAATTGTGGGTAGAGGAGGAGGAGCTCTGTTCTTGGATCCAAGCTATGTAATGCGGCCGAGTTGGATCAGAGTTTGGATCCGAACCCACGGGTTGAAGGTCAGATGAAAGCAACAACATCAGATAAAAAATTCTGTGTTTGGGCCTAGGAAAAAAAAAACTCCTCTACAGTTATCTCAGAAAGAGCAACTATCAAGCAATACCCTTAAGAAAGATCAACAGTAAGCCAGTCTTCCAAGCAGAGGAACACTGGAAGATTCTTATACTGCATGGCATTGGCTGCTACAACGAAACTCTGGCAAACATCCCACTCACCAAAGGAGAGTACCACATACTGAAAATGCAGCCAACCTAAAATTAACCAAAATAATCTACAGGAAGTCTTCCAGACAGTAATACACTAGAAAATATCTACAACGTCCAGTAACACAAGCCATGGACCTGGGATACAAGGACATGATCCCCCTTGACAGTTAATATCCAGAATGGGATGTTACTGAAATCATGGATTACAAGATGGAACAAACCCTATTGGCCTCACACAGCAAGGAATAGACAGGAATTGAGGCTTGTCCCATTTCTAAGTGAGACAAAGGTCTCCCTGCTTGTGTAAGTAGCAGAAAAGTACAGTTGTGTACACTTACCATAAATGTAGATATTCGAGTGTATTCACTGTTCCAGTCATCATATTTGGGTTATCCCTGCCAGGGTAGCCCTCGGCCGGCCCGAATACCAGAGGCTTAGTATTTCTGCGTCGGTTGCTGTTGCTTCAGGACTGATGACAGGGCGTTAGAAGTATAAAGTAAGGCAGCCGACGCCATTACTTCAGTTTTTTCTTGCCCTGTCAGTAACCCCCGTGTGGGAGCCAGGTTTTGGTGGAAGAACCCCGCCAGTAGAAAGTAAATACCAAAATGTCCCTTGTAAGGAGAGAGAAGAAAGAAAATGGGAAAGAAACCAGGACTGCAAAAGTGAATACACTCGAACATCTACATTTATGGCAAGTGTGCACAACTGTACTATGTTCTTCGTGTTTCACTGTTGCAGTCAGCACATTTGGGTTGATTCCCAAAGCTGAGGAAAAGGGTGGAGGCAGTCAAGGAGACTAGGGGTGGGCTAGGATGCCCTGCAGGACTGCAGGGGCAAACCCTGCCCTGGATTTGGAGAAGACAGGCAGGTGGTAATGTTGGGTGAAAGTGTGAACAGATGCCCAGGTGGCAGCCTCCGGGATGTCCCTGGTGGGGGATTCCTCTGAGGAAAGCTGCAGAGGTGGAGGCTGCTCTTGTGGAGTGATTCCTGACTCCCTTAGGGGGAGGCTTTCCGTGTTGCTTGCAACAGTAATGGATGCACTGTGCTATCCATTTGGAAATTGTTTGTTTGGAGATGGCTTTGCCCTCTGCTCCTGCAGCAAAGCTAACTAGAAACTGATCAGACTTACTGAAGGATTTGGTCCTGTCTAGATAGAATCCAAGCTGTCTGTGCACATCTAGAGAGTGCAGGATCCTTTCCCCCTTGTTTTGTGGGTTAGGGAAAAATATGGGCAAATTAATGGATTGGTTGAGAGCTTCACTGGACATCACTTTGGGCATGAAGGATGTGTTAGTCCTGCAGGAAACCCTGTCAGTATGGAAGATGATGAAGGGCTCCACAGCCATGAGTGCTTGTAGCTCGGAGACCCTTCTGGTTGAAGTGATGGCCATAAGGAAAGCTGTCTTTTAGGAGAGAAATTTTAACTCTGCTGAAGATGCTGGTTTGAAGGAGGGCAAGGTGAGCTTTTCCAACACAAAGCTAAGGTCCCAAGCTGGGGTAAGTGCTCTTCTGGGTGGCCTCAGGTTGCTAGCCTCCAATAGGAATTGTTTGAGCAGAGGGTGTGAGAAAAGGGGCTGCTCATTGGGGAAATGAGCAGAGATAGCAGAGGCATGAATTTTAATAGAGGAAAAAGAGAGGCCACTGTGTAACAGGTCAGCTAAGTAATTCAGGATGAGAAGGAGGGAGGGAGGGATGTGCTGTTTTGGCTTCCTTAGCCTAAATCCAGGTGCAGAACCTTTTCCGTTTGTCAGCATAAGACTTTCTAGTGCTAGGGCATCTGGCCTCACGTATAACATCTAGGACCTGTTCACGGAGGCTGGCAGATTGATCGGTGGTTAGGGGATAAGTCAGGCTGACAAATTGAGGGTCTGCAGTAGGGGATGCATGAATTCTACTTCATTCTGGGTCAGGAGGGTTGGGGTCTGAGTGAGATACCATGGTGGCAGTGAGGACAGGCTGCGCAGCAGTTGGTACCAGTGCTGGTGAGGCCAATCTGGAGCAATAACAATTGTCCTTGGTTTTTCCTCCCTTATTTTGAGTAGTACCCTGGGGATGACAGGTAGTGGAGGAAAGGCATAGAGTGACCCAGGGGAAGGACAGGGCATCCACTTTCCAAGCCATGCAGTGATGCTCCCTCGTACAGAAC
Source organism: Protopterus annectens (assembly GCF_019279795.1). Lineage (NCBI taxonomy): Eukaryota > Metazoa > Chordata > Ceratodontiformes > Protopteridae > Protopterus > Protopterus annectens. The sequence goes on from NC_056725.1 coordinate 587,817,714, forward strand.
TTGCTGAGCTGATGGTTGGTGTGCAAAGCAAAGAGATCGACCTTTGGGGTGCCCCATTTCTGAGTTATCAGAGTGAAGGTTCGTTTGTCTATCTGCCACTCGTGTGGATCCAGAAGATTTCTGCTTAAGTGGTCTGCCAAAGAGTTGAGAACCTGGTAGGAGTTGTACTAACGGGTGGAGTTGCATGGCAGAGGCTGTGTGACAAAGGGTTATGCCCAGCCTGCACAGAGGGTAGGACTGAGTCCCTCCCTGCTTGTTGATATACCACATCACAGTGCTGTTGTCTGTTTTGATCAGGACAGCACCTGGGGAGAGAATGGGCCTAAAAGCTGTCAATGCGTGCTGGACAGCTAACATCTCTTTTTGGGTGATGTGCAGGTGGATTTGCTGTGGGCTCCATTGGCCCTGTATGCATCTTCTGTCTAGGTGTGCGCTCCAGACATAGTCTGATACGTCTGTGGGGAGGGTCAGGGCGGCGGGGGTGGTGGTGAGAAAGGTAGTCCCTTGTTATGGGAGCATGCTACTGCCCACCAAAGAAAATCTTTTCTGAGGCAAGGTATCACGGGTATAAGAGTTTCCAGGTCTTGAGAGTGTTGACACCAAAGGCTTTTTAGGTAACACTGAAGTTTCCTCATATGCAGTCTGGCATATGGAATGAGTAGAATCCAAGATGCCATGAACCCCAAAGCTTGCAGGATTTTCCTCGCAGATAACTGGGGTCTGGCGGCTAGTTGAGAGACGTAGGCTGCCAGGTAAGTTTGCTTCTCTGGAGAAAGGAATGCCATCTGGGATGCTGTGTCCAGGCTTGCTCCCAGGAATATAATCCTTTGGGTGGGTACTTGTTTGGATTTCTTTTCTCTGACTGTGTACCCTAGGGAGGTCAGTAGGGACTTTACAAAGGCCAGGTGCTTGAGCAGCTTTTCCTGTTTGCCTGAATTAGGCAGTCGTCTAAGTATGGGTAAATTTGGATATTCCTTTGTCTGCAAAAGGCAATGGCCGGAGCCAGACATTTTTGTGAAAACTCTGGGAGCAATAGATAAGCCAAAGGGCAGTGCAGAGAACTGAAAGTGAAGAGAGCCTGCCCTGAACCGTAGATATTTCCTGCAAGATTCCCTGATAGGAATGTGGAGGAAGGCCTCATTTTGGTCTAGGGTGGCTAGTCAAGCATCCTTGGAGAGCATGGGCAGAAGTTGCTGGAGGGTGAGCATTTTGAATTTTGGTATCACCAGGAAGGTGTTTAGAATGGATAGATCGTGGATGTGGTGCCAGGTTACCTCTTTTCTGGGTACCAGAAAAAGTCTGGAGTAGAAACCTTGGCCTTTCTGTTCTGCAGGAATGTGGTCTATTGCCATCAAAGAGCAGGGAAAGGACTTGCTGATGCACCTCTGCCCACTGGTTTGGGGTTAGATCTGGGAACCCTTTTGGAGTTGGAAGAGTGGTGAAAGAAAATTTGTATCCCTGGGACACTGTTGAGGAGCCAGCAGTATTGGTGGCCCAGGTGCTTGGGTGAAAGGAGAGTTTTCCTCCTAGGTGTAAGTGAAGGTGGGCAGAGGGAGTGGTTGGAGGAGGAAAGTCATTGTGAGTACTTACCATGAGGGGGTGGCATAGAACTCCCTGTTTTTGAAGTGGAGGAATTCCACTGTTTTGGGCTGAACAGACCTGGTGGGGGCAGGAAAGTACCAGTGCTTGGAGAGGCAATGCCTGCTGAACCTGGGTGGCTGGACCTGTAAGAAATCCTTAACTGTCTGCATAGATTTAGCTTTTTCTTACATCTTTTTTAAGACCTCCTCTGCCTTCGAGCCAAATAAGTTGTTTCTGTGCAAGGGTGCATCCAACAATTTAGAATTAACATGGTCTGGCAAGGGCTGTTCCTTAAGCAATGCATGCCTTCTAAGGATAGAACCAGTGACTGCTGCCCTGTAAGAAGCTTCTAGGGCATCAAAAAGTACAGTTGTGTACACTTACCATAAATGTAGATGTTCGAGTGTATTCACTGTTGCAGTCATTACATTTGGGTTATCTGCCTGCAGGTAGCCCGCAGCCAGCCTGAATATCAAAGTCTTGGATTCCTGCGTCGGATGCTGTCACTTCTTCCATGACGTCAAGTTGTCAGGAGTATAAAACGTGCAGCCGACGCCATTACATCAGTTTTTCTTGCCCCAGATGCCAGGTGCCCCCACAATGGGAAGCAATTATATGATATGTTACACCTCCGTCAAAAAGCAAATACAACAGAAAGCTTAAAACAAGAAGCAAAGGTACGGCCAAGAGAATCAGGGGGCTGGAGGGAGGGTAACCAGGACTGCAACAGTGAATACATTCGAACATCTACATTTATGGTAAGTGTACACAACTGTACTATGTTCATTGTGCTTCAATGTTGCAGTCATTACATTTGGATAGATTCCCAAACCTAAGAAGGGAGGAGGAAGTTAGAGAGCATTAGGACCAGCTATTAAGCCCTGCAATACTGCAGTGGAAAAACCAGATCTGGACTTAGAAAAATAGGCATGTGGCGGTGCTTGTTGAAAGTATGAACAGAGCTCCAGGTAGCAGCTTCTAGGATGTTCCTGGTAGGGACCCCTCTGAGAAAGTCTGTCGAGGTAGATGCAGCCCTGGTGGAATGTGATCTTATCCCCTATGGGGCAGGATTTCCATGGTGCTTACAGCAGAAATGAATGCAATGGGCTATCCATTTAGAAATGGATTGGTTTGAAATGGCCTTCCCCTCTGCCCCTGCAAAGCCAACTAACAGCTGTTCAGATTTTCTGAGAGGCTTAGTCCTGTCCAAATATAATCTAAATTGTCTGCACACGTCCAAAGAGTGCAGAATTTGTTCTCCTTTGTTTTGTGGATTAGGGAAAAAAGGTAGGCAAATGAATGGACTGATTTAGGGCCACACTAGACACCACCTTGGGCATAAAGGATGGATTGGTCCTGAGGGAGACCCTGTCTGCATGGAAGATAATGAAGGGCTCCACTGCCATGAGGGCCTGTAATTCAGACACTCTTCTTGCTGAAGTGATGGCTAGAAGAAAGGCTGCTTTCCAAGTAAGGAATTTCAACTCTGCAGTTGCAGTTGGTTCAAATGGAGGGAGAGTGAGCTTTTCCAATACAAAGATACGGTCCCAAGCTGCAGTAGGGGCTTGCTTGAGGGGTCTTAAATTTTTAGCCCCTCTGAGGAATTGCTTTAACAGGGGGCGACAGAAGAGTGGTGGTTCAGTATTGCAATGTGCTGAAATTGCAGAGGCATGAATTTTAATTGATGAGAAGGATAGGCCCTTCTGGAACATTTCTGTTAAGTACTGAAGAATATGAGGTAAACTGGGCACTGTGGTGCCCATACCCTGGACCTGGATCCAGGAACAGTATCTTTTCCACTTTTCAGCATAGGATTTTCTAGTACTAGGTCTCCTTGCTTCCAGAATGACCTCTAGCACCTGCTTACTGAGGGATGCTGTTGGAGAGCTCAAGGAATTAGCCAGGCTACAAGGTTCAGGGTTTAAAGCTGAGGGTGCAGAATCTGGCCCGCCTGCTGGGACTGTAGGGAAGGTGTCTGAGGTAGGTGCCATGGACCCAGCAGTATCAGTGCTGGTGAGGCCAGTTTGGTACAATAACAATTGTTCTTGGCTTGTCCTGTTTGATCTTTAGCAGAACCTTCGAGAGGAGTGGGAGAGGGGAAAAGGCATAAACAGAGAAGCTTTCCCAGGTAAAGGACAGGGCATCCACTTTCCAAGCTTGACTGTGGGAAGTCCTTGTGCAGAATTTGTCCAATTGGTAGTTCTTTGTGGAGGCAAACAGGTCTATCTCTGGAGTCCCCCATTTGTTCCTCAAGAGGTTAAATATTTTTGGTTCCAGGTTCCATTCGTGTGGGTCCATGACATTTCTGCTTAGGTCGTCTGCCAGCGAATTTAGCTTGCCTGGCAGGAATTGAGTTTGTAGGTGCACTTGGTAGTTCAAGGCTGTGTTCCACAGAGCCATAGCTAGTCTGCAGAGAAGGTACGAGTGGGTTCCCCCTCCTTGTTTATGTACCACATAATTGTGGTGTTGTCTGTCTTTACCAATAACTGTCCTGGAAGGATATGGTCCTTGAAGGCTGTCAGGGAATTCTGTACAGCTAACATTTCTTTTTAGTTGATATGCAGGTGCATCTGACTCTGGTTCCATTTGCCCTGAATGCACTGCCCTGCCAAGTGAGCCCCCCATGCATAGTATGATGCGTTTGTAGTCAGGGTTTGGGTGGCTGGGGGTAGACTGAAAGGGAGCCCCTTGTTGAGGTGGCAGGCCTCTGCCTACCAAAGGAACGCTGTCTTTATACAAGGAAGGATAGGCATCATTGATTCCAGATCCTGAGAATGTTGACACCATTGGCTTTTTAGATACCATTGTAGTTTCCTCATATGCAGTCTTGCATATGGAATTAGTAGAATGCAAGAGGCCATGAAGCCCAGGGGTTGCAAAATTTTCCTTGCAGATAGCTGGGACTTTGTGGCCAGTAGTTTGAAGTAGGCTGTCAAATAAACTTGTTTCTCTGGTGTGAGGTAAGCCATCTGGAAGTTGTGTTCAAGTTTGCTCCCAGGAATACAATCTGTTGGCAGGGTACTAGATGAGATTTCTTTTCATTTATGGTGTACCCCAGCGAGGTTAGAAGTTTCTTTAGAAATGCCAGATGTTTTAATAGCATGTCCTGGCTTTCTGCCTGAATCAGACAATTTTCCAGGTATGGGTATATCTGAATATTTCTCTGCCTGCAAAATGCAATAGCTACAGCTAGACACTTTGTGAATACCCTGTGCGCAGTAGATAAGCCAAAGGGAAGTGCAGAGAACTGATAGTGCATGGAGCCTGCTCTGAAGTGTAGGTATTTCCTGCAAGATTCCCTTACTGGAATGGGCTGGTAAGCTTCCTTTAAGTCTAAGGTTGCCAGCCAGGCATCTTTGCCTAGCATAGGAAGCAGCTGTTGAAATGTTAGCATTTTGAATTTTGGGATTACCAAAAAGGTGTTTAGAATAGAGAGGTCCAGGATAGAATGCCAGGAGCTGTTTTTCTTTTTTGGGTACCAGGAAAAGTCTTGAGTAAAAACCTTGTCACCTTTCTTCTGTTGGGACAGGTTGAATGGCCCTGATACTTAGAAGAGAGAGAACTTGTTGTTGAGCCTCTGCCCACTGATTTGGGGGTAGGTCTGGCCAACTGTTTGGGGTTGGTAAGGTGTGGAAGTGGAACCTGTATCCTTGGAAAACTATATTTAAAACCCATTTGTCCTGGGTAATGGAGTTCCCAGTTTTTTGTATACAGGGTGAGCTTTTCTCCTAAGGGAGCAGGCAGTTGAGCAGGCTTGGAAGGGTTAATGTTAAATCATTGTGACATTTTTCCATGGGAGGAGGGTGTCTTACTACTTCCAGCTTTGGAAGTGGGACCCCCCCACTGCTTAGGCCTGTGGGTAGCCTGAGACTGTAACCTAGGTGGTCTGCTGTTCCTGGGTTTGGGCTGAGAAGGCCTGGAAGAGAATGGAAAGGACCAATTCTTAGAAGGCCAATGACTACCGAATCTGGGAAGCTGTACTTGCAGGTAATCTTTAACAGTTTGCATAGATTTAGCTTTTTCCTCCATCTTTTTACTCTGGAGAGCGAAATGAAGTGGATTATTAGATGTAGGGCTGATCAATACCCAGGTCTGAATGACAAGGTACAGGTGAAACCGTTCTTGAGAAGGAGAAAACTCCATGTACCTCACCATTAGTATATACATGGGTTCAGTATTTTATTAATTGCAGTTGTTCATTTTTTATTCATTTCTTATTCATTTTCTCTACTCCATGGACACTGCACTTTTTATTCCACTGCTTATGGTTACCTTACCTTTGACAAGCCCATACCTTATGAACCCCCTCCGTATGGTCTCATATGAAAAATAGTTCCTGGTTCTTTATAATTGTTCTTTATAATTGTGCTTTACACTATTTATTCCCCTTCCCTTGATGGGTGATAGGTTTTCACATTTTTTATCACATTTCTTATTAACTTAGGTTTTTATACTGTTTATGCTCATATATATGAGTATAAGAAAGCATAGTGTAGGTTTTATATGTTGTTTGTTTTATGTAATGCGTGCATACATATATTTATATTTTTATGCACATATATATATTTTTATGCATTTACATTTACTTTTACAGATAGTATATTTATTAAATTAAGTTTTAAATAATGTCTTTTATAAAGTTATGTAAAGTTGATTTTTAAATGAAGTTATATAGCGCTTTAAGACTTTTTAATGTTGATTGACGTTTTTAATGATGATTGACTGACCAATAGCGTTGTATAGAGCAATATTTAAACTGTAATGTGACTGCAATTAAATGTTTGAAAGTCTGAAGAAGCCTACGGGCGAAAGCGCTCACTACCAATAAAAGATTCATCTCCACATTGCTCATCTAGCGTGGTGGTTACTTTACGTGAACGTTTTGTGCATTTTAGTGACTGGATACCTGGCTACCATACACCAGCGTACCCCTTTTTTGTTCACATTGCAAAGTATGTTTACCAACCTGTTCAGCAGAATGCATTAAATCCTGTAATTCCTTATCTGTAAAGCGTATAAAATACTAACCAGGATAAAGTATCCTCTAAAAAACAGATAAGTCCAAAAAATATGTATGAAGAGGATACACCACGACAATCGAAGCCAACCTAATCACCAGCAATTATATTCCAACTGCAGAAATGTTCCAAAACAAAGTCTGAGGCAAAAAGAAGAGAAACAGTAAGTGCTTTCACGTCACCAGGACGCTTCATCAGACTTAATTAAGTCCCTGCATCAAATATCTTATATAATAATAAAAGAACTCCTACTGGGTAGCAACTATAAAATTTCATACAATAAAAAGCTTAATAATTGGTTCACATGAAGGGAAGGAGGGATAATTTCAACACTTCATACTTAATAACATTTTAAAATACATAATATTATAAGATTTTATATATATATATATATATATATATATATATATATATATATATATATATAGAAATATCTATAAACGTAATAATAATTTATATAAATTATCTGATAATGAATATAAATCCATCAACGTTTAAAAGGTTTATCTATTAAAAATGGTCTCAAAGAAACTTTGTCATTAAGGCCATGGTCCCTATCTGCTGCTAACTTAATTATCCACTTTACTTCTTTCTTTTCTGTGCTATTACGCATGCATCCTAGCCTCTCTGTCCTATAAATATGTTCTAATACTATAAATTGAAAAACATTTGTACTATCTCTTTGAAGAACATGATTAGCCAAAGCATTGAGTTCATTTTCCTTGTTAATAGCATATACATGTTCTCTAATATGTTCTCTCAAGGTTCTAGTGGTCATACCTACATAAAAACTTTGGCATTTTATACATTGACCTAGGTAAACCACATTCCTACTCTTACAATCCACATATTTATTGAACTCATATTTCTTCCCTGTATCTGGATGTATAAATTCATTAGAGTTTTTAATATAGCTACACTGATTGCATGTACGACAAGCATGGGTGCCTTTCCTTTGTGAGTGTATACCATCTTGTCTCATATTATCATAACATAACAGTCTCTTTAAAAACTTTGTATTCTTGTAGCTGAAAGATGGTTTGTCTCCTACTATTTGCTTAATATTGTCATCAAGCTGTAGAATGTTCCAATGTTTTTTAATAGTGTTAACTATAGAGGTGTTATTAGTATAAGGTATAGCTATCCTTTTTTTATTACTACCAATGGCTTTACTGTATGTGTTTTCTGGTGAAGACCTAGTCATATGTAAATATGGCCTATCCTTTCCTTCTCGGTCTATCTTCTGTAGATTAACGAGTTCTCTTTTATGATAACCTCTGTCTATAAATTCAGCTTCTATGTTCTCAATAGCTTCAACGAACACCGAATCTTCACTAGTAATTCTATAAAAACGCGCTGCTTGATTTTTGACAATATTTCTATATATGTGAGGAGGATGCATGCTATCTCTGTGGAGTATAGCATTCCTTCTAAAAGGTTTGCGAAAAACCTCTGCTGTAAGTGTTGCATTTGCTTTCTTAAGTAGAACATCTAAGAACTCAATTTTTATTTGTGAGGTAGTACTGGTCAGCTCTAAAAACGTAGTGGTACCATTTACATATGTAATAAATTCGTTAAGAGTAGTTAAGTCCCCTCTCCAAACCAAAAAGACATCGTCCACAAACCTACTATAGCATCTGATATGCTGAGAATAGATAGAGTGTTCTAAAATATATGTGGACTTCCAATATGCTACAACCAAGTTAGCATAGAAGTTGGCACATGATGTGCCCATTGCTACTCCCTTAACTTGAAGGTAGTAGCTACTTTGTGATGTGAAAACATTATTCGACAGCACCAAATCTAACAACATAGTGATCATAATAACTTTGTTGTTAGACATATCATTGTGTAATAGGAATAACCTCAAATAATCTATCCCTATATCATTCGGTATACTTGTAAATAAAGCTGTCACATCCAGTGTGACTAAATAATCAGATTCATTCACTTCATTATTCATATTATAATTGGCTAAAGTTTCGAGAAAATGTTGAGTATCATGAAGAATATGTGTAGTTCTGTTCACTATTGGCCTAAGCTGTTTCTCTATGAAGATTGAGATACTCTCCGTCAGCCAACCTCTGCTTGATACAATTCTCTGCCTGTAATTCTTTATGTTCAGCACAGTCAGGAATCAACATCAATTTCTGTTTAAGTAGTCCCATAATATGCTGATGATACTTTAACATATGAAACTGGCCTGTTGGATGGCTTACCGAAGCCATATTGGAATTAGAGGACTGTAAGCAGAAACATCTAGCTACAATAATGGCCCGACGATGTATAGTTCTGGCGTTGAACAAAGCACAAAAGCAACAGTGGTCTGGGCCTAAGCAAGTGACGCAGTAAGAATGAAAGTCTCATTGTGGTATTTGTTTTCCACAGGCGAGACAATTGTTAACTTTTTCTGACATCGGCTAGTGGAAGAAAAAAGGATCCCCAACGGGGTACTTAGCATTAGAAGACTTCAGCTTCAATTCGGAAGACGAAACTCAGGTAGCTGACAACCAGCACTCGTGCAAACTGCTTCTGCTTCGGGCTCCGCGGCAAGAAAGACTGATGTAATGGTGTCGGCTGCCTTACTTTATACTACTGACGACCTGACATCAGTCCTGAAGCGACAGAAACTGACGCAGAAATACTAAGCCTCTGGTATTCGGGCCGGCCGAAGGCTACCCTGGCAGGGATAACCCAAATGTGATGACAGTGAAACACGAAGAATATCGGTCCCTATTCTCAAAGTTCCTCAGAGAACGAATCTTCCAAATGGAACTCGAAGGGGAACTTCATGTGCAGTTCAAAGCAGTAGCCAGTTCTGTTAAGGAGACCTATGAAAAGACTTCCTCCCTGCAGACTTAGGAGGAGGAGAAGGCAGAAGACAGAGTGCCCTATCTTGACCTTCCTTTTCTGCCTCTGACAGAGTCACATCTATGGGTAGTATAATGGTGTAAAAGGAGAAAAAGGCCATTGAGATATCACACAGAAGTTAGACACCCTTTCAAGGTGATCAACATGCAACTTCACTTTTGTAGTTATCTACTAGGTCCTGAGAAACCTGACTCAAGTGGACTTCATTTGAAATGGGGATCCAGGACTGACAGACTCAACTCTTCCCTAAATAAAAGTCTTAACCATGTTATCTGGTACAAATATATCCAAAATAATGCTATCTTGGACACAATTCCAGCACAATAAATGTTATAAATGTTACAGATGGCTACATGAAAAATACACTGAAAAACCATCCTAACAGTCTTCTCCAAAGACTTCCTGATCCCAGAAAAAGGAGAAAAAAAAAACAAACAAAAAACCTGCCAGCTTCTCTATACCTGACCAGAATGCACTAGAATGTGTGAGACTCATGACAAAGACCCCAAACTGGAAAAAGAGAAAAATAACTCTTGCTTACCCTGTTTAAAGTCTTGGACTCCTTATCTGATTGCAAGACAAAAAAGGTGATGTGGTTAATGGGATTCACTGTGGACTGAAGAGATTACAGATAAATCAGCTTTGGATCTTAGTTTTTCAATTTGACTCCCTAGATGGCGACTAAATCCAACAGGTTTCTTAGAAGCAAGAGGTCCAGAACAAGTGTATCTAAGAAACAAAAACAACATATTCAAGAACAGGTTCTGTGGAAGGGAGGGAAACAAATTTATCAGGCTTCTTCACCAAATCAGTTAACTCCCTTTTGGCAGGAAGAAAAGAGGTGCAAAGAACAGTTGTGTAAAATCTTACCATAACCACAGATAGCATTCTCTTCCATGTTGCATTATCCTAAACATGAGAGATCCTCCACCTGAGGTGACTCGAATGTCCGGCCCATATACAAAAGCTTAGCCTGGCTACTGTATGGTGCATGGGACGTCACACGTAGGTACCATAAACCGTGGGCCATAAATGTGGCATTTGCATACACAGACCTCATAACTTCTCTGCCTCCAGTCAAACTTCAGCTCGCTCATCCTGCTCTGTGCCTGTGTTTTCTAAAAGATAAGTACCCCGTTCAGGAACATTTTCTATTCTGGTTGATATTTGTTATTCTTTTACCCGATTCCATCCACGTCATCTAGGACGTGAAAATGTAAGTGCAGATATCAAATTCCGCACAAATATAGCCACAACTTCTGCCTCTTATTTAGGGCCTACCCACGACTACAGTGTTCCATTTGCCAGTCAATCATCCCTAAAACTCTGCGTAGCTGTCTCACAGCCCTTAACTTAATCGTGGAAAGCCAATGTCTTAAGCATCTTGCTTTGGGTATGGAAGACAACTCTGCTGTTTTGGTTGAACTGCCTAGAAAGAAGGCCAAGGTAGCTAGGCCAGAAAAAACACCTGCGCCTCCAGATTTGGATGTCCTGGCAACCGCCGATCTAGGGGCTGAGGTACATCCGATGGCTTTGGCCACTTCAGTGGGTGTGGTGTTGGAAGCAGTTCTAGTTTCTCCAGCCTACATGTCCATGGAGGTACCTGCGATGTCGGCTCCCGATGTCGGGGTAAGCCATGTTAGCCTAGATGGCTTAGGATAACTTCCATACCTGAGGAAAGCCCCTCTAATCCCCTAGTGTCCTTGGATCCTAGGCCTGTGCCTTATCAGCCTGGACCAAAAACCCGTTCTCTAAAGAAAGAACCAGAAGTCTAAGCATTTTTCTGCTCCTTCAGAAAGTATTCATGATTAGCAGGCATTTTCTCCTATTTTCCAAGCCTTCCTGGCCTTAGGCATACTTCATCACAGACCCCTTCTGGTCTGTCAGCTTTGAGTCCCAGGCCTGCTTCTTTAGGCCCACTGCCTGATGCACTCATGAGAGCCTAGACTGGTGGCTGGCAGGACATCTGAATCTGGAGGCACAGGTGTTTTTTTTTCAGCCTAGCTACCTTGGCCTTCTTTCTAGGCAGTTCGGCCAAAACAGCAGGTGTTGCTTCCATATCCAAAGCAAGATGCTTAAGACAATGGTTTTCCAAGAATAAGTTAAAGGTTGCAAGATGGCTGCGCAAGATTTAGGAAAGAACGACTAGCAAATGAAACACGCTTTGTAGTCGTGAGTAGGCCGCAACCAAAAGAGGCAGAGGTCATGGCTATCTGTGTGGGATTTGATGTCTGCACTCACATTTTCCCTTCCCTATATGACATGGACAGAATCAGAACAAATAAACAGCAACCACAATAGAAAATGTTCCCCAACGGGGTGCTTCTCTTTTAGAAGACACTGGAATGGGGCAAAACAAGCGAGCAGACTTTCAACTGGTGGTGAGAAGTTCTGAGGTCTGTGCATGTAGACGTCACATTTATGACCCATGGTTTATGGTACCTACATTTGACGTCCCATGCACCATACAGCAGCCAGGCTAAGCTTCTGTATATGGACCAGACATTCAGGTCACCTCAGGTGGAGGATCCCTCAAGTTTAGAATACTGCAACATGAGAACAGATGGACATCAGTCTATCCCAAAGAAGACTTTAAAAGTCTGAGCATCTCTCCAATGAGAGATCATCCTGAGTCGAAACTATGAGTGGGGATTTGTCAACATTCTAGCCCATCTTAGAGGAGGTCCACTCTGAATCCTTCTTCCAGGGAAGGCAAGAACTCCTCCCACAACTCCAGCACTCATGGGGTAAGTAAAAGAGAACTCTGGTGTTCAGGTGAAAGGCTTACAATGAAAGATACACGGTACTCCAGAAGCAGATTGTGCTCGTAAGGGTCTGCGCAGACTTCTGCAAAAGCAGCAAACTATATTTTCTAGGGGTGTGCTTTCACATACCCTGGGAAATGCCCACAGATGAAACAACACATATATCTAATATTCTCAGGAATGCTCACATGTCCACCAGACATGGGGGTGCTTCAACTCTTAATGGCAAAGCAATGACAGGGAGAAGGATGAAAAAGTACTGCTCTTTAGGCTTGGACTAGTCCACAAACTTCTTATATGAAGACCCAACACGCCTTTCAATGTATGCAAATCCAAAGGCTCCAGGGTCAAAGACAAATGGTGTTTGAACCAGGTTCAAGCACAGGACAAGTGATGTTTTTAACTTGACTCAGCCCTAAAAGTAGCTGCTGCGATAACCTGTGGACCTCCTCCTTACATAATTCACTAATGACTGGCACAAGGTCAGTCCATCACAGAGACACAAAACTCATGAAATGGCAGCAGCTGCCATTTAAGCAGGCTTAAATGAAGGCTTTGTCCAAACTGCCTAGTATCTGTCAATCCATGAACTAGTAATCTTCCAGAGCTGCCCTACAGCAAGACATGAATGCCATCAAGCACTGGACACTTCCTTGTAAATGACACAGATTGCTGACATTTGTAAAAGTTATTCGCAATGAGCTTCAATGTCAGGCAGAGGAACCCCTGGCTGGCAAACTGATATAACAAGAACTCTTAACAAAACCTTTTTTTTTAACTTTCCAAAGACAAACATCAGGACTGAGATCCAAATAATGAAAGTGGCAAAAAGAATTGAGAAACTCAGGGTGTGCCAAGAAAAGCAGTGCATTCTTCTGACCCAGACAGTTAGAGAATGCCAGAAGCTGGCGCTAATAAAGGGTCCAGAGAAAAGGGGGAAAAAATTATTTACTGCAGGTGGTTCAAGAAATAAAACCTGGACTTCTTTGTACTTCATGATAAAAAGTTGAGTGCTTACTTGTTATAAAGGTTAGCTTGGATTTCTTCCAGAAGAGATTTTAGTTTTATCTCTGCATCTTTCTCAGGGAGAGTCAGCTTTTCACCAGTATCCCGTCGTACAGCCACAAACTGAGTTTTCTTCATGTCTCGTGGACCAACTTCCAGTCTGATTGGGACACCCTAAAAACATATTTTAATTGCAATTACAGATGTTTCTAAGACTAAGAAAGAACAGCTAAGTTAAAACTTAAAATAAAACTTGACTATTAATACAGTTTTATGTTCTTAATGACACTGGTTTACCCCAACGTGCAATGACATGTGCACAAACAATAAAAAAAAGTCTGTCTTAATTTAGCCAAGCAAATTGTATACCGAAGCTTTGTAGATGACAGCTGTCAATAAATTCCCATGACAAAGAATGTGATGTGCAATGAAAATTGCAAGGCCACCAAAATTATGGATGTGTTTACAGATGGTTAGTTTGACTTCAGGAAGCAAAAGTAGAAACCCAGGCTGGCCATTTGACTCATAGCAAAGGACAGAAATATACCAACCTCTTCTACCCCAAATAGGCTTGGATAAGGCAGTCATTTAGGAAAGGGTATATGTGGACATCCTGCATCCTCAAAAATACAAACTCTGGAACCAGGCATTTGATGAACACTTGTGGTGCCCTGGAGAAACTGAAAGGGAGAGAGGTGAACTGAAGTGCCCGTCATTCACCCAGGAGTACAAGAAATCCCTGTGGTTCTTGCAAGTAGGCATGTGGAGGTAAGCATGCTTTAGGTCTACAGTAACTGGGGGTCCGAGACAAAAATAAGAGAACAGCCTGAAGAGTGATCACATTGCCCATTCTCACCTTGATAAGAGGTGAAATCCCAAGCAAGAGAATGAATAGATCACATTGCACTGAGTGGGAGGTGTGATAGTCAGCAGTCATGGGGCAAAAGCCATGTAGCGAAAAAACATACCCTCAATATCAAAATACTTATAAGATGGTTGTGTGCAGCTGACAACAGGAGGGACTGCCACTTGTGCTACTGATGGCTTGTTTTATTTTACTTTCCCTCTTCATCATGCTTGGTGATGTATGCACCTTCTGCTGATGCATATCATGCAGTAAGCACTAGATTAGAAGTGTGCATTTCCTGAGATAATCAGTCTGATCATCATCCTATAAATGAGCACAGACTCTGTAATGGGAGATGTAAAAGACAACATACAGTAAACTTTGTTAACCAGCACATGTGGGGATTGGCAGATGCTGGATAACTGTAGTTTCTGGTTGCTTGAGAGTTACTATTTAAAACAGGCCTGACTAATGCTGTACCCTGTACTTTTTGTTTGGTTTGACTTGTTCTCAGGTTGGGGAGAGAGGGAATTTATTCCAATCTTTCTTTTTAAAACTCTAAAAACATAAGGTATGTTTCTGCAAGGGGGAGGTGGACAGAAAGTGCAACACATGAAAATTGTACTGTATCTCTTCGATTTTGTTTGACGGTTGATTGAGAGTTCCAGTTGCTTGAGTTACAGTTAACAGAGTTTACTGTACAAGAACCCAAATATATACCAGCCCAACTTTCAGAAGGCAGCATCTAAACTTGCACAATGAAGGATCTATCCAAATAAAAAGGGGTGGTGAAAGGTTAAGCACCCACTATAGAGGGCTCTGCATCACCTCTAACTCTGTTTTGCTAAAAACATTACCATACAGTAAGCCTTACTTTGTGGCATGTTTCAACATCCTGTTCAAGTCTGTAAAAGCCTTCAAAGAATCACAAGACACCTAAAGGACTCTTGCTGCTTGCCCTGAAGAAACTCCCACAAATAAACTCAAGGGATTCTTCCAGGCTGTCTTCATTTTTAGTACTAACCAAAACATCAACTGCACTAAAAGGAGGAGATAAGGGCATACCATGCCTCTCAATCTCTCAGTGCATCTGGACAAAGCCAGAAATAATGGTGGGGCAAAGGCCGAAAAACAGGGAGAGATATTAAATATTTCTTCTATAAACTTAAAAAGTTGCTAGAATGACAGATTTGGCATCATTATACATTTTCTGAAAGATATGTAGTCTGAAACTCAAACATCTGTCATTAAATAGTATTATTCAATCCTCCATGATGTGTCAGAAAATCACAAATTTTATGAGGAACAGAATGAAAATATGAGGCAAAACTTTGGACAGTTGACAGCTATAGGGTGTACCTGCTGTCACTTATTTCATGTATTACAAACCCTGCTCAGTACACCCCCTAGCAGTGTGGTTCCAAGTCACTGGCCTACTCCACCTGTGTATTATCCATGACATTGCACCCAAGACTCAGGAGGATGGTGGAAGCCTATCATGCAGTAGCAGTTATTCCCCAAAACTGAACATCTGCTGTTGTGGTGAGTATACTCAGAACTATAAAATGATCATAAGTATTAACATCTGTGTCGTATGGAGCATAACACCTCTAACAGCCTACATACAGTGGATATAAAAAGTGTACATACCCCTGTTAAAATGCCAGGTTTTTGTGATATAAAAAAGGAGACCACAATAAATCATTTCAAAACTCTTCCCACCTTTAATGTGACCTATAACCTATACAATTCAACTGAAAAACAAATCTGTCAGGGGAAAAATATAAAAAATTAAAAAAAATGTACAATAAGCTGGTTGCACAAGTGTGCACACTCAAACTAATACTTTATTGAAGCACCTTTTAATTTAATTACAGCATACAGTCTTCTTGGGTAGGAGTCTATCAGCATGGCACATCTTGACTTGGCAATATTTGTCCACTCTTCCTTGCAAAAGCACTCCAAATCTGTCAGATTATGAGGGCCTATCTTGTGCACCGCCCTCTTCAGATCACCCCACAAATTTTCTATTGGATTTAGGTCTGGGCTCTGGCAGGGCCATTCAAACACATTAATTTTCTTCTGGTGAGGCCATTCTTTTGTTGATTTGGATGGATGCTTGGGGTCACTGTCATGCTGAAAGGTGAAATTCTTCATCTTCAGCTTTCTAGCAGACGCCTGAAAGTTTTGGGCTAAAAGTGACTGGTATTTGGAACTATTCATAATTCCTTCTACCCTGACTAAAGCCCCAGTTTCAGCTGAAGAAAAGCAACCCCAAAGCATGATACTGCCACCATCATGCTTCACCGTAGGGATGGTGATCTTTTGGTGATGCAAAGTGTTTTTTTTGCCAAACGTACCTTTTGGAATTGTGGCCAAAAAGTTCAACATTGGTCTCATCAGACCATAACACATGTTCCCATGTGCTTTTGGGAGATGATGTATTATTCTGCAAAATGTAACCGGGCCCGAGTGTTTTTCTGTGTAAGGAAAACGGTTCTGTCTTGCAACCCTAACCCCATAGTCCAGACATATGGAGAATATGGGAGATTGTTGTCATATGTAGTACACAATCAGTACTTGCCAGAAATTCCTGCAGCTCCTTCAGTGTTGCTGTAGGTATCTTGGCAGCCTCCCTGACCAGTTTTCGGCTTGTCTTTTCATCAATTTTGGATGGATGTCCAGTTCTTTGCAACGTCACTGTTGTCCCATATTTCCTCCACTTTTTGACGACTGTCTTCACTGTTCTCCATGGTACTATCCAATGACTGTGGGTATTTTTTTGTACCCTTCTCCTGACTGATACCTTTCAACAATGAGATCCCTTTGATGCTTTGTAACCTCTCTGCAAACCATGACTTTTGCTGTAGCAGGCAACTGAGTAAATGTCAGGAAAAGTCTACTAGGACAGCTGAACTTTATTTGGGGTTAATCAGAGTCTCTAACTGATGGCAGGTGTGTACCCAAAAAGACTGACTGCTGCAATTAAATCAAAAGGTGCTTCAACAAAGTATTAGTTTAAGGGTGTGCACATTTATGCAACCAGCTTATTGTATGCTTAATTTTTTATATTTTTCCCCTAACAGATGTGTTTGTTTTTCAATTGAATTGTACGGGTTATAGGTCATATTAAAGGTGGGAAAAGTTTTGAAATGATTTATTGTGGTCTCAATTTTGTATATCAGAAAAACCTGACATTTTAACAGGGGTGTGCACACTTCTTATATCCACTGCACATCCTTGCATTCCAGAGCATATTCTGAAAAAAAGACAACTTAAAAGACATTAAAAAAAATCAAGTGTAAATATTTTGTGAATAACAGCTAATAAAACTATACAGATGTTATCGATAAGTATTCTTTACAGTGATATTAGTCTGTGCATTCATACTCTTTCCATAAATTCTACAATATATTACAATGTACATAAACCCAGATATTATATTTTTTCCTGCACTTTAACAACTGACATTTCTTGAAAACTGTACAACACAAAACATATACAGCTAGGACACTTTTTGTTATGCAGATGTAAGCTTTTGCACAACAGCAATAAATTTCTCTGAGTGCATGTTTATTGAGATATTTACAGAAATAGGAAAAGGTATGCTTAACTGCAAAATTAGCAATAAACAACACTGAATATCTCTCAAGATATGCAACTTGTAGAGCAAATTTTAATGACAGTTACCTTCAACAATATTTAAGGTTTCACCTGATGCCATGCAATAGTTTGTAAGTCCCTTGTTTTTCAGGTATTAAGTACATATGGAAAGATTACTTATTTTCAGAATTACTAACAAAAAATTAGCAATATTTCCTGTATAGTGTGATATGAATGAACACTGACAATGAATTCTCCTGTTTCCCACCATGGCATTTCACACATTAACCCTCAAGAGCATGCAGGTCTCTGTTATAAAAACATGAACACAAGTATGGAAATATGAATACATGGCAAATTATGATTAATGTCTCTACTGCAGGATGCCGCAGATCAAAATTTTTTTTCTCTCTTTGAATTCTTTTTTTTTTTTTTTTTTAAACAAGAAATATGTTTTAGATTATCACGTATGACCCAGGCAATCTCAACATTTATATAAATAAAAACAAACTATACTGACAATTCCAATTGTAAACATACATTACAAACCATATTGATATAACTGCAGTTACAAACATTAAACATCCCTTATAATATATCCAATTGTCAGTCAAACATTACACAGCTCATTCAAATCCTGCCTTCTTTTAAACCTCATTCCTCCATTGCATGTATTGTTCCCACGATTCCTATTTTTTCCGATGTAATTCACTCCTACTCTTTTCTAAAAATCCCAGTTCCAGTTGTTTTATCTGTTACTATATTCGCTACTTCTAGTAAAGCTGACTTAGACTATGATTTCTATTTTCTAGTAATTGCTTCTTTGGCAGCCACCATAATTAGACAAAGCAAGGCCTTACTGTGTGTCTAGGCAATTCCAATTCTGTGTCACAGCTCAAAAAAATAATTTCCCTAGTTACACCAATTTGCTCACCCAGTAACTCTGACAGAGCAGTCTGCAGAGAATCTTTAAAGTCTTCCAAATCATTACACTCCCAGAAAACATGTTCCCAGTTACCTCTCTCTTTCCCATCACACCTCAATTTGCTGTCTACCTAATGAAAAGTTCTTTGGAGTCTACTTGACGTATAAAAATACCTATATAAACACTTCCAGGCAAAGATCGTAAATCTTTTAGACTTTGTTGCATATCTGGCAGACATACATATATCCCTCCATTGTTTCTTTGTGAATTGGTTATCCAATCTCTTTTCCCAGTCCTTTCTAATCTCCACTGATTGATTCTTTCAGTTATCATGCAATATTTTATATGCTCTACTAATTACTCATTTTTTTAATGGCAGCTTCTGTTCTAGATTCTACTAAAAACGCTACCAGTGCTGGTCTTTCATTTAGGACCCCTATTTCTTTCTCTTTGCCTATATCCCAATATCAATTCCTGATAGGGAAGGCAATCTCTAACCTGCAGTCCAAATAAATTCTTGGTGACTTCACTGACTTTCCATTCTATTACCATTCCCTCTCTAGTTATTTACTCCCAATACATTGGTTCCTTTGACAATTTTCTCAAAAACTCCAGCGCCATCCTGCCTATTATCTATATCCCTAACTGCAGTTATCCTGATCATCAGAATCTCCTTTCTCAATCCTAGTGTCATTTTATTGATAAATCATTGTCCTTTCTATTACTAGTTGGTAAGCTGCTTGGTTAAAAGAGACATACCCAAAAAGGATGCCATAAGAAGCTATAGGTGTTAAAACAAATACAAAAAGGCACTATAGGCCTGAATGAGTTAAAGGTCACATGAAGAGTGCTAAAGCAGTTACTCGTCGGAGGGGGGGGGACATAGCATCCCTACAGGTTAACTGCTGAAAGTACCCCCCCCCACTTCTTCTTTCGGATTTTCCCGGATAGGGGTTTCACAGCGGATCACTTTCATAAATTGCCACGTCATATTTTCCCAGATTTTTCACTTCATCATCAAAACAAAAAAATGCAAAAAACTCACATGCTTTCACTAAACATTAACTTTTAACCTTTAGAAAAAGTGCACTGGCTGCTCTTAAACTATACTGTGTACCATTATATTTAATGTATTAATGGCTGCTTGGATGGTAACTATCACAGTTTCAAACTTCATTTTCAGATAACTTGCCAAAATCTGCTAAAACGTCACCTGTATTTTAAGTTGTAGATTTCACTCAAAGCACTCTTCACGTCTCAAGATTAATTGCTTGAACCTGTAGGAAGGTTGTCTCCAGCTAAAAGCAACTGCTAATGGGGAAAACAGCTACTAACTTTGCAAATGCAAGTCTTAATTTTTTTCATGATTTCCATAATTTAACCTGTTTTTCAAGCTTATTTAATTAAAACAATCCTCAGGTATAGTTTAAACTACCGATATAAGTTAAGACATCCAACTCTATAAAGCAGAGGAAATTAAGTTTTAGTCAATATATAACACAATCAAATACACTTTTACATTCCTACCGCAGCAGCTCAAGATAACATTATACTAACACTAACTTGCTTCTGTCCAGCCTTTCCAATTATGTTACAGTTTAAAGCCTGGGTATGCAACTAAGAAATATAACATTCGTAGATGAAACTAATCACCTCACATTTAAAATACCTCTGACCTTATACTAACTACTATACAATATAAACACACAAATGGCATCAAGTCTTTTTATGCAAATATTAAGAAAGAAAGAAAAAAAACTTTTACTTTGGAATTATTTCATCAGTCCCTTCAGTGTCCTAAGCATTAATGACAAAGTGGGATTTATGCTTTACAAAATTCTCACCAGTTTAACAGAGCCAAACTTCAACCTTTTCAATTACTACTTAATGCAGGACAACAGCTCATGTGTTTAAATTACATCAAATGGATTGTTGCTTTGTATTTTTTCTATTTATTCACTACACTTACATTATTGCTGGTTTTCTTCCTGATCACTGCAATCTCCCAAAACCAGTCACTGACTCATGGCCAGAATATCCCAGATTTTTCTTTTCAGATCCTGGTAATTTGTCTCGGATTCAAGCATTTTCTTCTGCAACAATGGAAACATTTTCCCTGGCAAATCTTTCTATGTAGGCCTTCTTAATGACAGGAGATTGAGAAACAGTAGCCTGTCTTACTTCCAAAACATCTTCAATCCTCCAAGAAAAAATATACTGAAAACAGTGGGATAAAGCAATTTGAATCTCACACCTGTCTCTCAACATCCCCAGACTGCCTAGATAAACTTGCTTTCCTTTTGCCTGGTGTACCCAGAATAAATCATTTTCCATAAACAAATTGGTATCCCCAATTTGTAATGCTTTTTTCCTTCATTCCCAGTTTTGATAGTAACATTTCTTCCTGCTGGTATGATTGCATCTGTAGCAATACAGGTCTTGGCTGCTTTCTCATGGCCAGATTTGGAACTTGCATGTTACCTCTCCATTAAAAAATCCTGCTGTGGAACACTAAGTACTCCAGTTGCTTATTTGTATTTTCATAAACTTAATGCGGCATACAAAGCATTTCTTCCAGTTTTAAAGAATAGCAAAATCTCAAGTTTTCACTGGGTAAATTCCACAAATATTGATTTAATCACAGAAACGTTGCTAAAACCTGATATATCTAACAACAGAATTCTACCCCTGGGATATAATGTACTAAGACAAGACTGAACGGCCAAAAGGGGCGGACGAATAGGTACTCTATTTAAAAATAATCTCACCCTTGAAGCCATTGAACTTAATGCCCCAAATTTGGTAACTTAGAAATCATTTTTGCACAAACTAAAACTTAAAGCTAAAAAGCATATAAATATTTTAGGATCCTATATCTCTACAGGTCAGAACATCTATACAGTAGAAAATATTTTGGATTGATCCTCCAAAGCACTGCCTCAAGAAACAGTCTTGGGTGAGTTCAACACTGACTGGATCACCTCTAATTCTGATACTCCCACCAACCACATCAACCTTCATGGCTTCACACAAACTAATCAAGCCCCTACCAGGAGATAAATCATCTAGCAGACAAGTCCACCTTAGACTGGACATTAACAAATAGTCATGATCTCTCTTATTCTGGCTCTCTCCCAGATTCCCTTAGTGATCACCACTTACCATCCTATCTGAAACAAAACTAACTTTAACCCCCAAGAATTCACAGCCAGCTGAAAGCTTTGCAATTGGGTTCCATTTAAACATCTCCCCCTAGAGGATGCTGTGAAATACTTTAATTCCATCTTCCTTAGTATACTAAAGGAACTATCCCCCCCCCCCCCCCCAGACTATTACAATAAAATTCAAATTTGCTCCATGGCTAACAAAAGAAACCAGAGTACTCCTACAAAAACAGAGAAATATTGGAGTGAACAGTACATTACTAAATCTCAAACAGGCATATCATGAGCTCAGAAGAAAGGCAAAAAAGTATAATCAAACAGGACAAAACAAATTATTACTTTACTATCCAAAACAAACACCATAACAACCCACAAAAATTCCAGAGAGCACTTAATAACATCCTCCTACTAGGCAATGCAGGCACATCCACTTCCATCTTTCACTAACAACTTAAGACAGTATAGCCAATAAATTTAACAATTACTTTACCAAAACAATTCTCTCTCCAACAACTACACCTCTACTACCACGCCCATTAATCCTACTTCTGACAAAAATAGGAACTCCTCCTTACAACCAGCATCTACCAACACAATAAAAAAAAACTACTAAAAAAACGAAACCCACTATCCTAGCTGCGGATAACTTTCTGCAGAATATCATAGAACTGCAGCTGATGCCATCTTCATCTCTATTATCCTTCCTCGTTAACCATTCCATCACTGAACAACTAGTTCCTACAATTTGGTACATTTCATACATTACACCTTTACACAAAGGCAGCAAGTCAACAGAACTATCCAATCGGCCAATTGCTATACTATCACCCATATCAAAGATACTAGAAAGATGCATACACACACAAATTATGGACTTCCTACTTACGAACAAATTACTATCCAATAATCAACATGGGTTCCGACCCTTCCACAGCACCACCTCTGCCATTATGACCTTCACTGATGCAGTCAACCAACCACAGAAATAATAATTTTGTCTCTGCTGTTTTGCTTGACCTTTCTAAGGCTTCTGATATGGTCTCTCATAGCAAGTTCTTAAATGTTCTTACTGAACTCAACTTAAGCCAATCTACTCTGCCCTGGATCAAAAACTATCTAGGTCAGCAAGCAGTTCAATGGCAACAAACTCCTTCTTCTCTACTACCAGTCACCTTAGGGGTTCCCTAAGGTTCTATCGTTATAGCCCCCTACTATTTATTCTCTTTACTAACAGTCTCCATACCTCAACCCTTCTGCGTCTGTTATCAATGTAGAATCATCAGTGCACTATACATGTGCAGCTTCTTCTCTGCACTATCTACAATCAATAACTCAACAATCTTTCATTGCAGTAGTAGCTTGGCTAACTAACTCTCAACTTATTTTGAACCCAACCAAATCAAGCTTAAGGTTTTCTACCCCACTAAAAATATTACCCCTCATCAACATTTCATCACTACATAACACAATCATCTCTCCCATAAAACACACAAAACCTTTAGCTGTAGAAATCAATAGTAGTTTGAAATGTGATATCCATATTGCCCAAACCATTAGAAAGTCTACAAAAACTAGGTACACTTTATAGAAATAAAAAAGATTTCACTAATAACATATAAGCCACTATAGCTAGAACACATCTAATTCTTAACTCTTCTCTCTGCACCACCAATTCTCACAAACCTTAGGAAATCAGATTTAGACAAATTAGACTCTTGCTATAATAAACTGTAAAATTTGCAACTGACACCAGCTCTAGGACAGAACACTGCACTGCCCTCAAACAAATGAATTGGCTAGAACTCCCTCAAGTAATAACTTATCACTGACTGTGCTTGGCACATAAGATCCTGCACCAACCTGAAAAAACACCTACACTTCAAAACTTATTAAATCCATACACTTAACAAATGTGTACTTCTCTCAAGTAGCAAATCCCTGTTTAATGTTACCGAAGGAAACAAATCAGACAACTCCCTTTTCTCAAGCTACACAGCTAAATCTGGAATAGCTTACCATAAGAAATAACACCTACCATCAACTTATCTCTCTTTAAATTTACTCTCAAATCTCACTTAACCAATACATAACTATGCTCCTGTACCAATCCTGGATGGAAAAAGAATTCCAAGGCAATGTCCTACTTACTCTAAACACACTTTCTCTACGTAATACTAGTTTCTTCACATACAGCAGATCACGTCTAAACTTTCAATGTACTTCTCCTCCTTTCTTATTACATTCTAAATTTTGTATAGAAGGATTACAGTAAAATTATTCCTAAGCTGCAATTATATTACAATATCTGTCCTCTACTGTATCTCCTACTACTGCACGCTAACAGTCAGTGCAGTACATCTATGAAAAATTGCTCAGCCACCAACTGCTACTAATAACACCTGATTTGCATTCTATAAGTCACTCATTTCCTGATGGACTTCCTCATTTTGTTTATGATCAAGTCCCTCAGTTCCTGAACTGGACTATGCAACAATGCCATTAATAAATTTATTTTCATGAATGTATTTTGACCCAGTGTTACATGCTTAATGTCTGTATTTCTAAGTGACAAATACCAAGTCATACATATGTAAACCTTGCATTTGTAATTATAATCATTGTTACATGTTAAATGTGGAGTTTGTCTCCTTGGGCCTCTGCTGAAAAAGGATTTTTGTGCAGTCAGACTTTCCTAGTAATCAAATGTAAATTAAATAAAATAAACAGTTTGACAACTTGACTTTTTTTTTAAAACAGCTCTTCTTGAAAAGCCTCATGTTCAGCCAGTCTTTTCTTCACAACAGTCTCTGATTTCTGCAGTTTTATCAGATCATTTGAATTTAACTTTATATAGTCCACCAGTGTCTCACTAATTTGAAACATCAGTGAATCTGATTCAGTTTTTTTTTTTTTTTTTTTTTTTTTTATTTACATTAGTGGAAAACATCTCGTGTACTAAAAACAAAACTTGAACTGTGTTTTGCTGAATAGCTGCAAGTTCTTGACAGCCAGAGCATTTTTTTTCTTTTTCCGGTTGATTTTTGGTTACTTTCTCCAAATGTCACCTTCTTAGTTGTGTTAGCGGCATCATACTTGTCTGCGCACATTCAGCAAATGTAGCATTCTTTCCCATGTATTGTAAGGGTTAGGGTACATGCACTGGTACATGTACGGTTTGGGATAAAAGAAGAAGTTATGTACTCACCATAACGTTTGATGTCTCCATCTTGTCTCACATTCTTACCCGTGGGTTCGGAGCTGAACCTCGGCTCCGACTCAGCCATACTCTAGCTCAAAGCCTTTCAACTGGCTGGGCTAAGAAGGTATCTCATGCTGCACTGCTCCCTTTTTCCAGATCTTGTTTGCTGCAAGCTAATCATTCACTCCTCCACATACAACAACACATAGAGAAGGAAGAACATACTAACCAGAAAGGAATTTGAAACCATACCCAACTCCTAGGTCCTCCAGGATGGGGGAAGGAGGGGGGTAAGTAAGAATGTGAGGCGTGATGGACTACATACATCGAACGTTATGGTGAGTACATAACTTCTTGATGTTATGTAGTCCAATCTCGCCTACATTCTTACCCATGGGACAGCGTCCCCAGCACCTGAATCCTGGGAGGCTCAGTGGAAAATACTCCTGAGCACTGTGGAACCAAAGGAAGACCTGCCTCTGGACACCAAATCCAACTTGTAGTGAGTAACAAAGGTGTGAGGAGATGCCCATGTAGCCGCAGCACAAATATCATCCACAGACAACCTGGCCTGAAAAGCTGTAGATGTAGACACAGATCGGGTAGAATGAGTCTTCACCCGAAATGGTAAATCCTTGCCACCTGAAGCATAAATGAATGAAATACAACTGGAAATCCATCTGGACAAAGTGACTTTGGAAACAGGAGACCCAATCCTATTTTCTGAAAATGAGACAAACATATGATCTTCTGAGATTCTTCGTTCTATGTAAATAGAATCGTAATTGTCTGTGCACATCCAGCAGATGAAATCTAAATTCTGCCTTGTTCGAGAACTCTGGAAAGAATACAGGTAGTTCAATGGATTGGTTTAGATTACTGATGGAAGCCACTTTCGGTAGGAAGGAAGGGTTAGGTCAGAGAAACCCTGTCCTTATGAAAAATCAAGTAAGGTGGTCTAACTGATAAGGCTTGAAGGATGGCTACTAAAAAGATTGCTTGTGTTCCTGCCACCTGCCTTGGACTGTCCTGTCTAGATAATGCCCCCCCCCCCACCCTATCTGGGAGATGTCCGTGGTCACTGTGGCAGCCGGAGGGGATGGAACGAAGGGTTTTCCCGCGTCGAGGTTGCTGGTGTGAAGCCACCAGTGTAGATCCTGCTTGCACCTGTCTGTGATTATTATGAGATGAGAAAGAGGAAGATGATGGAGACCACTGGGCGAAGAGTAGCCATTGAAGGAGCCTCATGTGTAGCCTCGCCAAAGGAACCAGCATAATTGTATTAGTCACCGTGCCCAACAATTTGAGGATCAATCTTGCCTTCACTCTTCTCAAAGGGAGTAACGCGTACAGCTGCTGTTGTAAACTTTGAATCCTTTCTCTTGGTAAGAATGCCCTCATGAGCACGGTGTATAACTCAGCGCCTATAAAGGTGACACACTGCGAGGGCAACAAGGCAGACTTTTTCCACTTTAGAGTTATGCCTAATTGTGGGCACAGATTGATCATGGCGTCTCTGGTTTGTAGGAGTAGATGCCTGGTGGTGGCAGAAAGAAGCCAGTCGTCCAGGTACGAAAACACTTGGAATCCCTGACATCTCAAGTGAGCCGTTATCACTGCCATGCACTTGGTGAACACCCTGGGGGCTGTGGTGAGACCAAAGGGCAGAGCGCGAAATTGAAAATGACTGGCTCTCAGCTGGAAGAGTAAATGACTTCTGGATGCCCTGTCCATCTTCATATGGTAGTAAGCATCCTTGAGGTCGATGGAGCACATCCACACTTCTTTTCCCAAAATTGGGAGAATAGATTGCAATGTGACCATTCGGAACTTGGACTTCTTTACATGGGTGTTCAATCTGCTGAGATCCAAAATGGGTCTTAGGTCCCCTATTCTTTTCGGAATCAAAAAGAATCTGGAGTAAGTCCCTAATCCAATCTAGTCTGAGGGGACAGGCTGGATGGCTCCCTTTTCTAGCAGCTTTAAAACCTCTGAAGCTGCGGAATCCCTTTGATTGGGTGGAACATCTGGGATTTTTCTGATCGGAGGGGGAGCTGAAGAGAAGGGAATGCGATATCCTCCAGAAATTATTTTTAATACCCATTGGTCCTGAGTTAAACTTTGCCAGGCCTTTGAGTAAAAATGAAATGCGACCCCTGACTGGCTCCGGAAATGCACAGTCGGGCCTCCCATCAGGAGCGCTGGTAGGGAGAACGACAAAAGGAATCACGGTCTCCCTGGTTACATGGGCCTCCTCTGCTCCTAGGGTGGCGTCTACCAGAATTACCACCCCCTCCCCTGCCTCTGGAGGGGGACTCACCTTGTGCGTCATGAAAAAATCTCTACGATTTTTTGAACCACATCTTCCCACCCCTCTGGGTCTCTGGATAAGACCTAGAGGGTAGGGAAAAACAGACTCCCACAGCAGACAGAGTTTTTCCCTCTTGCTCGCACCTAGTGAGAGTGTCCTTCACCTAGGTTCCGAATAAGGAGGAACCATCAAACGGGGTGTTGGTGAACGTAGACGTGAAGGCCTCCGCGAAATTACAGAGGCGCATCCAGGAGTGTCTCCTAAGAGCAACTCCCGAAGACGTTGCCCTACCCGCTCCTTCAGCTGCATAAGAGATCAGCCTCATGGAGGAGTTAGCAATAGAGTTGAGGGCAGACATCTGAGCATTGACCTTCTGAGCCACCGCATCAGAAACGTTACCCTGTAGAGTATCTCCAAGCTCTTTCAGTAGATCTCTTTGGAGCCGTGTAAAATGAGATAAGTAATTCAGTGACCGCAGTGTAAAGGCCGCTGAAGAAAACATAACTTCCCGTACCGGTCCATGGTCCTAGACTCCTTGTTAGGAGGATGGACGGTAGACAAAGTCTCAGCCAGTTCCTTCTTGGTGGCCACTGCCACCACCATGGCATCTACAGCAGGAACTCCCTTGGATAGAAACTCTTTGTCAGAGGGGGTGGATAAGAATTTGTTGGATCTCCTGGGGACTGGTTCCACAGAGTCAGGGGTTTCCCACACCCTTCAACAAACCAGATCTAAAATCTTGTTGAAGGGTGGCTAAACCCAGTAGGTGGAGGGCTGAGCCCCGAAGGCCATCAGGAACACCGACTCCTCCTTGGAGGGAGCTGTGGAGGGCCAGTCACCCCTCTGCTTCAAAATTTCCAGGATGTCAGAGAAAGATCCTCAGAGGATGACTTGGGGGACCCCTCCAATTCCTCGAGGTCGGTACCTGACGTGAGGGACTCATCTTGGGAGTCAATGTGCTTCCTCTTGCACGTTCTTCTTCTGGGTGGCTCCTCAGGTAAAAACACTGAGGGGCCCTCAGAAATAAGGGGACCACTCATGGGGGTATCCTGAGGCCCTGCGTCTCCAATGTCGAAAGATAGAGGGCGATCAGAGACCCGCACTGGAGCTGGAGGGGACAGAGTGTCAGCGCCGAATGATGTCACTGAGGACCTGGCCAGTGCGCTCCGCATGGCCTCGAAAGCTGACCCCCCTAGCTCCGAAGATCGACCAGCCGTGGAAGACCTCGGAGCAGAAGGGACAAGGTCCGAAGCCGACACAGGGGTCAGGCTTCCCCGAGCCAAAGCTCTGAGAGGGAGGCTAGGAGCCGAAAAGCGACCCAAGGCCTCCCTCTTGGGTCTGACCGAGGAACCATGAGTCCTGGACCCCGTGGACGGAGCCGATGGGGTCAGAGCTGAAGCTGGAGCCGATAAGTCAGGATGGGCCATCGGAACCGACCTATGGACATCTGACGGCGCCAACCACTCTGGCTCCGACAGCTGAGATTTGAACAGACGAAGTATCGACACTGGTTGGGTGACAGACTCCGGAGCCAACTGGGCTGGAGCCAAAAACAATTTTGCCAGAACCGGTGACTGGAGAAGTCTCTGCACCACTATCTACATCCACATCTGAAAGAGTCCTGGAGGACCTAGAAGATAAGGAAGGAGATGTAGACCTCCTCTCCGGAGCCCTACAAGGATGAGAGACCGGCCTAAAATTTGGAGACCGGCTCCGAACTAGCACCTCCATAATCGGCTCGGAGGGACTTGGAGCCGAAGCAGATTCGGTCAATATACTAACTTCCTGTGGCTCCAAGGACAGTGGAGCTGAGGATGCCACAGAAGATTTCACTACTTTCTCCGGAGGCTCTGAGGATACAGATGGAGCCAGAGAACGCTTTTTTGCCTTAGAAGTTTTAGCCTTAGAGGGAGAGGACTTAAAACTAGAAGCCCTTCCCAAATCCTCCTCGAAGGAGGGTTTAAAAGTCCTTTCAAAATTAGTTTGTTCTTCCTCTCCTGAAGAACACGCGGGCTAAGTGCATGGCAAAAAGTACAAGATTCCTAAAGGTGAATAGCCCCCAGACAATAAACACAGATAGTGTGTCCATCAGTGATGGACATCTTATAACCACATTTAGAACACTTTTTAAAGCCCGAGGGCTTATGCTCTTTCGTATCCTTAGACACGATGAAAGAAAAAACAACCGTTAATAACAGTCAACTGCTAATATATATAAAGCGCGGGAACTAAGCAAAAACCACAACAGACAAATACACCAGACCTCTAACTTAATCGGTCTCAACAGGAAAACACAAGGAAAGACTAGGTCCTCTAATTTAAACGGTCCTAGCCCGAAGGATGGGTACCTACTGAACTAACAAGAAACACTGAAGAAGGGGTGGACTAGATCCTCTAACTGAAACGGACCTAGCCCATAGGGGGAAACAGCAGGACACCACAAAAGACAATAATACCAGAAACAACAATTTTTTACCAAGGGGTTGATCAGTACACACATGCAACACACAGCTATGAAAATAGCTTTTTGTTTTTTGAAGCAAAAACTGTCAATAAAGAAAAAAAGTACTTAGCCACAGCCAAGAGTGAGACCACTTCTGAGCTATACGAGCGGCAAACAAGATCTGGGGAAAGAGAGCAGTGCATCATGGGATACCTTCTTAGCCCAACCAATTGAAAGACTTCGAGCTAGAGTATGGCCGAGTTGGAGACGAGGTTCGGCTCTGAACCCACGGGTAAGAATGTAGGCGAGATTGGACTACATAACATCTACAGTTCTGACACTAACGTACACATTAGGGTAGTACTTTGTCTTCAGGATGATTCTATTTTTAAGGAAACCAGTATATGTCTTCTTAGCCTTAAGGTCTTGGAGCTCTGAAATCTTTCTGGCTGAGGTCACTGCAACCAGAAAGACAGAGAGACTTAAAAGACAGAAACATGATGGGTGTGGTAACACTAAGCTTAAAAGAGGAAGGGTAATGTTGACCTATTTTCGCATAAAATTAAATTCCAGCGGAGTTGGAAGCAATGGTTGCCTGGGAGGATTGGGATGGAACATTCCACTTAGAAACTGTATTACTTTGCAGCAGGATGACACAGGAGGATTAGGGGAATGCATGCTGCAATAGCAGGCGAGTATGCATCAATGGATAGAAGACAGGCTACCCTACAGACACCCTCCAAAATACATTAAGACTATGGGTTCTGTGGCTTCTAGTGGAGCTCACACTTTCTTTTTGTTTTTTGGCCTTGTAAGTTTTTTTTGTAATACTGGAGTGAATGATAACTGTTAAAAAGAGAACACACTGTAGAAAATTACATAGGTACACATTATACATATATAAGAATTTAATAATGGTGTGCAGTGGAGCCCAGCCTTCAGTGGAATGCCAAAGATGGAATATTTTCCACACTGTGACAAAAGACCTTTCTGCTGCTGGGTTCCTTGATTACCATACGAATACATCTCCTGAAAATTAGTCTCTGGAAGGAATCAGGCTAAGACCTTTCATACTGCCAGCCTGGGTGCAAGCTTTTATGAAACACTATCAGCAATGCTAATTGGAAGTGCAATACTGGCACTGCAGGTATTCATTCAAACAACTGTGGTATCCCAGTGCTCACAGTGGTGACAGGCAATGTGTCTATCATCAAAATATGAGGTGGGTTTGACTGCAAAAAGGAAAGACCCACTAGGAACATGATCAAGACTGTCTATCATTTTAGGACCCAGCAACAAGGGTCTCATATCAAACGCAGGTCCATCAGCATTCTGAAAACACTAAAGCCATTTACATCTTACAGCCCATTTCAACACACACACATCCTCAGACAAAAAGCACCAGGAACACTGTAATAATTGGGGGGGGGGGCATCTTCTTTCAGCAGACGAATCGAGGTGTAAACCATCAACCCCCCTCCGACTGGTTGGTTCACCAGAGACAGCTTCTTCTGGGTGAAGACCACTATACTCCAGACGTGAGCCGACAGGTCCTTTCTGGTAGTTCCCAAAGATGAGGCAAAATTGAAGAAAGTATTGTTGTGTAAGAACTTACCATAATCTTAGATGCCTTTCTCTTCTATATGCTGCTGCATTCATGACATCAGGGAGTTTGCTCCTGTGAACTCTCGCACATCCAGCTGTTATACAAAGTTTAATGCTATGGTTAGGGTGCGCGCAATTTCCTGCGCCTCTTCTCTGACGGTTGTACGTGGACGTCGGGTATAAAGTGGACATCAGCAAGCATAGTCCTCAGAACTGAATGACGCCAGAGTCGGCGACTCATGAGTGGATGCTCCATGAGTCAGGAGTCAGTCAAGTGTGAGGGGGAAGGCTGGGTGAGAAACTACACAGCAGCATATGGAAGAGAGGGACATCTAAGGTTATGGTAAGTTCTTACACAACAATACTATGTCCTTCTATTCATATGCTGCTGTATTCATGATATCAAGGAGAATGCAAAAGCTCCTCTCCTATGGAAAGGAAGGCAAACCAGAAGCACTTTCCACAAACCCACTGAGGATGGCTATGGCAAATCCTGCCCTGGCCAGAGATACCAAGTCCAACTTGTAGTGCCTAGTGAAAGTGTGAACAGAGGACCAAGTAGCTGCTTTGATATTAGCAGCCATATCTAGTCCTTTAAGGAATGCCCCAGAGGAGGACACTGCTCGGGTAGAGTGAGCCCTAACAGGGGCTGAGAGAGACTTACCATGAATAGTGTAACGGCAAGAAATAGTTTTAGATATCCAAGAGGATATCGTTTGCTTGGAAACAGGTTGACCCAGGGCTCTTGGGTGGTAGGAGACAGTCAGATTTGTGAAGGGATTTGATTTTGGCCAAGTAATATCTGAACTGTCTATGAATGTCTAGGGAATGAAGTATCCTCTCTGTTTTGTTCTGGGAAGAGGGTAAAAAGTTTGACAGATTTATGGTTTTGATTTAAGAACAGTTCATTGACCACTTTGGGGATGAAGGAGGGGTTAGTGCGGAAGCATACCCTGTCCTTGTGGAAGACAGTAAAGGGAGGGGGTCTGCCATAAGGGCCTGAAGGTCTGAGACCCTTCTGGCTGATGTGATGGCCACCAGGAGGATAGTCTTCCAGGTGCAGTGTTGGAGGGAGCTGTCTTTAGCTGGTTCAAAAGGTGGGAGCATCAATTTCTCCAGAACAAAGTTAAGGTCCCATGTGGGGGGGGGGGTTCCTTGGGGGTCTCAGATGCAGTGTTCCTGTCAGAAAAAGTTTGTCTTTGAATCTGGAAGCTAAAGGGGGTAATAAAGGCAGACATGCAGAGACGGCAGACAGATGTATCTTAATGGAGGAATAAGATAATCCTGACTTCATAAGGTCACACAGATAAGCCAAGACCACTGGAGGTTCTACTCTCAGTGGTTGAAGGTTATTTTTTAGACACCACGATGAAATGATCTTCCATTTTGATAGGTAGGATTTTCTAGTATTCCGTTTTCTGGCCTCCTGCAGAACCTGGATCACGTCCTCTGAGTGTAGGTGTCTGAAGGGAATCAGTGCCCTATCACCCACAGTGTGAGGTTCAAGGTGGACAGCTGGGGGTGTAAGAGTGTTCCCTTGTCCTGTATGAGTAGGTCCATCTGGCAGGGTATCTTGTAGTGACTGCCCTTGGTTAGGTGGAATAGAAGAGGAAACCAATGCTGCCTTGGCCAGTAGGGAGTCACCAGCAAGATTTGAGGCTGTTCCTTCTGAATTTTCAGTAGGACTTTTTGTATAAGAGGGAAGAGGGGGAATGCATAGGTGTACATCCCCCTTCCAGGAAATTGAGAGAGCATCCACCTTCCAAGCCTCTGGGTGCACTACCCTGGAGCAGAAGATTGGGAGCTGTCTGTTCGTGGGGAGGCAAAGAGATCCACATCTGGAATACCCCATCGAAGGACCTGGTCCAGAAACACATCCCTGTTCAGCATCCATTCGTGAGACAGGGTCATGGTCCTGCTCAAAGAATCTGCCATCACATTTTCTGCAGAGGGGATGTAAACTGCTTGGAGAAGGATTTGCTCCCCCAGTGCCATTTCCCAAGCCTGTAGTGCTAGTCTGCACAAGAGGTAGAACTTTGCTGCCCCCCCCCACTCTTTGTTGATGTACCACAGTACCGTTGTATTGTATGTGTACCACCTCAGAGTCCCTGGTAGAAAATGATCCTGGAAAATTTCTAAGGCCAATATCAGGGCTCTCATTTCCCTGGTACTGAAGTGCTCCTTCTGTTGGGAGTGGGTTCATGTGTTCCTCACCCACCAGGTTCCTAGGGTTGCGCCCCAGCCGGTGTCTGAGGTATTAGGTAAAGATCCTGGTTGGGAGGTATGGGTTTGTAGGGGCAGCCCAGGATTCTTCAGGATCTGGAAGATCCACCATTTGAGTTCCCTGGTCAGGCACAGAAGCATGGGAAGCATTTAAAATGGAATTTTTACTGAATGCCAAAAAGAGGTCAAGTTCAAGAGGTTATGATGAGAAATATTAAGCAAGGCTTTAACTAAAGCCTTAAGCAATAGACATGTTCTTGAGGTTGGCAGGAGTAGACATGTCAATGTTAGATTAGGTAAACAGGAGGAAAGGGAATTTTTTTAATTTCTAAATATTCTGGGTTCTCTGAAATTATGAGGAGAATGATTTTGGAATCCTGGCATTTAATAAGTGGGGATGTCCATGTGGGAAAGTTATTTCCTAGACATGTCAGATTCTCATATGGACGTTATGCAGATTTGAAGGAGCTTTTGAACATGGCCCAGGGTCAAGTTCAACAGGATTCATTTGGCAAGTTTCCTTGTGGCCATTGTAAAGTTTGTGCCCATGTTAAGAACATTACAGGAGGTTGTATTAATGGTAGAAAATTTGTATACAAGGGGAGGTTTAGCTGTTACTCATGTGCTGTAGTTTATGTTATTGGTTGTAATTGTGCTGAAACCAAACGGTATGTAGGGCAGAATAAAAGGGCTGTAAAAGTTAGGATTTTGGAACATCTTAGGGATGTTCGCAATGGCAATTTAAAAAGTCCTGTTGCTGAACATTTTTTGAACATGAATACTGGCAACATTTCAGGTTTATTTTATTCTGTCCTGCTCAGCCTTTAGCCTGGGGGGGGGTGTGTGTAGTTAGGAAGCTGTTAGAACTAGAAAGCAAGTTCATTTTAAACTACAGGACACTTTCACCAAGGGATCTCAATTTGAAAGTAAGTCTAGTGTATTAAGGTATTGCACATTGTTGGTTTTGCACATTATGTAATGATGGTCTTTGGATCAATTTGGCTACACAGTTTTTTTCTTTTGTTAATTTTTTGTATTAAATTTTTATAATAGAATATAATTAAATGTAATGTTGATAGCTTGCAAAATAATATAAAATTTAATAATTTAAATAGAAATGTCAATGACAAAAATGTGAGTAGTGTTTAGATTTAACAGTCCAAAAGTAATTAAAACTTGTAAAAAGAAAAATCTGGTGATGTCCAAGTAAAACCCCCAACGGCTTTAATGGAACAAACAGTAAAAACACAATAAATACATCTGAAACGACTGAACTGACTAAGCACTTTCACCCAGTAAGGGCTTCTTCAGAGTCAATAAACGAGAAATGCACTGTGTGAGGACAAAACTGCACCGGACAACCGAGAACCTACTACCAGCTTTATTGAACGTTAAACGTTTGACAATCACCACGTTTTTCGTCACATAAAATTAGACTTCATCAGACAAATACAACAGTAATTAACACCCATATATATATGCTGACCATTCATTTGAACTAACCAATGAAAATCTATTGAACAATGCATATGAATGAATGTAAATAAACTTGGAATACCTGACATTTAGAGAATCAAAATGAAATAATTTGATTCTCAATGACATAAATACATTAAAATGCAGAACAATATATGAAATTGTTGTAAAAATCAAATAACTTATAATAAAGAACTATTTGGTATTCTCGTAGAGAATAAAATGAGTATATATGAATCAATGATGTATTTTAATAAGCAATACTCCCATCTAGTGGTCAAAATCTGAATACGCTTAGATATCATCATTGATAATGCACTAAATTAATAAATGAATGAAAAATGACCAGAATGAATATATGAAATGTGTAAAATTAAATATTAAATATATTGAGCAATAAATATATTATAATATAAATATGTATGGCAATAAATATATATATGTTGTAAAATGTATAAGATAATTAATAACACATGAATAATGTATGATTACATCTAATAAATAGTGTAAAAAAACTATGACATTTACATATAAAACTATAAATATGAAGGCTATAAAATATTGTTTTAAAATGGGACAAAGTATATATATATATATATATATATATATATATATATATATATATATATATATATATATACAGACATATAACATGAATGCGAATCTAAACAAATGTGTATGTATGTAAATATGCAGATGAGATAACCCTGAACAAACACATGTGCGAATTAATATAAAATGATGATGTTAAAAATTCATGAAAATATATAAAAACATGATTATATAAATATAATATAAATGGTGTAAATATATATATGCATATGATATATCAATGAAGAATAAACTGTGGAAAAATAAAATAAAATTGGTAACATAAAAAGGAAAATACATATTACAATTTAGCTGCCCTTAATTTTAAAACTGGGCAAGGGAGATATTTTCATTCAACCCCGGGAATTTATTTGCCTCCAAGACAATTTGCCAAAATAATTCCCTGTATTCAATCTGAGTCTCCCATAGACCCCCTCTTTCATCCTTCATAACCTCCTCTAAAATGAAAAATTTGTATTTCGCCAAGGGACAAATATTCATATGTTTGCATAATGCATTATGTTCTTTCTTATTTTTAATATCATTCAAGTGTTCATAAACTCTTCTTTTGATCTTCCTCTCCGTCTTCCCTATGGAGAAGGCCAAGCAAATCTCACATAATGCAATATACACTACTCCAAAGGAATTACAATTACTATGTGTTTTGCCAACAATCTCTTTTTCTCTTGCTTGGATGAAGATATTGTGTGAATTTATCATAAATGGGCATTGTGAACACATTCCACAAGGATAAGTGCCCCTAATTTTGGTACTTTTCTTATTTACTTTATATTGAGCTGTCAACCAATCCTTTATATTACGTCCCCTTCTGAAAATAATATTGAAAGAATCACTTGACTTGTTGAAATTCAAGTCTGTAATATTAAGGAATTTCTCCCATTCCTTAAAAAACACTTGTTTTACGATGCCTGCATCGCCACTATAATCAGTAATAAATGACTGAGTGTATATTTTATTTTTCTTTTTATCTTCTATAGAATCAGACATCTGAGAATTAACATCAATAGGGGGATTGTAGTTCAATATAGGTGCAAATCTATTTTTTCTCCCTTGTATAACTTCTATTTTAATATGGTTACAAAAATCCACAGGATAACCTCTATCCAAAAACATATTAACCAAGAATTCCATTTCATCATGGAAATCTTGATCGTTGGAAGTCATTCTTGAAATCTTAACCATTTGACCCTTTACAATACTCTTCTTCTGGTGTAAAGGGTGTCCACTTTTATAGTGTAAATAGGAATTGGAAAAAGTTTTTTTCCTGTACACCTTTGACCTAAAATTATCTCCATCTTTTTCTAACGTTATATCTAAATAATTGATGCTATGTGCATTTATTTCATGGGTGAATTTTAAAAAGTGGTAGTCTGATTAATGTACTGAATAAAATCATTTAGCTTATCAATACTATCCTTCCAAAATATAATAATGTCATCCAAAAAACGTTTGTATAAAACCCAACCATCTTTGTAACTACCATTATAAATGTATTTTTCTTCCCAAGTGTTTAAACCCATGTTGGCATATATGGGAGCACATCTTGCTCCCATAGCCACCCCACTTGTTTGATGGAAATATTCACCTTGGAAAAATAAATAGTTATATTTCAAAACTAGTTCCAGTAAGTTTACGCAAACATGGATTTCATCATCTTTTAATACATTAAAGGATCTTATAGCTTCTTCAAACCATTCAATTCCTATATTGTGGGGTATTGAACCAAACAAATCTGTAACATCTATAGCCACAAAAATATCATTCCTATTAATGATGTTCTTCACTTTTTCTAAAAAGTCCCATGAATCTTTCAGATATGATGTTCCT
Source organism: Protopterus annectens (assembly GCF_019279795.1). NCBI lineage: Eukaryota > Metazoa > Chordata > Ceratodontiformes > Protopteridae > Protopterus > Protopterus annectens. Next base: position 587,855,189 of record NC_056725.1, read on the forward strand.
TTAAGCATTAAATCTTTTAACTTAGTATCAATATATTTAGCTAGAGGAGAAATGACTGAACCTTCTGCTGCCACTATAGGTCGTAAAGGATGATCTGCACTATTTTTGTGCACTTTGGGAATGCCGAAAATTGAGGGAATTTTAGGCTTATTATTGTGTAAGAATTCAAACATACTATAATCAATGAGTCCTTCCAAAAATAAATCATATAGTGTTGTATAAATTCTTTTATAACCAATGTTGATCACATTAATATAAATATTCTCATATTTAGACTCATCTAACAATAAATTGAACATTTTACCTTCATATATAATATAACTCATAAGTACCACCCCTTCCCCTTTGTCTGGTTTCATTATCCTTAGGTTGGAATTTTCTCTTAACTTCTTGAGTAATGAAAGTTCATTTGATGTAAGGTTAGGAGCAAACTGATTTGTTCTAACTGCTTTTCTCAATTCGTTCTCTATAATGTTTTCAAAATTTTTTAATTGTGGGTGTATGGGGGGGGGGGTTCCAGGTACTTTTTTTCTTTAATTCCTTAGAATAATTAACTTCTCCCAAGGTACCACCACAAATTAACGCTGGGTTCATTTTCCTCAAAAACATCTTAACATCAATAATCATTCTAGTGATGTCACATTTTGTTCTTGGTACAAAATTAAGTCCCTTAGAAAACAGTTCAAAATAAATTTCATTGATTTCAACTTCTGTGTAGTTAAATATATTAAAATTCTTGTAGTTGGCACATGTGCAAATAACAGGTATATCACATATATTTTCTGCATTGTTATCAATAGTATTAAAACTAGTATAAATCTCATTAATTGATGCTTCTGAGAGAACACCCCCTAGTATCTCCTGCCTCTTCCTCTCCCCCCTCCCCTCCATCCATTCCTCTGAAAATTCCCTTCTCTCTGATTTCTGATCCTTTCTGACCTCCGAAGGGGGGAAAATTCTAAAGGGTCAAAGAAATCATGTGGTAAATCAGCTTGTCCCTCTGCATGGTCATCAATAATATCATGCCTGTATTTATCATTATATAAATATCTCTCATTCTTGTGGTTAAAAATGATTCTTGGTTTTGGGTACTGAATACCCTGTTCATATTCAAATGTGTCCCTCAAAATCTTTCTTTTTTTCTTTTCTAAAATTTTCTCACATTTCATATCTATATCTTTTTTACGATCTAAATATTTATTTTCCTCTAAATCAACAGTAAATAAAAGGTCATTAGTAATCTTTCCATTAATAACATCAATTTGTTTCATTAAACATTCAATTTCATCTTCATTATTCTTAATAATACTTCTCAGGAGCTCAAAGCCCCATCCATCAAACATATTTAACAACTTGTCATGAAACTTTGTGCCTTCTTTTCCATTGTTAGGGAATTTGTAAATACGTAAACCCTTTGGGACTATTTTAGCATGAAGGCATTCTTTTAAATAAGCATTATCAATATTTAAAATCTTGTATTTGAACAATAAATCATTAAGTTGATGCAAATAGTCAGCATATGTGCATATATTGTCATTGTCTGTAATAGAAATATCCTTAAATGCCACTTTGCGTTTAAGCCACTCGCTAAGAGTACTGTCATAATTCTGCAAACAGTCACCTTGGTTTCCTGGCGGTTTGCGACTACTTCCATGCCCATTGTGCTCCAAAACGGGGCTGTTATCGTGATTCAAAATATTTGGAAAGTTGTTAGCTCCACTAGGTCCTGTATTCGCAACCTCCACGATGTTCTGGTTTACCCCATGTCCATCTCCGCCAACTCCATTACTATCTCCACGCATGCGTAATGCGTTCTGATTACCTGGAAGAATCCCATTGCTGTTCTGGCAAACAAGCGTATTACAAACAGAAGTCAGCAGAGCAACTAGCTGACTCAGCTGCCCAATAAGTGCCGAAAATTGATCCCCCTGAGATGTAACAGGGCCCGAACGGGCCAGGGAAAAACTGTCCTCTCTCTCCATAAAAACTAATAAAATCAAAAAACGAAGCGCAGTGCAAACAGTAAACCAATAAACGAGAAATGCACTGTGTGAGGACAACCGAGAACCTACTACCAAGCTTTATTGAACGTTAAACGTTTGACAATCACCACGTTTTTCGTCACATAAAATTAGACTTCATCAGACAAATACAACAATAATTATCACCCATATATATATGCTGACCATTCATTTGAACTAACCAATGAAAATCTATTGAACAATGCATATGAATGAATGTAAATAAACTTGGAATACCTGACATTTAGAGAATCCAAATGAAATAATTTGATTCTCAATGACATAAATACATTAAAATGCAGAACAATATATGAAATACTTGTAAAAATCAAATAACTTATAATAAAGAACTATTTGGTATTCTTGTAGAGAATAAAATGAGTATATATGAATCAATGATGTATTTTAATGATGTATTTTAATAAGCAATACTCCCATCTAGTGGTCAAAATCTGAATACGCTTAGATATCATCATTGATAACGTACTAAATTAATAAATGAATGAAAAATGACCAGAATGAATATATGAAATGTGTAAAATTAAATATTAAATATATTGAGCAATAAATATATTGTAATATAAATATGTATGACAATAATAAATGTATATATATGTTGTAAAATGTATAAGATAATAACACATGAATAATGTATGATTACATCTAATAAATAGTGTAAAAAGCTATGACATTTACATATAAAACTATAAATATGAAGCCTATAAAATATTGTTTTAAAATGGGACAACGTATATGTATATATATATATATATATATATATATATATATATATATATATATATATATATATATATATATATATATATATATATATATATATATATATACAGACATATAACATATAACATGAATGCGAATCTAAACAAATGTGTATGTATGTAAATATGCAGATGAGATAACCCTGAACAAACACATGTGCAAATTAATATAAAATAATGATTCTTCAGAGTCAGTTAACAGAACAATAACAGGCCTTTATAAATGAAATTCAAATCACATTGTAACCTATGAGCATTTCAATGCAATAAATTTGTTCCCATTCTCTAAAAATTAACTCCTGCTAGTGCAACCCAGTTTCACATATCAAAAAGATTTTTCTAACATCAAAAAAGGAACCATAAATAGTGTTGTCTCTGAACATTCTTCCAATAAGAGCCCCTTGTTGTTCTTTATTGTTGAATTACAGAACATTCAGATACTTAAAGCTTTGTGTTTTAGTATGCATGCCAAGGATAAAGTGTCACTGATGCCAGGCGGTGTGCTGGCGTCCAATCTAATTTGCCATAAATATTCTCTAACATCAAACATCCCACTGGCAGAATTTCCAGGCAAGAGGCAATTGGAGAGGTGGGGGGCAGAGAAGGAAAAACTCCAACAGGAATTGGTATTACAGGTAGAGCAATCACCACATCATTGACAATTCTGATATGGTTCTGGACACAGTTGAGGTTTTACCAGAAAAAGAAAGTACAGTTTTGTACCTACCATAAATGTAGATGTTCGAAGATCCACATTGCTGCAGTCCTTACATATGGGTAGTCCGCTGTCCTCGGTCGGCCCGAATACCAAAGTATTAGGCTGACGTCGGTCAAGGCGCTTAAAACTGACATCAGGACGTCAGGGTACAAAAGCGCATGACCGACGTCATTTCCTCAGTCTTTTCTTGCCCCAGATGTCAGAAGGCCCTAACAAGAAAGGCCAAAGCCAAAAACCAGCAAAAACTAACCAACCACCCGTGCACTAACCATATTTACAATATGTACAACACAAACCACACCACCACCTACAACAACAGAGGGAAGGAGGGAGGGTAAATTGGACTGCAGCAATGTGGATCTTCGAACATCTACATTTATGGTAGGTACAAAACTGCACTATGTTCTTCATCTCACATTGCTGCAGTCCTTACATATGGGTAGAATCCCAAAGCAGAGGTAAGGGAGGATGGCAAAACTATAAAGCATTAGGAGCTGCCAAAATGCCCTGTAAAATTGCAGTGGCAAATCCAGCCCTAGATTTAGAGTAAAGTGGAAGGTGGTAATGCTTAGAGAAAGTATGCACTGAACTCCAAGTAGCTGCTTCCAAAATATCTTTAGTAGCCACCCCCCTTAAAAAAGCTGTAAAAGTGGCAGTAGCCCTAGTGGAATGAGGCCTAATCCCAGCTGGAATCTCCTTACCATGATGGGAATAACAGAAAGCAATACAAAAACCAATCCACTTAGAAATAGTTTGTTTTGAAACAGGTTTGCCCTGAGAACCCAAAGCAAAAGAAACAAACAACTGCTGAGACTGCCTGAACCCTTTAGTTCTGCTCAAATAATATCGCAACTGTCTGTGTACATCCAAAGTGTGCAAAATCCTTTCCCCTTTATTTTGGGGGTTTGCATAAAAAGTAGGCAAATGAATAGTTTGGTTTAAAGCCACACTAGAAACCACTTTAGGCATAAAAGAAGGGTTAGTACGCAAAGACACCCTATCCTTTTGGAAAATTAAGAAAGGCTCAACTGCCATAAGGGCCTGTAATTCAGAAACCCTTCTCGCAGAGGTAATGGCCAACAAAAAAGCAGTCTTCCATGATAAATATTTCAACTCTGCAGATGCTGCAGGCTCAAAAGGTTGTAGAGTGAGTTTCTCCAACACAAAATTGAGATCCCAAGCAGGAGTAGGAGCTCTTGGGGGTCTTATATTCTTTGCCCCTCTAAGGAATTGCTTAAACAAAGGCTGAGAAAATAATGGTGGGTCACAGTCATAGTGAGCAGAAATTGCTGCAGCATGAACCTTTATAGAGGAGAAGGACAAACCTTTGTCCAATAACTCAGTAAGGTATTGAAGCGCAACACTTAAATTAGGTTCAGAAACATCAAAGTCCTTTGCTGTACTCCAAAATAAAAATCTCCTCCATTTATCTGCGTAAACTTTCCTTGTACTAGGCCTTCTGGCCTCCAAAATAACATTCAAAACTTGTTGTGGAAGCTGAGACCCTCCAGGGTTTAAAACAGAATATGCCAGGCTGTCAGATGTAGAGAATGAAGTTTGACATTGAGTAAATGACTGTTCTCCTGAGACAGCAGGTGAGGAATCGAAGGCAAAGGCCATGGAGGCACCCGTACCAGACTTCTCAGTAATGGGTACCAGTGCTGTCGAGGCCAATCTGGAGCTATTAAAATCATGTTTGGCTTGTCCTGTCTGACCTTCAGGAGTACCTTTGGGAGGAGAGGCAGAGGTGGAAAGGCATACACGAAGATTGCTCCAATTGAATGAGAGAGCATCCACTTTCCAAGCTGTGGGATGAAACCTTTTGTGCAAAACTTTGGCAGCTGGTAATTTAGTGGAGAAGCGAACAGATCTATGTCTGGAGTTCCCCATAACACTGTCAATCTCTGAAATACATGAGGATCCAATTTCCACTCGTGGGGATCCATAATTTGTCTGCTCAACACATCTGCTAAGGAGTTCTGTGCTCCTGGCAGAAACCTTGCCTGAAGATTTAGCTGTAAACTGAGAGCAGTCTCCCACAAAATCATTGCTTGTCTGCATAGAGGATAAGAATGCGTTCCCCCTTGCTTGTTGATGTACCACATGACAGTTGTGTTGTCTGTTTGAATCAACACCTGCCCTGGAAGAAGTAAATCCTTGAAAGCTATCAATGCAAATTGGACTGCTAACATCTCCTTCAAGTTGATATGTAGATGTTGAAGTCTGGCAGGCCACGTGTCTTGTACCCATTTTCCATTTAGATGAGCTCCCAAGCTTTGTCTGAGGCATCTGTCGTTAAAATCTGACTCGCCTCTGGCCGGGTCACAGAGAGTCCCTTGTTTAGGTGACATTCCTGAGCCCACCACAAAAATTCCTTTTGAATGCAAGGTATTATCTGAATGACAGTGTCCAAATCTTGGCAGTGCTGTGTCCATACATTCTTGAGATACCATTGTAGCTTCCTCATATGCAGTTTGGCATTGGGAAGTACCAGAATACAAGATGCCATGAACCCCAAGGCTTGAAGGACTGTCCTTGCAGTCAGCCTGGACTGACGAGACAATTGGTGGAAGTAAAGAGAAAGATTCTTTTGTTTGTCCGGGGTCAAAAAGGCCATCTGGGATGCTGTATTCAGTCTCACACCCAGAAAGCACATGTCCTGAGAGGGTACTAGACTGGACTTTATTTCGTTCACAGAATACCCCAGGCATCTTAACACTGCCATCACATACTGTAAATGATGAAGAAGTTCGTCCTTTTCTTGTGCCAGAATCAGGCAATCGTCCAAATAAGGATAGATTTGTATTCCTCTTAGCCTGAAGAAAGCTACCACTAGAGCCAGAACCTTCGTGAACACTCTGGGCGCAGTAGATAAGCCAAAGGGCAATGCAGAGAACTGATAATATGAAGTCCCAGCCCGAAAACGCAGATACTTCCTGCAACTGGGCCTGATAGGAACATGAAGGTAAGCCTCCTTGAGATCCAGAGTCACCATCCAGTGATCTTTGCCCAGCAGAGGTAAAAGCTGTTGTAACGTCAACATTTTGAACTTGGGAATGTCCAGATATGTGTTGAGGATAGATAAATCCAAAATTGGTCTCCACGTGTTTCCTTTCTTTGGTACTAGAAACAGGCGAGAATAAAATCCTAGGCCCACTTCTGGCAGAGGGACCGGTTGTATGGCCCCTATTTGAAGTAGTAGAGAAATTTGTTTGTGAGCCTCTAGTCTTTGCTGAGGAGGAACGTCCGGCATGCCTTTGAAAGGAGGCAAGGTATGGAAATAAAACTTGTAACCTTGGTGAATGATATCCAATACCCATTTGTCTTGGGTAATCAACATCCAATTTTCCCTGAAGAGTGCTAACCTTCCTCCCAAAGGTGCTGCCAGGCAAGAAGGATCTGGCAGCTGAAAAAGTAGGTCATTGGGCCTGTTTACGAAAGGACTGGCCCCTGCCCTCACCCGAAGATTGTGAGGTGAACTTCCTGTTCTAGGTCTGAAAGAACTCTGAGCTCTGCCCCTACCACGTCTAGATCTACCCCTAGACTGAGAATCATAAGAAGGATACGTCCACCCTTAGCAGGCCAATTCCTACTAAACTTCGGAGGCTGAACTTGCAAAAAATCTTTAACAGCCTGCATAGACTTAGCCTTGTCTTCCATTTTCTTCAAGACTGACTCCACAGGTGAACCAAACAGCACATCAGACTGCAAAGGAGCATCCAAAATCCTTGTCTTAACATGGTCAGATAAATTCTGATCCTTCAGCCAGGCGTGCCTGCGAAGAACTGAGCCAGTGGCAGCCACCCTAGACGAGGCCTGCACAGCATCAAAACCACACTGTAATGAATGCTTACCCACCTGTTCAGAGACATGCACCAAATCTTGTAATTCTTTACACTCAATGCCTTCCGCCAGAGCATCCACCTTAGACTTCAATTGAGAAAGAAGAAAGTTTTGATATTTCAACATATGAAACTGGCAATTCAAAGCCCTCATAGCTAAGGTAGAAGATGTATAGACCTTCTTTCCCCATCTATCCAAAGCTCTGGCTTCTTTATCTAGAGGAACCGGATTTTTACAACAGAGGCCTTGACACCCTTAGGTCCCTGACTAATAGTTTCTGGGTCCGCCCTAGGACTCTTATAAAGATATTTATGAGCCTCAGGCACCCTGTAATACCTATCCGGTTTAACAGGAGCAGGAGGCAGAGAATCAGGATTAAGTGAAGCCTCTGCAAACACATCTTCCACAACATCCAGAACTGGGGGTATAGCCAAGGGCCTATGCTGGGGTAACAGCAAAATTCCCTAAGCCTTTTCCGAGAATCAGAGAAGTCCTGACCTTCCCACTTAAAATGTTCCCTCATAGAATGAAGTGTCTCTGAAAAGAAAAATCCCTGGAGGAGAAGCAGAAGGAGTGGAATCATCTGCATCAGAATCAGAATAAGGAGAGTACTCCTGCAAGTCTTCAGCTGAAGACTCTGAAACATCGAAGCCTGCTCAAAACTTCCCAACTCTGGCTCCACCCTAGGCCTCTTATCAGGAGGGGCAAAGAACCTCTAATCAGAGTAATCAAATCTTCTGCCATTTTAAGCATGTGCTTCTTAGGCACAGACCCTGCTGAACTAGGAGTGACACCAACAGAAGCTAAAACTGGCCTGCCTCTGGGAGAAGCCTTGGAAACAGAAGGAGAAGGCCTAACCACCCTAGGAAGGGAGGGAGTACAGTAACTTGAGAAGCCCCTTCAGCCTGACCTGCCTCCTGAGAGACCACCTCCTGCAAAATCAAAGTCTCCCCCTGAGACTCCAGAGAAGTCTCCGCCGGCACCACCGGTTCCACTGCAGCCTCTAACGAACCGGCGTCCGGAACGGACGACTCATCTTGCCTGGGTTTAACTGTTTTGTCTTTGCGCTTCTTCGTAGAAGCGGGCGCCGGAGAATCCGACGGCATATTATAATTGCACCGCTTCCCAAAGACCAGCCTAGCACAATCTAACCTTCGCTTAATAGTGCGTTTATTGAACCTAGCACAAAAGCGACACCCAACAACGTCGTGCTCAGGCCCCAAACAAGGAATACACAAAGAATGATAATCCCTATGCGGTATCTGTTTCCCACAAGAAATACAGTTATTCACTTTTTCTGACATCCGGTAAAACACTGAGGCAAGAAAAACCAAAATATTCCCAACGGGTACTTAGCCAACTTGGATTCGGTCTGAAACTCAATTGAAAAATTTCAGAACGCCGAACGGCACTTGCAACGCTGCTTCTGCATCGGACCATGCGGCAAAAAAGACTGAGGAAATGACGTCGGTCATGCGCTTTTGTACCCTGACGTCCTGATGTCAGTTTTAAGCGCCTTGACCGACGTCAGCCTAATACTTTGGTATTCGGGCCGACCGAGGACAGCGGACTACCCATATGTAAGGACTGCAGCAATGTGAGATGAAGAACATCTAAATGATTTATTAGTTATTCCTTTTAATTCAGAAACCACCACAGACAACAATGAAGGTCCATCTATTGTCAGCGACGGTTCTTTCAATATTTACAACTATTCAGATTTAATTATATCTGATGGTCATTTGAGTCTGATGAAAAAAGGATTTTCTTACGTACCTAACTTAAAATATGACATAAGCAAACTCATTATTAATTTGAAGTTATATACTAGACAACTCAATCTAAAATTATATTTTGCGAATAAATCTAATGTTGTAAGTGAGATGCAAACAATAACAGTTAAGAGGACTAGTTTATTTATTCCACCACATAATCCCTTGGTATTGGCCTTTGAACGTCTATGCACCTCCCAGATGAGAAGGGTGACTGAAGCAAAGTCATACACTTCTAAGAACTTGACTTCTGCAGAAGAATTTTGCTTAAAGGAACTTTCGACTAACCAACATTACAGGGTCATGAAACCTGACAAAGGGGGAAGGGTGGTTATAATGTCGAATACAGACTATTCATGGAACATGCAGAATATACTGCATGATTCTGATACTTATGAATTAGTGTCCAAATTTGACGTACAGAGGGCATATACAAAAATTGACTGGCAAATCTACGATTTCCTCTGTGAGGGATTAATTAATCAAGATGAATATAACTACCTGCTGATATTGAAACATATGAAAGAGGCAATTCAGAGCTCTCATAGATAAAGTAGTGGAGGTGTAGACCTTTTTCCCCCCTCTCTCTAATGACCTAGCTTCCCTGTTGGAAGGCAAAGGATTTTTGGAGGTGGATGCTGAAACCCCTTTAGGTCCCTGAGAAATAGTTTCTAAATCAACAGCATGGGCCCTAAAGAAATGAGAATGTGTTTCTGGGACCCTATAATATCTGTCTGGCTTGGCTGGAGCAGGAGGAAGAGTATCCGGGGTAACACTGGAGTCAGAGTATAGGTCATCCAAAACATCAAGCACAGGAGGTATAGCCAGGGGCCTGTGTTGGGGCTTTTTAAGGAAGGTTCGAAGGCGCTTTCTGGAATCAGAATATTCCCGGCCTTGCCACTTAAAATGTTCCCTCATGGTATGCAGAACTTCCCCAAAAGAAATATCCTCAGGAGGGGAGGCCGAGGATGGAATCCTCTGCATCCGAGTCCTCATAGGTCTGGAAGAGCTCTTCCTGGCCATCGGAGTGAACAGAGTCCTCAGAATCTTCATCTGAAGGGATAGGGTCAGAGGGTTCAACCCGGGGCCTCTTATCAGAAGGAGGCTGGGATCCTCTCTCAGGGTGGGCCTGTGAACCTCTAATCATGGAAATTAAGTCTGCGGCCATAGTCATGATTTGTGTTTCAGGAGTAGGCTGAGGTAAGGCTTTAGCAGTAAGGTGCTTGGTCTTGCTGGCTGCCTTAGCACGTGTGTAGGCCTTAATAGACATGGCCATAGGAGGCCTAGCAGCTCCACGTGCAGGAATCACCTTATCTACAGCAATGGTCTCGGGCATTTCCTCGGTTTCAGTATCCGTAGGAAAATCTATAACTGGCGTCGGTGTGGCCTCCGGTATCGGTAATGCGGTGTCTTCGGTTCGGAGCGGTGAAATAACCGTCTCAGGGGGAACCGGAGCACTCGCGGTAGGTTTTGGCGTGGAGTCGGCGCTGGCCGAGGATGTCGGTCCCGGTCTTTTCGTTTCTTAGGAGTCTGCGATGTCGGAAGTTCCGACGGCATTGTATAAGCAAATTTATCGCCGAAAAATTCTTCAGTGAACTCCGCCCGGCGCCTGAGAGTGCACTTGTTGAAGCGAGCACAGGCGGCACAGGCCGAGACGTCGTGGTCTGGGCCAAGGCAAGGAAGACAGTAAGAGTGGAAATCCTTATGAGGTATTTGTTTACCACAAGACAGACAATTGTTAACTTTTTCAGTAATTTCTGACATCGGCTGAGGCAAGAAAAGGTCCCCAACGGGGCACTTAGCTTTTTTGATGACTTCGGATTCGAAGAATACAGGAGCTGACCGACCGGCACTTGCGAACTGCTTCTGCTTCGGGCACCGCGCGGCAAGAAAGACTGAAGAAGATGGCGTCGGCTGATGCTTATATACTCCAGCTGCTCTGACGTCGGAGAGAAATGCGACATCAGCCGACGTCGGACCCAGACTTTGGAATCCGGCCGACCGAGGGCTGCCTGAGGCAGGACAACCCATATGTTATGACTGCAGTTGCATTCTTGAAGGACATCATCTAGTTATGCCCAGTCTGTTTGGAATTTCCAGGATACATAAAGACATTATAAACCTCCCTTTCAGACCTACTGTGGCAGCAAGAGGATCAAAAATGGAACCCTTGGCAGCATATATTGACATTATTAGCAAAAACATTCTTGATTGTATACCACATATATTAAAAGACTCCTAGCATTGCCTCGATTGCCTTAGGACCTTGTCTAACACAACTCTGCGGGATTTTTGGTTTGTTACAGTTGATATAATACATTTATTCTCTGTAATACCCCATAATATAGGTTTGGATTGTTTTTCAAGGAGTTTGGCTAAATACAGTCATATTCACCAGGTAAAAAGAAGTTTATTGGTAGACTTAATGCAAATTATTCTGGAAAACAACTATATTCACTTTGAGGGAGAATTTTACAAACAATGCATGGGGGAAGCAATGGGTGCCAAATGTGCACCCATTTATGCTAACCTGGTATTCGCTGACTGGGAAGAACAATATGTTCTGACATCCAATTATGCATCTAAAATGATTATCTATTTAAGATTTTTGGATGACATACTGTTTTTATGGAAGGGCTCTCGTGATGAGCTGGATGCCTTTATAACCCATTTAAATCACACTACAACTTTTCTGAAGTTCACCAGCAAGGTTGACAACAGCTTGATTGATTTTTTGGACCTGCACCTATATATTAGAGAAGGGAGGATACAAACTAGTCTAATTAGGAAAAAAACATATAGTAACACCTTTTTACACTTGGAGACACTTGGAGAGTTGTCATCCACACTATGTCAAGAAAAATGTAGTAAAGGGCCAGTTGATCAGGTCATCTCGTATAGTAAGTGAGGACAAGACATTTTTAGAAGAAGTGGATATACTCATTGGGTTATTTAAGGAAAGAGGTTACCCCATGGACTTATTGGTTTCAACTACACATGACATTATCCAAAGAAAGGAAAGGATTCTAGACATCTACATGAACCCAATGACATCCAGACAGGCATGGTGTTACAACACAACACCATGTCCGGCAAGGTAAAGGAAATTATTCAAACAGGATGGTACAACATATTTTCTACAGATATGCTAAACACCTTGGGAGATGGTCCCAAATTTATAAACAGCAGGGGTTTAAACATCAAAGAACTTCTGAAAAAAAATACCCAAACACACAAGTCACAAACCTGCAAGGATGGCTGAATGTGAAAATTGTAAAGCTTGTAAATATATTAATGACGGTCCCTATGTTCAAATTGGTAACTACAAAAGGTCCCTGATGAGTCCCGGTTACTGTAACTGTAACACCAACATGGTCATATATGTGGCAACTTGTGTATCGTACCCAGCGTTTTACATTGGTACGACCACATGAAAACTAAGACAAAGGATACTGGAGCACATCAGGGACATTAAAAATAAGAAGTCAACTAATTCTTCATTTAGTCACAGTAAGACCTGTATCAATTACAAGAAATTCATATTTTTTGTTATTGACAGACTTTGCACTAGAGACTTTGGTGGAGATTACAAAAATATGCTTCAAGTTAGAGAATGTTTATGGCAAACTAGATTGGACGCCAGCACACCGCCTGGCATCAATGACACTTTATTCTTGGCATTCACACTAAAACTCAAAGCTTTAAGTATCTGAATGTTTTGTAATTCAACAATAAAGAACAGCAAGGGGCTCTTATTGGAAGAATGTTCAGAGACAACACTATTTATGGTTCCCTTTCTGATGTTAGAGAAATCTTTTTGATATGTGAAACTGGGTTGCACTAGCAGAGGTTAATATTTAGAGAATGACAACTAATTTATTGCATTGAAATGCTGTTACTGTTCTGTTAACTGACTCTGAAGAAGCCCTTATTGGGTGAAAGCGTGAGTTCAGTCGTTTCAGATGTATTTATTGTGTTTTTACTGTTTATTCCATTAAAGCTGTTGGCGATTTTACTTGGGCATCACCAGAGTTTTCTTTTGACAAGTGTTTAGGTTTAACTGTTAGAATGATGATAATTGATATTAATTACTGTTAATTGAATGTGATTAGATGATTCATGTTTTTTTCAAATGTATTTAAGATGGCTACACTTAGTATTAGTTGTCCGTTGAAGGCAAACAGCTGAGGTACCAGATCTTTACAGTAAAGGATATTTATCAGCTCTACCCTGGTTTTGTTGGTGTTTTTTTTTTTTTTTTTTTTTTTTTAACTTGGATACCCACTGAAACTTCCTCATGTGGAACCTCACCAGGGGGACCATGGGGATAGCAGAGGCCATGAACCCTAGGATCCCGGGGAATTCCCTGACTGAAATGGCTTTTAGGGGAAGAATTCCCTCAAAATAATATGTGAGCATCACAATCTTGTCTGGAGGTAGGCAACTCATCATTTCCCTGGTCAGAATGCGACAACCGAGGAACACCTAATCTTGGGAAGGTATCAGGGAGGATTTTTTGAGGTTTATGGTAAATCCTAGACTTGAAAGTAGAGATATGGTGAAGCTTGGGTGTTGTAGGGTTGTGGGGCTTGAAGAAGCCTGAATCAGAATGTCGTTTAAGTAAGGGTCCCTTTGTTCTGGTGAATGCCACCAATGGGGCCAAACATTTGGTCAATACCCTTGGTGATGTAGAAAGCCCGAAGTGTAAAGCACAGAACTGATAGTGCGCCAAGTCCACAGAGAAGCAGAGGTACTTCCTGAAGAGGTACTTCCTGAAGAATGGGTATGTGTAAACAGCTGTCTTTTATGCCCAGGGACACTAAAAAGGCTTGAGGAAGAATCAGAGGTAGGAGGGTATGGAGAGAAAGCATCCTAAAGGAGGGGACTCTGAGGAAGGTGTTGAGGTGGGAGAGGTCTAGGATAGGTCTCCAGGGGCCTTCCTTTCTGGGGACCAGAAAGATTCTTGGAAAAAAAAACTCTTCCTCTTGTCAAGGTGGGAACTCCTGAATGGTTCCTTTAGAAGGTGTTCATGCAGGATTGGAGGGAAGAGAGATATTTGCTCTCAGTGTGGTTGAGGAATATCTTTTGGGGTGGGACTGGCCTCCCAAGACGAAGTATCCCTGTTTTATGACTGAGAGGACCCAAGAGTCCTGGGTAACCTGCTTCCAAGTGTGGAGGGAGAGGGATAGGCGCATGGATAGGGGGGTGTTGGATGGAGGAGCCTGAGAGTCTCAGACTACAAGGTTTTCCCTGAAAGGACTGTTTAGAGGGAGGAGTGAAGGAGGCAGGCCTGAGAGGGGGCCTGTTTCCTATATTCCTTTCTGGATTTTGCCTGAAGTCTCTTGCCAAACGTTCTCACAAAAGAGGTTTTCATGTGATAATTACTGGAGAAACAAAGATATGGCTGAGTTACTGTAGTTCCTTCCCTTTGGTTTGCAGGGCTTTGAAAAGCTCAGCAGCTGCTGCTGCAACAAACAGGTGACTGTTGCCCAGAGGCACATCGAGGAGTCTGGAGTTGATATAATCAGGGAGAGGTTGCAGTCTCAGCCAGGAGTACATTCTGATGACAGACCCTGAAGCAGCAGCCTTAGCCGAGGCTTCTACACCATCATAACTGCACTTGATAGAATGGTTAGTGACCTGGGAGCAAGAGCTAAGGAGGGAAGAGATCTTAGCCTTTGCAGGAAAATCTGGGATTTCTTCCAATTGCTTAGCTTTATCTGCCATGAGGGCCAGGGTATATTTAGCCATATGCATCTGGTAATTGTTAGCTCTAACTGCCAGGGTGGCAGAAGTGTAAACCCTTCTTTCCTAGGTGTTCCATCATCCTGTTCTCTTTATCAGAGGGCAGAAGAGAAGTAGAGGGGAGCAACTTTGAAGTCTTGTCCATGGTCATGGAAATGGCTGCCAGATCTGCAGCAGGAGCATTGTAAAGAAAGGTTGCTGCCTCAGGCACCTTGTAGAATCTGTCTGGATACTTGGGTGCTGGGGGCTGAGAGTCATGTTATTTGGAAGCAGCCATGAAAGCATCCAGAAAGGCAGGTTGGACAGGGGGCACCGCAGAAGGGCTAAGATACTCCAACTGGAGTAACTCGTATCTTTTTTGAGTCTCAGTGACTTGACTGCTATCCCATTTAAAGAAATCTTGCATCTTAGTGATGACCTCCCCAAAGGCGAGATCCTCGCCTGGGGAATCTATGCCACTGGACTCCTCCTCTGGGGAGGCATAATCCAGGGGAGAAGCCATTTGTGAGGAGTAGGTGAGGGAGTCAACCTAACCCTCTGAGGAATCCTCACCAGCAGAGGGGTTATCAAGGATTGTCCCTTTGAGAGTAGAGGCCGCAGGGGGGTTGAGTAGGGTAGGGCCCTGACTTAAGGCCATGAAGGCATTGAGTAGGCCTTGCGTAAAGGCCTGCTAATCTGGGGGGTGTTCGAAGCTAGGAGAAGGCTGCGGTTGGGAAACATGTTTATACTTCTGCTTCTCTTCCTATGAGAGTCCGGAGGAGATGGTTGAAAAAAAGGTGCAGGGTAGGAGGGCCTGACACTGCCCTGCACTTCACATTGTCTGATTCTACGTCCTTGTGGACTATAATCTGGGAAACCCCACTCAGTCCCTCAGAAATAACGAGCCTAAGTTCCCCCTCAGCGGCCAACACGGACCCCGAGTTTCCCTCCAGGATGTGACCTCGGGTAAAGAATAGTTGTGTAAGAACTTACCATAACCTTAGATGTCCTTCTCTTCTATGTTGCATTATTCAGAACAGCAGGGAGTTGCTGCTTGTAGCGCCACCGTCCGGCCAGTATACTAAAGTCTTAGTCCAGGAGGGTACATGTGACGTCGGTTACCAGGGCCATAAACCGACGTTAGGTATAAAAGTGACATCTACACGTACACTCATCAGAATAGTTTTGCCGCATACAGTAGTACCTGTGAGGTTTGACCAGGAGGGTCCTAATCTGAGACCCTTAGACTTGCATGTAGGCCAGTCCAAGGGCAGTAGGATGGCTGTGTAGATAGAGACCAGGGGGGATGATGGCAATGTGCCCTCAGAAGATACCTGGGATAGAGGTTGGAAAGAGAAAGGGGGTTGGTGGGTGGGACTGAATACTGCAACATAGAAGAGAAGGACATCTAAGGTTATGGCAAGTTCTTACACAACTATTCTATGTCCTTCTATTCTGATGTTGCAGCAGTCATAACAGTAGGGAGAGTACCCGAGCTTTAAATATGAACTTGGGAGGAGGAAGGGTTCCTGAGGTCAAGGAGACCCTGTAGGACAGTCTTGGCAAATCCTGTTCTAGCACGGGATGCTCTGTCCAGCTTGTAGTGTTTGGTGAAGGTGTGTATTGAGGTCCAAGCAACTGCTTCTAAAATAGAGAGGAGTCTATGCCTTTGAAAAAGGAGTACAGGAAGCAGCTGCTCTGGTAGAGTGAGGTTCAATATTGCCCTGTAAGGATTTCCCATGCTGGGAGTAGCACAATGAAATAGACTTAGAGATCCAAGAGGCAATGATTTGCTTAGATACAGCTTTCCCTAGGGCTCTGTGGTGGAAGGAAATAAATAACTGATCTAACTTCCTGATATCTTTGGTTTTGTCTAAGTAATATCGCATTTGTCTGTGTATATCCAGGGAATGTAGGGTCCTTTCTGAGGTATTTTGGGGATGAGGATAAAAAACTGGTAGGTTAATGGACTGATTCAATGCGAGTTCATTAACTACCTTGGACATGAATGAGGGGTTAGTCCTGAGGACCACTCTGTCCTTGTGGAAAACAAGGTAGGGAGACGTGGCCATTAGAGCTTGGATCTCTGAAACCCTCCTGGCAGAGGTGAGGGCAACTAGTAGGATTGTTTTAAAGGTGCAAAGTTTCAAAGAAACAGAATGTGCTGGTTCAAAGGGGGGCAAGGTTAACTTTTCTAATACAAAGTTTAGGTCCCATAGGGAGGTATGGGTTTCCATGGGGGTTTGATATGGAGGACTCCCTTTAGAAAGAGTTTGACTTCCAGTCTGGATGCCAGAGGTGGTGAAATGGGCAGACAGGCAGAAATGGCTGACAAATGGACTTTGACAGAAGAATATGTTAGTTCTGTTTGGAGAAGCTCACACAAGTAGGACAGGACCCTTGGAATGGGGGTAGTGAGAAGGTCCTGGTTGTTCCTATAACACCAATTGGAGAATCTGTCACTTAGCTACATGGTTTCTCCTAGTGCTCGGTTTTCTGGCCTCCTGCAGGACACAGAGTACGTCCTCTGAATAAAGGTGCCTGTAAGGGATCAGAATTCTATCACCCATAAGGTCAGTTTTAGGTTGTTTACCTGTGGGTGTTGCAAGCACCCCTTGTTCTGTGTGAGTAGGTCTAGATGGTGGGGTAACCTGTGGTGATTGCCCTTGGCTAAAGAAAATAGGAGGGGAAACCAATGCTGTCTTGGCCAAAAGGGAGTCACCAGTAGGATTTTTGGTTTGTTCTTCTGAATTTTTAGGAGGACTTTCTGGATTAGAGTGAAGGGGGGGTGTACAAGAACACCCCCCCCCCCATGAAAAGGAGAGGGTGTCCACTTTCCAAGTTTGTGGACGTGGGTTCCTTGTGCAGAATTTGGGCATCTGCCTGTTGACTGGGGAGGTAAATAGGTCTGCTTGTGGAATACCCTACCTGTGTATCAAGTCTAGGAAAACCTCTCTCTGAAGCATCCATTCAGTGGCTGAGGTACTGCTGAGTGTGTCTGCCATAACATTCTGTTCTGAGGGGATATACATGGCTAATAAGTGGACCCTGAGGGAATCAGCTAGATTCCAAATCTGGATGGCCAGGCTGAATAGTGGGTAGGACCTGGTCCCCCCTTGCTTGTTTATGTACCACAGGACAGTCATACTGTCTGTGATTATTTTTAGGGTTCCTGGCAGGACAGAGGGCTTGAATGTTCAAAGGGCTAACAGCAGGGCTCTCATTCCTTGATGTTGATGTGGTTCAAAGGGCTAACAGCAGGGCTCTCATTCCTTGATGCTGATGTGGTCTTTTACCCTTAGAGTAGACCATTTTCCTTGTACTGTGAGGTGTTGTTGATTTATTTGTAACACTGCACCCCAAGCCCACATCTGAAGCATCTGTGGACAACTGTTGTAGCGGTGCTGGGATCTGAAGGTGGTTTCCCCAGGGTGGTCTGCATTGCAGATATCCACCATTGGATCTCCTTTTTTAGGCATAGGAGTAGTGGAAGTGTGGAGTCCAAGGGTTGGGAATGTTGGGTACATAGGTTTTTTTTTAACACCCACTGAATTTTGCGCATGTGGAGTCTTGCCAAAGGGCAGCATGGGTACAAGAGATGCCATGTGGCCTAACAATGTCAGGAATTCTGACAGGAAGGTTTGGGTAAGGATCCGATTGAAGAACAGACAGACTTCCTGAATTCTTTGGTTTGGGATGAAGGCCTTCATGCAGTCTGTGTGGAGTCTGCATCCCAGGAAAATCATGTCCCATGAGGGTGTCAGATTAAATTTTTCTACGTTTATTGTGAATCCCTGAAGAGGGAGGACGTTTGACCTGCTGTAGATGAAGGTGTAGGAATTGGTGGTCTTGATGCAGGATTAGTAGGTTGTCTAGGTATGGGTATATTTGTATACCCTGGGTCCTGCAATGGGCAATGAAGGGGGCTAGACACTTTATAAACACTCTTGGGGCAGTGGATAGACCAAAAGGCAATGCAGAGAATTGAAAATGACAGGAGCCTACTGAAAATCTGAGGTACCTCCTGTAATTCAGATGAGTGGGGATGTGCAGGTAGGCATCCTTGAGATCTAGAGCTATCATGAATGCCTGAGAGGGGATTAGAGGGAAGAGTACAGGTAAGGTGATCATTTTGGTGGGAGCATCAACCAAGTCATGTAATATTCTCTTTGGATGATGGAGAGGACCCATTTTCTTTTGTTAATCTCCACCAGGAGGGAAGGGAGACGGTGAGTCAAAGGGATAAGGGTGCTGCTGGATGCAGAAGGGGTGAGTCACTTGATTGCTCAGGCTGGCTCCGAAAGAGTGTGGTAGAGGATCTGGAGGGGAAGTTTTCTCGGCTGTCTACGTCCCTTTGCTTGTGGTGCTGAATGGTAGGGTTGCCTTCTAACAAAGGAGGGTTTCTGAGGAAAATTCCTATGATATCTAGGAACAGGGGACACCAAAAGGTGTTTGAGGTTTTGTAACTCTTACCCTTCCCTGAAAGGATTTTAGAAGCTCAGCAGAGGCTTGTCCGAAAAGGGCCTTATTGTCTAAGGGTGTATCCAGAAGTTTAGTTTGAACATCCATTGGGAGGGGCTGTAGCCATACCCAGGAGTAACATCAAAGGACTGATCCAGAAGCAGCAGCTTTGGATGTAGCTTCCACAGCATCATAGCCGCAGTTAATAGAGTGCCTGGCCACTTGGGATGCTGTGGATAACAATGAATTTCGCTGTGTTCTAATAGGGGAATTCTGGACCTCAGACAGAAGGGTGGAGGCTTTTGAAATGGTGTCAAGTACATACTTTGCCATGTGGTCTTGTAAAGGAACTGTGCGTCTTGGGGGACCCCGTAAAAATGATCAGGTTGTTTAGCTGCTGGAGATTGGGAGTCAGGAGACTGTGAGTGAGCTAGGAAGGAATCCTGAAAAGCAGGCAGTAAGGGAGGCACAACTAAGGGAGATGGCTGTTCCATCTGCAAAAGGTCAAAGTACCTTTTCTTGGATTCTGAATCCTCAGAGGCCTGCCACTTAAAATGTTCCCTCATGAGGGAAATAGTATCCCCAAAGTTGAATTTGTCTCCTAGGGATTCAGGAGAAATAGAGTCCTCCTCTTCTGGAGTAAAGAATTCCTTGGAGGATTCAATTTGTGTTTCACAGGAGAAGGACTCCTAAGAAGATGAATAATCTTCCTCAGACACATGGATTGGTTGAGGAGTGAGAGTAGGGGGAAGTTGCTGTGATTGTAATGCATGAAAGGCCTTAAACAGACTTTGAGAGAAAGATTCCCACCAGGCATCGGTGGTGGTTCAGAGTGCTTGGATTTCTGTTTCCTTTTCAAGGGGGTTGTAGAAGCAGTTAGAAGAGTAGCGGACGTCGGCCTAGAATGAATGGGAGGAGCAGGGGCTTCAGAGAACGCGAGCTGTGGTTCCCCTCTGCTATCAGACTGTGATGGCTGAATTACCTCAGCGGACGTACCTTCAGTATCCTGCACCCAGGCTTCCAATAAGGTTCCTGGGCCTGCCATGGAAACCGTCGTCTGAACGGACTCTGGGTCTTCAATCGCCTTGAGACCTTGATCGGATGCCTGAGGCGCAGCCTGGGACTTGGGCCTAGCTTTTTTCTCCTTCTTCCTAGGCAGCTCGTCGGAAGGGCCTACTCCTCCCCTCCATGCTTAACACCAAGCGTCTAAGTCGTTGGTTTTCAAGATAAAGATTCAAAGCTGCTAAACAGCTACATAGGGTCTTGGGGATGAACGACTTGCAGATTGAACAGGATTGTATGGTCGTGGGCCTTGCCTAGACAAAAACACACTTATTGTGTGTGTCCTTGTGAGAAATTTGTCTCCCACAAGCTCACTTCCCTTTCCTAGCTGACATGCAAGTCTAACTGTAAGCAAAATAAGTAAGAAAATCCCAACGGGCACTTATTTGTAATGGTCTAAAATGATAGTCAGGTCTTTAACGAACTGGAATACGGTCATCTGAAGAAATGCGATGCAGAAGTGGAACTGGCAAACGGATGTCCGATGATCACTGCGGCAGAAAAATTCTGATAAGGGTATGTGCAGACATCACTTTCCTCCGTGGTCTCTATCTACATAGCCATCCTACTGCCCCGGGACTGGCCTACATGCGAGTCTAAGGGTCTCAGATTAGGACACTCCTGGTCAAACCTCACAGGCACTACTGTATGCGGCAAAAAGTACAGCTGTGTACACTTACCATAAATGTAGATGTTCGAGTGTATTCACTGTTGTAGTCATTACATTTGGGTAATCTGCTGGCAGGTTGCCCTCAGTCGGCCTGAATTTCAAAGTCTTGGGTCCTGCGTCGGTTGCTGTCTTCTCTTCCATGACGTCAGGGGTATAAAACATACAGCCGACACCATTTTCTTTAGTTTTTCTTGCCCCCGATGTCAGGTGCCCCCAAAAAGGTAGCAATATTATATATATAAATCTTTATACATGCATCAATATAAACTTTACCTTCATATACAAGCAAATACACCACATAGGTTTTAGAAGATAGAGAAGGAAAGATAAACTGTAGAATGACAGGGGGATGGCGGGAGGGTAACCTGGACTGCAACAGTGAATACACTCGAACATCTACATTTATGGTAAGTGTACACAACTGTACTATGTTCTTCGTGTTTCACTGTTGCAGTCATTACATTTGGGTAGAATCCCAAAGCTATGGTTGGGAGGCTGGAGCTAAACAGCATTAGGTGTGGCTATAAGGCCCTGCAGCACTGCAGTGGCAAAGCCTGCCCTGGACTTAGAGTAGAGAGGCAAATGGTAATGCTTTGTAAAGGTGTGAACAGAACTCCAAGTAGCAGCATCTAGAATGTCTTTGGTTGGTACTCCTCTGAGAAAGGCTGCTGAAGTAGCTGCAGCTCTGGTGGAATGAGACCTAATGCCCTTGGGCACAGGTTTACCATGGTGTAAGTAGCAGAAATGCATGCAGTGGCTTATCCACTTTGAAATTGTCTGCTTTGAGATAGCCTTTCCTTCTGATCCTGCAGCATATGACACTAGCAATTGCTCAGTTTTTCTTTGAGCTTTTGTCCTGTTCAAGTAGAATCTTAGCTGTCTGTGTACGTCCATGGAATGCAGAATTCTCTCCCCTTTGTTCTGCTGATTTGGATAAAAAGTTGGCAGATGAATTGTTTGGTTAAGAGCCACACTGGAAACCACCTTAGGCATGAAAGTAGAATTTGTCCTCAGAGACGCCCTGTCCGGGTAAAATGTGATAAAAGGCTCTACAGCCATGAGGGCCTGTAGCTCTGAAACTCTTCTTGCTGAAGTAATTGCTAGTAGCAGAGCTGTCTTCCATGATAAGAACTTTATACCAGCGGTAGCAGCTGGTTCAAATGGAGGCAGGGTGAGCTTTTCCAACACATAA
Organism: Protopterus annectens; assembly: GCF_019279795.1. NCBI lineage: Eukaryota > Metazoa > Chordata > Ceratodontiformes > Protopteridae > Protopterus > Protopterus annectens. Next base: position 587,877,431 of record NC_056725.1, read on the forward strand.
TTGAGGTCCCATGCAGGTAATGGTGATCTTCTAGGAGGCCTTAGGTTTTTGGCTCCTCTAAGATACTGCTTTAGTAAAGGATGAGAAAAGATTGGTGGCTCTGTATTGTAATAAGCCGAAATGGCAGAGGCATGTATTTGGATAGATGAGAAAGATAGGCCTTTGTCAAGCATCTCAGTTAAGTATTGTAATATCTGAGGAATATGTGGTTCTGCTGTATCAGTTCCTTGTGCTTGATTCCAAGCACAGAATCTCTTCCATTTATCAGCATAAGATTTTCTAGTACTAGGCCTTCTGGCCTCCAAAATGACATCCATCACAGCTTTACTGAGAGGTGTCGTTCATATGATTACATGATTAGCCATGCTGCTAGGTTCAGAGTCTGTAGTTGATTGTGCAGGATCCGATTGCTTTGCTGGGACAGTAGTTGTGGTCTTTGAGGGAAGGTCCAAGCTGGGTATTGAGACAAGTTCCTTAGGATTGGGTACCAGTATTGGCGGGGCCAGTCCGGGGCAATTAATATCATCTTTGGCTTCTCTTGCCTGACTTTTAGGAGGACCTTGGGTAGAAGAGGCAGAGGAGGGGAAGGCGTAAACTGACAGGTTTTTCCAACTGAAGGATAGGGTGTCCACTTTCCATGCTTGTCTGTGATAAGTCCTTGCGCAGAATCTTTTCAATTGATAATTTTGAGGAGAGGCAAATAGATCTATGTCTGGGCTCCTCCATTTCTCTGTTATCATGCCGAATACTTGTGGATTTAGTTTCCACTCATGAGGATCCATAAGGTTTCTGCTTAAATCGTCTCCCAGAGTGTTCAAGCTCAATTCCTGCCAGGAAAACAGATGATTTATTTGGTAGGTCAAAGCTGTGTCCCACAGTGCCATGGCTAATCTGCACAGGGGGTATGAGTGTGTGCCCCCTTGCTTGTTTATATACCACATGACTGTGGTATTGTCCGTCTTTATCAGTAGTTGTCCTGGATGAAGTAAGTCCTTGAAGGCTGTTAGGGCATTTTGAATAGCTAGCATCTCTTTTTGGTTGATATGTAGATGCATTTGATTTGGTGCCCATATGCCCTGAATGCATCTTCCTGCCATGTGGGCCCCCCCATGCATAATCTGATGTGTCTGTTAAGGTTTGACTGGCAGGTGGTAGAGTGAAGGGCCGCCCCATGTTTTGGTGACAGGCCTTTGCCCACCATAGAAACTCCTGTTGCAGGCAGGGGATGAGAGGAATCATTGTTTCGAGATTGTTGGAATGTTGACTCCATAAACGTTTTAGGTACCACTGAAGTTTCCTCATATGCAGTCTTGCATATAGAATTGGTAGGATGCAGGATGCCATGAAGCCCAGAGCCTGCAGAATTTGTCTTGCAGAAGATTGGGTTTTTGTTGCCATCAGTTTGAAGTAAGTAGTCAGTTGCCTTTGTTTGTCTGGCATGAGGTAAGCCATCTGGGCAGTTGTATGCAAGCTTGCACCCAGGAATGTTATCTTTTGAGAGGGTACCAGTTGTGATTTCTTTTCATTTGTGTACCCTAGGCATGCTAGAAGCCTTTTCACAAACGCCAGGTGTCATAGAAGAGTGTCTTTGTTCTCTGGTTGAATGAGACAGTTGTCCAAGTAAGGATGTATTTGAATACTTCTTTGTCTGCAAAATGCAATTACTGGTGCCAGGCACTTTGTAAAGACCCTGGGCGCAGTAGATAAGCCAAAGGGCAGTGCAGAGAATTGGTAATGCATTAAGCCAGCCTTGAATCTGAGGTATCTTCTGCACGAGTGTCTTATTGGGACATGCAGGTATGCCTCTTTTAAGTCTAAAGTTACCAGCCAAGCATTCTTGCCCAGCATGGGCAGAAGCTGTTGCAAAGTGAGCATTTTGAATTTTGGAATGTCCAGGTATGTGTTCAAAATAGATAAATCCAGTATTGGCCGCCAGGCCTTGTCCTTTCTGGGTACCAAGAACAGTCTTGAGTAAAAACCTTGTCCTTATTCCTGTTCTGGTACTGTCTAAATGGCTCCCATATCCATGAGGGACGTAACCTGTTTCTGTGCCTCTGCCCATTGTTTTTTTGGCAGGTCTGGCCAACCATTTGTCATTGGCAAAGTGTGGAAATGGAATCTGTATCACTGTGATACGATGTTCAGTACCCACTTGTCCTGGGTTATTAATTGCCAAAAGATAAGTGCTTGGTGTAGGCAGAGGGAAGTCATTGGGATTGCTTTCTGTAGGTTTGCGCTTTATCTCCTCCAGATTTGGAGGTGGATGTGCCCCATTGCTTTGACCTGTACGAGTCTTGAGCCTGGTACCTGGAACCCTTAGGGCGTCTGGAGCTCTGTCTGACACAGGAAAGGACCAATTTTTTGTAGGACAGTGTCTACTGAATCTAGGTGGCTGCACTTGTAAGAAATCTTTAACAGTTTGCATAGACTTAGCTTTGTCTTCCATTTTCTTTAAAATCTCTTCTGCCTTAATACCAAACAGAGAATCCTGCTGTAAAGGTGCATCTAGCAATTTAGCTTTAACATGATCAGGCAAATTTTGTTCCTTTAACCAGGCATGCCTCCTAATCACAGATCCAGTAACTGCGGCCCTGCAGGAGGCCTCTAAAGAATCAAAACCACATTGCAAAGTATGCTTTCCAACTTGTTCAGCTGCATGCAGTAATTCCTGCTGCATGTAATAATTCCTGCAATTCCTTATTTTCTGCACATTCTGAAATCAACATCATTTTCTGTTTCAGCAATCCCATAACATGTTGTTGGTACTTGAGCATATGAAATTGACAGTTTAATGCCCTAACTGCCAAGGTTGCAGATATATAAACCTTTTTTCCCCATCTATCCAGCGCCCTTGAATTTCTGTCGGAGGGGGTGGGGTTTTTTGCTGTTGAGGCCTTAACTCCCTTTGGACCCTGTGAAAGGGTTTCAGGATCAGCTGCAGGGTTTCTAAATAAAAATTTATGAGAGTCAGGGACCCTGTAACACCTGTCAGGCTTACTGGGAGCCAGAGGTAAAGAGTCAGGGGTTAGGCTTGACTCCGAAAAAACATCATCCACAATGTCTAATACAGGGGGAATGGCTAAAGGCTTGAGGGAGAAGGAGGAAATCCCTGAGCCTCTTTTTTGATTCTGAGAAGTCTAGACTCGCCCAGTGAAAATGCTCCCTCAAAGTATGCAAGGTTTCTCCAAATGAATAATCCTCAGGAGGATATGCAGATGGAATAGACTCCTCAGCATCAGAATCCTCATAGGGAGGTAAAGATAATTCCTGATCAGAAGAGGAATCAGAAGAAATAGAAACCTGATCTGAAGATTCAGTCAGTGTCTTGCCTAGGCCTCTTATCTGGAGGGGAATGGGTACCCCTGATCAATGTAATAAGGTATTCAGCCATTTTGATCATGTTTTTTAGGCACAGAGGCCTGTGTTTGTGGCTCAGGCGTCTTTTTTTAGTTTTTGAAGGTGTCTTTGCCTTTGGTTTTGCAGCTTTCACTGGTTTGATATAAAAATGTTGAGGTCTGAATACACCCTCAGAAGCCGATGCCTGCTCAGTGGCTCCGGACTCATCCAAAGGAGATACATCCATCGGTCCAATACCTTGTGTATTTTGCGGCATGCCGGACTCCACATGGGTGTCAGTAGAGGCCTGCGACTCGAAGGTAGTGGGCATCAGGGGCTGCGAAAGCACCTCACTAAGTACCGGCGAACTGGCGACTGGCTTAGGAGAAGCTTGGTCGTCGGTTTTGGATCTCGACTGCCTTTCTCTGTCCTTTTCTTTGCGTTTTTTATGTACTCCGGTAGTCGGATTGCTATCCGATGACATCTCTGGGTAGTTAAATCTGTTTCCAAAACACTTAGATCCAAAAATATACTGACGCTTAATAGTGTGTTGGTTAAATCTAGCACAAAACCGACAACCAGGCACATTGTGATCAGGGCTTAGGCAAGGAGTACAGTATAAATGGAAATCCTTAGGAGGTATTTGCTTCTCACAAGTAATACAATTAACTTTTTCTGACATCGGTAAAAAGCAAGAAAAAAAGTTTCCCCAATGGGGTACTTAGCTTTATTGAAGACTTCGGTTCTGAAACTCAAACGCAAATATTTCAATAGTCGGCCAACCAGCACTTGCAAAATGCTTCTGCTTCGGGCACCGCGCGGCAAAAAAGACTAAAGAAAATGGCGTCGGCTGCATGTTTTATACCCCTGATGACCTGACGTCATGGAAGAGAAGACAGCAACTGACGCAGGACCCAAGACTTTGGAATTCAGGCCGACTGAGGGCAACCTGCCAGCAGATTACCCAAATGTAATGATTGCAACAGTGAAACACGAAGAACATCTATTCTGATGAGGGTATGTGTAGATGTCACTTTTATACCCAACGTCGGTTTATACTTCAACATCAGAACAGAAGGACATCGTTATAGTTTCCTCCGGGACTTCTGCCGAAAGAAGCACTGAGGACTCAGACTTGGACTTTGGGTTTTCACTGGCCTCGGGAGGTACGGCTGAAGTGGAGGGCGCAGCAGTCACTTCAGGCCTGCTCTTTTTGTCCTTCTTGACTGGGGGCTCTTCCGAGGGTTCCAATGTCAAGTCCATACAAGCGGTAAGGCATTTTAGTCTTTGGTTCTAAAGGTAAAGATTCAAAGTGGCTAAACGGCTTCTAAAGATTTTAGGGACAAAGGCCTGACACATACTACACTTGGTATTAGTCATGTTCTTGGCCTAGGCAGAAAAGTCATTGCTCATGTGAATCTTTGTGGAATTTGCCTTCCACACCTACACTTGCCCTTGTTACCTAACATGAAACCCAAAGCAGTAGCAAGAAAATATTAGAAAACCCCTACGGGGTACTTATCTGGAGTCGGATGTAGAAAAACGCTTCTTCCAATAAAGCGACGACCGGAGCTGGTACTCGCATAGGCAGCAGAAAAGTTCTGAGGAATATGCGTGCTGACATCCGCTTTATACCCGACGTCCATTTACAGCCAACGTCAGAGAAGAGGCGCAGGATGTTGAGCGCACCTTAATGGTAGCATTAAACTTTTGTATAACAGCCGGACATGCAAGAATTCACAGGAACAAACTCCCTGATGTCATGAATACAGTAGCATATGATAAGAAGGACCTCTACCCATTATCCCCAAAAAGTATCCCGAAAATGGATTAAGGACTGTGGTGGTGCTGCTACTGCTGGTGGAATTATCTTGGCTGCCTTAGCAGGGCCTGACAGTTGTTCATGGAGACCTCCCCAAGATCTGTACCCAACAGAAGTGCTTAAAAACAAAGGATGTCAACCATGCTGTCCCTTAAAGAAGCCCACCAACAGCCATCACAGTAGACAGCAGCTTAGTAAAACTTTTGGGTGTATAGCAAGGAGATGACTCTGTACTGAAAGTGGTCCACTCACAGCAGACAGACTCTCCTGTGCAAACCTTTGGTATTTAAGTGCCATATGGCATCCATCAACTCAAAGGGTATAATCCATAATCAGATGTACAAGATGACGTCCATAGGAAACTTGGACCGGAGTATCTTCCCAAAGGAGGAAGTATCTAGGAAGAATTATAGAGAGGGGCAGTCTCATTGTCTTTGCCCATCTCCAATACAAGGACCTCTGAATCATCACAATCGTCATCCTTTGACAATGAATGAGAGGGCAAAACTCCTACATCTGAAACAGTGGAATGACAAATGAAAGCTAGAAGTCAGAAAAAAAAGGCCCAAGCGGTAAGAGAAGCTTACTGGAGGCGGAACTCTGTTTAAACAGGTCTGTACAGGGACTAGTTCTGGCATTATACATTTCTCCTTAAGGGCAAACATCCACAACCATGAAGATGGGAGCACAAATTTCTGAGTCTGCTTACATCATAGGCTCAATGAGCATGACGTAACCCACTTAAAGTTTGCAAGAAGTTTTGGGGCATTTCAACAACTATGTGCCTTGACAAGAGCTGACACAAAGGAGGTGTAAAACCCTTTAATCCTAAATGCAGTGAATTTGAAAGGAAGATGTAAACACACACACACACACACACACACACACACACACACACACAAGCAGCTTTATCCTCCATTAAAAAATAAATCAAATGAATGCAGGCTTGACAGCAGCAAGGATGCTTTCACTTTTAACATTTTCTACTTCCTTAGACTTTATCAGGACATGGCTGTTGCTGTTCTGATAAGTAGTCACACAGACGGGTCCCAAAGACAAAAACAAACCATGCATGCAAAATATTTGGCCTGGCCACATAGCTCAAACAATTCCAAATGACCTTCACTAATATTCTCTTCCCTAGCTGAACAGTCATAGATGATACTGGGAGGAAGGAGGAATGACTCCTCTTACCTGAGTAGAAGTAAGAGCTTGCAAAAGGAAAAAGGCAAGCTGAAAGACCACACCACATGAGCAAGCTGACAAAGGTTTGCTCTGGACACACCAAGATGGAGGTAGAAGAGGTACAGAGATTTCAAAGACACACACCCACAGTTGTTGATGGAATACAACTCTTACGATCCCCTTTCACCATCAGCAGCTGGGCAACAGCTCAACCACCCATTAATAAAAAGGGAAGCTTGGGACTCAAAGGGTGTGAGGCTACTTTATCGTCAGACTTTGCAAGTGGAAGATGTCACTTTTTTATGGCCTCCAGTTTTCTTGGCATCATAGGTAGGCACTAGGCTATCTGCCCGAAGGCATTTATAAGCCTAGCCAGAATGTGTTGGCTTTCACCGCCCCCTTAGATTAGTTCACTGTGCCTCTGTCCAGCAGAGTCACTGAAGTGATCCCCGGGGTAAACTTTCTGTTTTCCATCCACTCATCAAGGTTTCTCTTGAAGAGTGCTAGCGAGGAGCTCTGCCTAATGTAGATTGGAATCTTGTTCCAAAGCATGGGAAGTCTCTGGGACAGGAATCTATCCCTCCAGCACGTCCTATTTATTGTTGTGGTGAGGTTTAGATCCCTAGAGCATGTGGCTCGAGGGGATAAGGTTTTCTTTAGGTGGAGCATGTCCATCAATTCTGGGTTGGACATGGCCTTGTATGTCAGGCAGAGATCACCTCTGAGCAGGAGGTATGCAACCGAGTACCGCTGGAGTTTCTTCAGTAGAGCTGCACAGGGCATCTGTTTGAGGCCAGTAATCCTCTTGGTGAGGTACTTCTGTGGTCTTTCCAGCTGTTGCAGGTGTCTTGTAAGGTACATCCCAAATGGGGCATTGTACTCTATGATGGGTGTGGTGAGTAGAGAGGCACAATTACCTCTTTTGATCTGGATGCAAACCCTTTTGTGATTAGGTGGGCCACACAGAAGGATTTTCTAACCACTTTGGCAATGTGATTATCAAATGAGAGATTACTATCTACTTGGGTCCCCAGATCCCTTATTACGTTTTCCGTATTAAGGGGGACTACCACCTATGTGGTAGTTTGTAGATACTTTGTTATTTCCAAAGGGAATAACTATGCACTTTTTGGCATTTAGCTTGAGGCTATGATTTTGACACCAGGTATCCGTCTCAGTGAGACCCTCTTAGAGGATGTCTGTCAGCTGATGTGTCAATTATAGCCCCTAGTTTGCAGTCGTCTGCGAACTTGGTCAGCCATAGTCCTCCTGTGCTTGTCTGTACCTCTGAGAAGTATATGCTGAACAGGAGGGGTCCTAGGACTGAGCCCTGGGGAATGCCACTTGTAACCGGTTTAGAGTCAGATCTGGCTCCCGCAATTCTCACCATGTGGGTTCTGTCCGTGAGCCAACTGACAACCCATCTTTTGACATAGGGGTTTATGTTCAGGCTGGTGACCTTGTCTATAATACCAGAATGGGGAATGGTGTCAAAGGCCTTTGCGAGGTCTAGGTAGGTGGTGTGTACCACCTTTCCCTCGTCTATAGCCTTGGTAACTGTCTCAAAGAAGTCCACCAGGTTTAGGAGGCATGATCTGCCCTTAAAGTCAAACTGGGTAGGGTCTAGTGTTTGGTGGTTCCCAATGTCTCTGTTAATGAATTCCATGATGATGCGCTCCACAGTCTTGCAGTCCAAGCTAGTCAGGCTTATAGGGCGATAGTTCCCGGAATCTGTTGTGGCTCCACCTTTGTGGAGGGGAATAACCGTTGCTGTGCATCACTCTATGGGTATGTAGCCTGTGGAGAGGCTGAGTTTGAACAGTGTGTTTAGGTGAGGGGATAGTTCGTCTTTGAGCTTGTGTAGGATGCAGCCTGGGACACCATCCGGTCCATTGATGCTGTGTTTCTGGCTTTGGAGAGGGCTGTTTTAACCAGAGTGTCTGTGATTTCAGGGGATCTACATTCTTCTGGTATGGTTATGGGCCCTTTTGGGGGTGAGAGGGAGGCGAAGTTTGCACTGAACCTGTCTGCCAGGATGTTGGCAATATCGGTTGGTTCAGTGTATTTTGTGCCATTATGCACCAACTCCGAGCAGATCCGAGCATTGCCACTTAGATTCTTGACATAGCTAAAGAATGCCTTGTGGTTATCTTTGGAGCCTTGGCAAGTTTTCTTTCAAAGCTCACCTTGGACGATTTTATGAGGGATTGTAGTTTCCTGCTGATACTGATCAGGGATGTCTTCCCTTCTTGGGATTTTACTCTTTTCTGTACTAGTTTCCTCCTTCTACTGTATAGTTTGTTTATGGCAGGGGTCCACCAGACTGGTTTCCTTTTCTTGGAGGAGTGAGTCTTGGTTTTGCTTGAGATGGCACGATCCATGCATTCCTGTAGGTGCCCGTAGAATGCATTACTAAAGGATTTTGCAGCTTGGACAGCGTTATCCTTTAGCATGGGGGCTTTGAAACTTTCCACCTTCGTCTTAAGTAACGTGAAGTTTGCTTTTGAAAAGTTTTTCACTGTGGTTTCCTTGTTCAGGGGTGGGGGCGGAATGTGGATATCCAAAGTGATTTGTTTATGGTCAGATCTAATCAGCGAGGGGTTGACCTCCGGTCGCCCATGCTGGTGATGACCAGGTCCAATATGTTGTCACCTCTGGTGGGAGTGGTGACCAGTTGTTCCAGGGCGTTTGAGTTTATAAATTCTAGGAAATGTTGGGCAAGGGAGTTAGTACTTGAGTAGTTCTCCCAGTTAATGTTTGGGTAGTTGAAATCACCCAATATTAGGGTGTTTGGTAGGACCTTTATGTTACCCAGTATTTCCAGAAATGCGGAATGGGGGTCCTGGGACATGGTGAGTGATCTGCAACAAGCTACAATTTGAATTGCAGTTTTGCCCGTTGTTAGTTGCACATGGATGATCTCTGAAGCATCATGCTGTGCCACTAACCTGGAGGTGTGGGTATCCTTGATGAATCTGGATACTCCCCCACCTTTTGTATTTCGGTCCGGGTTCTATGGCCGATATGTATGGTATGAGTTGTAGCCTGGTAGTGCTGGGGTGCTGAATGGGAGCCTTAAACCAGGTTTCTGTTACTGCACATATATCAGTTTTCTCCATACTGAGGAGTGCCTCGAGTGCGTGCATTTTGAGGTTTAGACTTCTGGCATTGAGTAGTATTACCCTCAGATTTTTGTTACTTGTGCAATTGACAGCGGTGGGTTTGTCTTTTGAGCCTTGCCTAAAAAAGGCACTATGGGGGTGGCAACAGCCTTGGCCAGTATTCGAAAGCCTAAGGGTGACAGGTGCAAGCCGTCTCTAGCGAAGCAGCGTGGCTTGTCGAGCACGTCATCCCAGGCAGACAGACACTGGATCCTCTTTGAATGACACCAGAAACTTAGCCAATTATTGAAATTGATAATTTTTTCTTTATACCGTGGTATCATTCTTGGTGAGGGCCGGATGCTACTCAGGGTCAGGGTCATACCGGCCTGGGCTACATGATCAGAGAGCTCTTCCATGTCTCTCTTCATGTAGTCCAGGGAGGTACAGCTCAGGTCATTCACATCAACACTGACAATGACAGAGTCATATTTGTACTTGTTCTGGAGTGACCTGAGTGCTTGTGTTATATGGCGGATCCTGGCACCCGACAGGCAGCTAACAGTAACCTTCGCCTTATTCAGCCTAGTGAGTGGGACGTCAGTGCGCCTGACTATAGAGTCACCTATTACTACTATGTTGGGTATGTTATTTTGCCTTGAGGGATGTGATTGCTTGGCACACTGGTTTTGTGAAGTATGTGTTTCATGGTTTGTGTTGGGGGGTGAAGGTTGCTTGGATGTCTGCTTTGGGGGGCTCTTGTTGCTTTTGCAGATTTTTATTTAGAGCCTCCGAGTACGTTTTTGTGTATTTATGTGTGTTTTTTGCCAGGGGTATAAAAGAGGCAGCCGACGCCATTTTCTTCAGTTTTTCTTGCCCCAGATGTCAGGTGCCCCCAGAAGGAAGGCAAACATAATGTAATGCAAAGATGCAATGTTGATAAATCAAAAACAGTAGTTGCAAGCAAATACACCATAAAAGAATACCCCAAAAAGGTTATATGAGAAGTATTTGTCATAAGGCCTGTCCTAAGAGGGGTTGGAGGGAGGGAAACCTGGACTGCAGCTGTATGAGCACTCGAACATCTACATTTATGGTAGGTACAAAACTGTACTATGTTCATCGTGCATACAGCTGCAGTCATAACAGATGGGTAGAATCCCAAAGCTAAGTAAGGGTGGCAGGCACTAAGTGGAACTAGGAGGGGCTAGGATGCCCTGCAGGACTACTGTGGCAAAGCCCGCTCTAGATTTTGAGTATAGTGGGAGGTGATAGTGCTTGGAGAAAGTGTGCACTGAACTCCAGGTGGCTGCTTCCAAAATGTCCTTGGTAGGGACCCCCCTGAGGAAGGCCGCAGAGGTAGCTGTGGCTCTGGTGGAGTGGGGTCTGATGCATGCAGGCACAGTTTTTCCATGAAATGAGTAACAAAAGCGTATGCAGTGGGCTATCCATTTTGAAATTGTCTGTTTGGAAATAGCCTTTCCCTGAGCACTTACAGCATAGGACACAAACAGTTGCTCAGATTTCCTGAATGGCTTTGTTCTGTCCAAGTAGTAACGTAGTTGTCTGTGAATGTCCAAGGAATGTAGTAGTCTTTCCCCTTTGTTTTGTGGATTAGGATAAAAGGTAGGTAAGTGGATAGTCTGATTCAAAGCTACACTGGATACTACCTTTGGCATAAAGGTAGGAGTGGTTCGTAAGGAAACTCTGTCCTGATGGAAAATGATGAATGGTTGCACAGCCATGAGGGCCTGTAGCTCCGAAACCCTGCGTGCTGAGGTGATAGCCAGAAGAAAGGCCGTTTTCCATGACAAGTACTGTAACTCTGTTGAAGAAGCTGGCTCGAAGGGAGGAAGGGTCAGCTTTTCCAATACGTAGTTGAGGTCCCAAGCAGGGACTGGTGGTTTCCTTGGGGGTTTTAAATTCTTTGCCCCTCTGAGGAACTGCCTTAAGAGAGGGTGAGAGAATAATGGAGGATCTGTGTTGTATTGTGCAGAGATGGCTGAAGCGTGGATCTTGATGGAGGAGAAGGAAAGTCCATTGTTTAACATCTCAGCTAGGTACTGTAAAATTTGAGGTATATTTATTACCCAAGGATTCTGTCCCTTTTCGAGATTCCAGACATAAAATAGTTTCCATTTGGTGGAGTAAGCCTTTCTAGTACAAGGTCTTCTGGCCTCCAAGATGACATCCTGCACCTCCTTGGAGAGGAGAAACTGTTGGGAATTCAAGGGATTCTCCATGCAGCTAGATTTAGAGTTTTGAGATGGCTGTGAAGGGTCTTGTAGTTGTGCTGGGACAACAGAAGAGGGACTAGAGATAGGATCCATGGTGGGGAATGTGTCAGGCTCTTCAGGAGCGGATACCAGTGTTGCCTTGGCCAGTCTGGAGCAATGAAAATCATTTTCGGCCTCTCTGCTCTGGCTTTTAATAGGACTTTGGGCAGCAGAGGAAGAGGCGGGAAGGCATAGACTGTCAATGTTGCCCAATTGAAGGAAAGTGCGTCCACTTTCCAGGCCTGTGGATGATAGGTCCTTGAACAAAATTTTTTCAACTGGCAATTTCTGTGGGTAGCAAAGAGATCTATGTCTGGCTGTCCCCATGCCTGAGTTATCTTTGTGAAAATTTGAGGATGCAACTTCCATTCGTGTGGATCTGTCACATTTCTGCTTAGGTTGTCTGCCAGTGTGTTTTCCTTCCCTGGCAGGAATTGTGCCTGTAGTTGAATTTTCAATTCCAGTGCTGTGTTCCATAGGGTCATGGCTTGCCTGCACAGGGGGTATGAATGAGTTCCCCCCTGTTTGTTTATGTACCACATCACTGTGGTGTTGTCTGTCCTTATCAATAGCTGGCCTGGATGCAGTAGGTCTTTGAAGGTCATAATAGCCTTTTGCACGGCTAGCATTTCCTTTTGGTTGATGTGGAGGTGCTTCTCTTTTCGGGTCCATTTTCCCTGAATGCACTGATCTGTCATGTGTGCTCCCCAGGCGTAATCTGAGGCATCTGTTGTGATGATTTGAGTTGCTTGAGGTACACAGAAAGGAAGACCTGTGTTTCTTTGGCAAGCTTGAGCCCACCACAAAAATTCCTTTTGAAGGCATGGAATGAGTGGGATAATTGTTTCCAAGCTGTGGCTGTGTTGAGACCATAAGTTTTTCTGGTACCATTGAAGTTTCCTCATATGCAGCTTTGCACATGGGATTAGTAGGATGCAAGATCCCATGAATCCCAGAGCCTGCAGGATTTTCCTTGCAGTTAGCCTGGTGTAAGTTGCCATTTTTCTGAAGTATTGAGACAGCTGCCCTTGCTTGTCTGGCGTGAGGTAGGCCATCTGGGTGGTTGAATCCAAGCTGGCACCCAGGAAAATTATTTGTTGAGAGGGTATTAGTTTTGATTTCTTTTTGTTGACTGTGTATCCCAGGAAGTTCAACAGCTTTATTACAAACGACAGGTGCTGCAGTAGTATGTCCTTGCTGTCCGCTTGGATGAGGCAGTCATCCAGATATGGGTAGATTTGTATCCCTTGTAGTCTGCAGAAGGTGATTACTGATGCCAGGCATTTCGTAAACACTCTGGGTGCAGTAGATAAGCCAAAGGGCAATGCAGAGAATTGGTAATGGGTTGAACCTGCAAGAAATCTGAGGTATCTTCTGCAATCTTGTCTGATAAGGACATGCAGGTATGCCTCCTTGAGGTCCAATGTTACTAGCCAAGACTCCTTGCCCAGCATGGGAAGAAGCTGCTGTAATGTGAGCATCTTGAATTTTGGCACCTGTAGATATGTGTTTAGGATGGATAGGTCTAAGATAGGTCTCCAATCTTTGTCTTTCCTCGGTACCAGGAATAGTCTGGAATAAAACCCTTGACCTTGTTCTTTTGCAGGTACCTCTTGAATTGCTTTCATGTCTATGAGAGCTGAAACTTGTTTTGTGCCTCTGCCCTTTGATTTTGTGGCAGGTTTGGCATGCCTCTCATTTTGGAAGGGTGTGAAAGTGGAACCTGTAGCCTCTGTCTATAATGTCCAGAATCCATTTGTCTTTTGTTACAATATGCCAATTTTTTGAGAATAATGTCAATTTTCCGCCCAAGGGTGCTGCCATTAAAGCTTTGCTTGGCAGGAGTAGGGGGAAGTCATTGTGTCTGTTTTCTAAAAGACTGTGATCTATCTTCTCCACCTCTTGGGGTTGGTGCTTGCCACTGTCTGGCTCTGAAGGATCCTTGAGGTTGCCCTCTGCCCCTTGGGCGCCTGTATCTGCCCCTTTTGAGGTCTGTCCGTGGCTGGAAAGGACCAATTTTTTGAAGGCCAGTTTCTGCTGAAACGTGGAGGCTGTACCTGCAGGAAATCTTTCACTGTTTGCATTGATTTCGCTTTTTTCTCCATTTTCTTTAGCACCTCCTCAGCTTTAACACCAAACAATACATCTTTTTGAAGAGGAGCATCTAATAATTTAGCTTTGACATGATCTGGTAAGGTTTGCTCTTTGAGCCAAGCATGCCTACGTATAACAGACCCCGTAACAGCAGCTCTACATGAGGCCTCTAAAGCATCAAAACCACACTGCAAGGTACGTTTACCTACTTGCTCTGCACCATGCAACAAATCCTGCAACTCTTTTAAATCTGGTTGTTCTGGTTGTGCCATCTTGCTTTTCAGCTGAGATATCAAAAACTGTTGATACTTTAACATATGGAACTGACAGTTTAATGCCCTCATGGTTAAAGTGGCCGAGGTGTACACCTTTCCCCCCACCCTTCTAGAGCTCTGGAATCTCTCTCTGAAGGTAATGGATTTTTAGCAGTAGACGCCTTAATTCCCTTGGGACCCTGTGAAATTGTTTCTGGGTCAGCAGTATGGCTTTTATATAGGAACTGGTGAGAATCAGGAACCCGGTAATACCTGTCCGGTTTAACAGGAGCTGGGGGCAAAGAATCAGGATTAAGGCTGGCTTCTGTGTACACATCATCCAATATATCTAAAACAGGAGGGATAGCCAGAGGCCTATGCTGGGGAAGCAGAAGAAATTCCCTGAGCCTTTTCTTGGAATCTGAATAATCTTGGCCTTCCAAGTGAAAGTGTTCCCTCAATGTATGCAGGGTTTTCCCAAAAGAGAAGTCCTCAGGGGGGGAGACCGAGGGAATAGACTCCTCTGCATCAGAGTCTTCGAATGGAGAATAGGCATAATCCCTGTTCCTCAGATAGTTCTGAGGTAATAGAAGCTTGATCTGAGGAAGGGTAGTCTTCCTCTAATCTGAGCCTTTTGTCAGAGGGGGGATGAGAACCCCTGATAAGAGTAATCAAATCCTCAGCCACTTTAAGCATCTGTTTTTTAGGCATGGTGCCTTGAGAGGGGGACTGAGGAACCTGTTTTTTGGTTTTCATGGCTGCTTTAGATTTAGTGAAGGCTTTAATAGAGAAGGAGGAAGGCCTGAAGACCCCTTGAGAAATGGTAGGCCTGTCTAAATTCTGAGTTTCCCCGCCAGGAGTGGCGTCGGGATCTGTAGTAGGAATGGGGGCCGAGGAGCCTGCGACCTCGGGTACTGAAGACACCGGTAATGCATTGTCATCAGTACTCAGGGGCTGCGTAGGCGCCTCGCTGAGTACCGGAGAACCAGTAGTCTGCCTTAGCATGGTTTCAGTAGGTGGTGCGGACCTTGTATGTTGGTCCTTACCTTTGCGTTTTTTGCTCAAAACTGGAGTCTGAGTATCCGATGACATAATATAATAAAATTTTTTGCCAAAAAAGTGAAGGGCGAACTCCGCCCGATGCTTAATAGTGTGCTTATTGAATCTAGCACAAAAACGGCAGGTCGAGACGTCGTGGTCTGGGCCTAAGCAAGGTATACAGAAAGAGTGAAAATCCTTATGCGGTATTTGCTTCCCACATGAAATGCAATTATTAACTTTGTCTGACATCGGTCTGAGGCAAGAAAAGTTTCCCCAACGGGGTACTTAGCTTTCAAGAAGCCTTCGGCTGAAATCCTTTCATAAATCTCAGGAGCTGGCCGACCGGCACTTGCGAACTGCTTCTGCTTCGGGCACCGCACGGCAAGAAAGACTGAAGAAAATGGCGTCGGCTGCCTCTTTTATACCCCTGGCGCACTGACGTCAGGGAAGAAGCGACGACAACTGACGCCGGACCTAGACTTTGGAATTCGGCCGACCGAGGACCCGCCTGACGGCAGGATAACCCATCTGTTATGACTGCAGCTGTATGCACGATGAACATCGCTGCAGAGATAGCTATGGATCGGGTTGAATGAGCATGGATTCCCAAAGGTACTGGTTTGTTTGAAGCTAAACAGGCCTGAATGATGCATTGTGAAACCGAGTTGGCTAATGTAACTTTGGTAATAGGTTTACCTAAAGAAGACTTGGCAAAGGACACAAACAATTGATCAGATTTGCGGTTGGTTGCTGTCCTGTGCAAATAAAAACGCAGTTGTCTATGTACATCCAATTTGTGTAATGTGTATTCCCCTTTGTTCTGGAAATTGGGGAAAAACACTGCCAAATTAATAGACTGATTAATATTCGACTCAGAGGCTACTTTAGAGAGGAAGGAAGGATTAGTCCTGAGAGAAACTCTGTCCTTATGAAATATTAGGTAAGGGGGTTTCATACAGAGGGCTTGAAGCTCAGACACTCTCCTGGCTGAAGTTATTGCAATCAGGAAGGCTGTTTTGCAAGATAAAAATTTAAACTGAGCAGAAGCAGCCGGTTCGAAAGGAGGGCCCGTCAAAGCCTGTAGGACCAATGTTAAGTCCCATGGTGGGACCGCAGACTTAACTGGAGGTTTTAACAGAAAGGCGCCTTTTAAAAAAGTTTTGCAAATCCTGGTGGAAGCCAGTGATCCTACATCATCCCCAACATGAAAATGAGAGATGGCTGCCAACTGTACTTTAACCGTAGATGCACTGGCTCCCTGATGAAAGATATGGGACAGAAAATCAAGAATCGTTGGAATAGGGACAGTAAAGGGATCTAAGCCCCTGTCTTTGGCCCAGATGGAAAAACGTTTCCATTTACTACTGTAGATTTTTCTGGTAGATGGTTTGTGTGCTGCTACCAGAATAGCTTTCACTGGTGACGAGCTACCAGGAGTCCTTGCTATCAGCGGAACTGGATCAGCCAAGCCGTGAGCTTGAGGTCACCCAGGTTTGGGGGATGTAATCCCGCAGGATGAGAAATTAGATCCGGAATGGGATCTAAGATCCAAGGAGGAACTACACTGTGAGACCGCAGGTAAGGGAACCAGATCTGGAGAGGCCAGAATGGGGCTATGAGGATTATCTTGCTCCCCAACCGATGGGCTTTCTGCAGGAACTTCGTCATGAGCGGAAGCGAGGGATAAGCATAAAGGAGACCGGGGGGCCAAGCATGAACCAGAGCGTCTCTGGGGCTCTCCCCTATGGGGGAATTAGAGCAAAAAATTCGCTGCATTTTGTGTTTGACGGAGAAGCAAAAAGATCGCAGCAAGGTAGACCTCATTTGAGGAAGATTTGTTTCGCTACTAACGGGTTTAGAGACCACTCGTACGGTGTGAGGATCAAGCGACTTAGTTTGTCCGCTAGGATGTTGGTCCGGTCCGGAATGTGCGTTGCTACCAGAAAACGGTTGGTGGAGATCGCCCATTCCCAAACTCTCATAGCCTCTCGGCAAAGGGGATAAGATCTGGTTCCTCCCTGTTTGCTGATGTACCAGACTACAGCCATGTTGTCTGTCTGAATTGCAACAGTTCCCGGAGGAAGAAGGTCTTGTAGGGCTTGCAACGCCAGAAGCACCGCCCTCATCTCCAGAACACTGATATGCAGAACGGTCTCTGAGGGAGTCCACGTGCCTTGGACGTTTCTGCCCATAGCATGCCCGCCCCCCCCACCCGAGGCGAAAAACATCCGTGGTCAACGTGGCTTGGGGCTGAGGCATGACAAACGGTCTCCCCTCTTGCAGCTCCTGGGAGTGAAGCCACCAGAGAAGGGAGTCCTTGCAAACCCTGCTCAAGGGAACCGGGATGTTCAAGGGGTGCAGTAAAAGTGACCACTGGACCTGAAGAGTCCACTGAAGAATTCTCATGTGCGATCGCGCAAAGGGCGACAGACCAATGGCTGCCGCCATGGAGCCCAAAGCTCTCAGGACTAATTCCGCCGGTGGGGCTGGGGACTGGATAACTGCCAAAACATGAAGGGACAAGCTGTACAACCTGTCTGTTTTTAGAAAGGCCTTGGAGTGGTGTGTATCTATCTTGGCCCCTATAAATTCCAGAACCTGCACAGGATGAAGGAACGATTTTTGAAGATTTACAGTAATACCCAGACGCTGAGTAAGAGCTAGGGTATAATCCCCGGCAGAGCAGAGCTGATGCCTGGTGGAGGCAGTGAGGAGCCAGTCGTCCAGGTACGGAAAGACCCGAATGCCCTGAAGTCTCAGGTGGGCTGCGACCACTGCCATGGCCTTGGTGAACACCCTGGGGGCTGAGGTGAGGCCGAACGGAAGAGCCCTGAACTGATAGTGACTGGCTCCCAGCCGAAAGCAAAGGAACCTCCTGGATTATCTGTCCATTAGAATGTGGTAGTATGCATCCTTGAGGTCTATGCAGCACATCCAGTCATTCTCCTGTAGGAAGGGGAGAATAGATTGCAGAGTGACCAACCGGAATTTCTCTTTGGGAATGAACAGGTTTAGAGATGAGAGGTCTAGGATAGGCCTCAAGTCCCCCGTCTTTTTTGGCACTAAAAAGAACCTGGAGTAATTTCCCAATCCGGACTGGACTGGGGGGACATGCTGGATGGCTCTTTTTTCTAATAGCTTCGAAATTTCTGAAGCTGCCGCCTCGCTTTGATCAGGTGGGACATCGGGGAGATGTTTCATAGGAGGGGGAAGACTCAGAAAGGGAATGGAATAACCTCTGGATATAATTCGGAGCACCCACCGATCCGTAGGAATGGACTCCCAAGTTTGGAGGTGCTCTGACAGACGCCCCCCCCCCCCGACTGCTTCCAGAGAGGGACAGTCGGGTAAGCCCTCAGGGCTGTTGCGCGGGCCTCTCCGAGAAAGGTTCTCGAGACCCGAGATTCCTCGGCCCCCCTCTGCCTCTGGGTCGGCATCCACCTTGTCCTCCTCTGCCTCTGAAGGACAAGGGGTCCGAAGCAGGACGGGACTGCTGTGATTTCTGGAACCACATCTTCTTTTGTCCCCTCTGGTTCCTCGAGAAGGACCGTTGGGGATTAGAGAAGCGGATCCCGATGGTAGACAGCTTCTTCCAGTCTCTCACTTTGGACCAGCGTGTCGCGGACGGTCTTGCCAAAGAGCGTAGAACCGTCAAAGGGCGCGTTCGCGAAGGACGCCTTGAAGGGTTCCGCAAAATCGCAAAGGCGGAGCCAGGCATGGCGCCGCAGAGCGATGCCTGCTCCGCTGGCTCTAGCTGCTCCCTCCGTGGCATGGCAGAGTAGCCGCATAGATGTGTTAGTAATAGATTTCAGAGTGGCCATGCGAGCTGAGAAGGTGCGTTTGTCCTCGGCCGCCATGGACTCCGGGGGGGCTCCAGCATATTCCTTAATCAAGTCTCGGAGTCTGACGACGTGTGCCATATAGTTCAGCGCCCTTACAGAGAAGGTAGCTGAAGCAAACATCCGCTTTCCAATGCGGTCCAATGTCCGAAATTCCTTATCTGGAGGGTGGACCAAGGAACTCTCCTGCGCTAGCTCCTTCTTGGTGGCAGCCGCCACCACCATGGCATCCACTGGAGAACCTTAAGACCATGCCAGCCTATCAGAAGGGGGACTAAGTATCGTGTCTGGTTGTCTGGGAATTGGCTCCACGGTGTCCGGCTGCTTCCAAGCCCTGGTGGTAATTAAGTCCACCAGGGGGTCAGCCGGGGGGGACACCCAAGAAGTAGACGGGCCTGCATCAAACGCCTCCTGGAACACAGACTCGTCCGAGGAAGGTTTTTGGGCAGACCACCACCCTCTGATTCGCAACATCTCCATGATGTCTCCAAAGGAGACAACCTCAAGGGGTGACCTTGGGGAACCTTCCCCTTCCTCCAAGTCTGTGTCCTCTGTGAGGGACTCAGGGGAGTCCAGGTGCCTCCTTTTGCACTTCTGTTTGTGAGGAACCTCCTTGGTGGGGCTATCCAAGGAGGGCTCACCCACGGGGTCTTGTTCCTCTAAGGGAACGAACTGGAGTGCGATGCAGGCTGTCCCTGTGGCCAGATGACAGAGGACAGGCCCAAATGCGCAGGGGTGATGGATGGATCCGCAGCCTGGACTGGGGATCTGGAAGTCCTCGACAGCACCCTCTCCATTACATCAAACGCCGAGGGCGAACCGCTCTCCCCAGGCTCTGAAAGCAGCCCCCTCGGCTCCGATGCAGGGATCGGCGTCGGAGCCAAAGCGGTCGGACCCGAGAGGGAAGTGTGCTCTGACCTAAACGGCACCGAAGACACAGTTCCCCCCACGGATCCAACGCTCGGCTCTCGGCCCTGAGAGCTGGGATCCGACATGCTCGAGGGCATAGTCGGCGTCGAAGTAATCAAGACTGTCGGCGCCGACGGTTCCCCGGGTCTGAAACGGCACGGATCCGAAGACTCCGAAACCCTAAACCGGGTCAGAGAAGGAGAGATCGGGGTAAAGAAAGGGGCTGAGCTCCCCCCCATAGGGGGGGGAGGCTGGAGCACCCCCATCTGCATTTGAGCCTGCAGGAAACGACATCATCCGGTCCAAATCAGCGTCGGTCAAGCTTCTGGTAGATCTGGAGGAGGTCGTAGAGGCGGGCCTGGAGGGCCGCCTCGAGGACCTCGAGGGAGACCAGTACTCCTCCTCCGGCTCCGGGGAAAAGCAAGGAGAACGGAGCAGAGAATGAGAAGAACCAGAGGCTCTCTTAGCGGGACTAGCTACCTTCACTGGCAGGGCTGAGGGATGAGACTCAGCCCGCCTTTTATGCCTGTGCCGGTCCTTATCTCTCCTTTTTTCTTTTGAAGAGGAAGAAGAGTCCTCCTCACCCTGAGAAGCAGAGGGAGTTTGAGTCCCCAACAACGGCGGGGGATTGGAAGGCACGGGAGCCACAGCTGCGATCAGTGCCTTAGAGGGAGAGGAGGAAGAAGAATCCGGGGGCAACAATCCCGCCAGGATTAGCTTGTTCCTCCTATCCCTGATAGCCCGGGGGTTGAAAGCTGCACAAACCTGTCAGCTGGTGGATAAATGGGCCACCCCCAGGCAAATAACGCACTGAGTGTGGCCATCGGCTGGGGACAGCTTATGACCACACTCAGTGCATTTAGAAAAAATGGCTTTAGGCCCTTCAGCCATCACACCACACACTCACGCACTAGGGAGAGGGAATTGAAGTAAATCTGAAATAAAATTACCACAACAAAAATACGCTAAATATATTAGCCGATAAAGGGGGCTAAACAATACACACACACCAAAGTAAATTTGATTTTTAAAGGTATTTTTTAAACTGGAAAACTCTCACCCACACCTAAGAGCTCGTCTCTAGAAGCTGCTATAAGCCGTGGTAAACTAGATCTGAGGATGGGGGATGTGTAGCAGGGGATTATGGGTAGGGGGAGGAGATAGGAGCTCGGATCTTTTAGCTAGGTAAAGCTGCTGGCTCGGATCCGAGGATGGATCCGATACCCACAGGTTTCAGACCAAATGAAGTTAACTACTTCAGATCTTAAGTTTTACTCACAGCATTTGTAAGACAGCTTTGTCAAGGATGCAGACAAATGAAGATAAAGCATGCAAATGCAACAGCAGTTTTCTTCATTCTTCTACTGGATTAAGAACTTGAATCAAGTACAATGGATGGTTTAAAAATGAGTTTAAAAACCCTCTTACCTTTAACTCCCAGTGATTAAACTTCCACCCAGGAGAATAGTTGTCTCTTAGGTCAGCCTGAGTCCGGACTCCAGCATTAAGTAGCCTCTGAAGGTACTGATTGCATTTGTTCATAAGGGCTTCTTTGTCTTCTTCAGAAAGTGCATTTGTAATACCACAAGGAATAATTATGACCTGTAAAATGAGATTTTTCGTTAAAATAAGCTGCACAACAAAACATTACTCTAACTTCCCCATACAGAAGCAGCACATAATGCAATTTAAGTAAAATTGTAAAAAGCTTTGGCTCAGACCATTACTTATTCATCAATGATTTACAATTACACACAAAACTTCACCAACTGACATCCTTCAGCAAATACCTGACCCTTTAATAGAGCCAACAATATCCATTTTGAAATGGTCTGTTTGGAGATAGGCTTCGCCTCTTTCCCTGGAGCAAAGCCAACCAACAGTTGAATGAGGGATTAGCCCCGAGAGACACCCTGTCTGCATGGAAGATAATGAAGGGTTCAGTGGCCATGAGTGCTTGACGTTCTGACACCCTCCTAGCTGAAGTAATAGCCGAGAGGAAGGCAATCTTCCAGGAAGGATGTTTTAGATCTGCTGACGCAGCTGGGTCGAAGGGTGGCAATGTCAGTTTTTTTCAGACATAGTTCAGGTACCAGGCTGGAGTGGGTGCCCTTATAGGAGGCCTAATGTTAGATACACCTCTGAGGAATTGCTTAATCAAAGGGTGAGAGAAGACAGGCTGTTCAGCATGAAAGTGTGCTGAAATGGCTGAGGCGTGGATTTTAATGGAGGAAAAGGAGAGGCCCTTGTTAAGCAGCTCCACTAGGTAGTCCCGAATAAGTGGGAGGGACGGCTGGAAACTGCTGTGACCTTTTGATAGGCACCAGGAGTTGAATCTTTTCCATTTCTCTGAGTAAGATTTCCTGGTGCTGGGCCTTCTGGCTTTCTTAATAATGTCTAGGACCTGTTTGCTCAACTGTGGGTTATCCCTGGTTCCTGGGGGTAAGACATGCATGAAAGTTCGTGTGTGTGTGCAGGTTTGGATGCAGACTCTCTCATCTGGCTTGTGTCAGGAGGTCTACAGTTAAAGGTAGGGGTCGGAAAGTCTCCTTGGTCAGGCTGATCAGCAAGGGGTACCAATGTTGCATGGTGATATAAGGATGGCTTCTGGCCCTTCCTGCCTTATTTTGAGCACTACCCTTGGGAGTAAGGGCGGGGGGGGCGCATAAATGAAGAGATTGATCCACTGGAATGAGAGGGCATCCACTTTCCAAGCTAGAGGGTGGAACTTCCTGATGCAGAATTTGTGCAGCTGACTGTTGTGTTGTGATAAGAAGAGGTCCACCTCTGGTGTCCCCCAGGCCTGGGTGATTTGGAGGAATGTCCCCTTTTGGAGTTTCCACTCGGGGTCTAAGCAGTTTCTGCTTAGATGGTCTGCTAGGATGTTGTTTACTCCTGGGATGTACTGGACTATCAGGTGTAGGCCCAAGGAAGAGGCTGTCTGCCAGAGGCTCATCATGGCTAGTCGGCAGAGAGGATAGGAGTGCCCCCCCCCACTTGTTGATGTACCACAAGACTGTGGGGTATTGTCTGTTTTTATGAGGAGGACTCCTGGTTTAAGGTGGTCTTGGAAGGATGTGATAGCCTTGTGAACTGCCATCATTTCCTTTAGGTTGATGTGCCAGTGAAGGTGCCTGAGGTCCAAAGAGCCTTGGGTGCACCAGGTGTCTAAATGAGTGGTCCAAGCTAGGTCTAAGGTCTAAGGCATCTGTGGTGATGGTCTGGCCTTGAGGAAGGAAGATGAAGGGAAGGCCCTTGTTCTGAGTGCAGGCCTCTGCCCACCAAAGAAACTCGTTTCTTATGCATGGAATGAGGGGGAGAGTGGTCTCCATAGACTGAGAGTTGGCACCAAAGGCCCTTTAGGTACCACTGGAGTTTCCTCATATGCAGCCTGGCCAGAGGAGCTAACTGGGAGCATAATTTGGCAGAAAGCATTGTTTTTCTGGTGAGAGGAAGGATGTTTGGGAGGCTGTGTCCAGGAGTGCGCCCAAGAAGGTGATCTGCCTGGAGGGGTTTAGGTTTGATTTTTTCCTACTGATAGTGAACTCTAGAGAGGTTAGGGTTGTTTGTACAAAGAGCAGGTCCTGCAGTAACTTCTCTGCCTGGATTAGGCAGTCATCCAGATAAGGGTAAATCTGGATGTTTTGCTGTCTGCAGAAAGCAACTACTGGGGCCAGGCATTTTGTAAAGACCCTGGGAACCGTAGATACGCCAAAGGTAGTGTAAAGAACTGAAAGTGTTGTGAACCTGCTCTGAAGAACAGGTATTTTCTGCAAGACTCCCTTATGGATATATGAAAGTAGGCATCCTTTAGGTCTAGCGTGACTAGCCATGCATTTTTGTTCAACACTGGTAAAAGTTTTGAAGAGTTAGCATTTTGAATTTTTGGGACCTCCAGGAAGGTTTTTAGAGTGGACAGGTCGAGGATGGGTCGACAAGTGCCTTATTTTCTTGGCACTAGGAACAGTCTGAAGTAAAAACCTTTTCCTGCTTGCTCCTGTGGCATAGGATCCACTGCCCCTTGAGCATGGAGTATGTGCACTTGTTTTAATGCTTCTGCCCACTGATTTGGAGGTAGATTTTGGTAACCTATTAAGGCCGGGACTTGTTGGAAGGTAAATTTCTAGCCCTGAAAAATGATTTTTAATACCCATCGGTCCTTTGCTACAGACTGCCAAATTTGTTTGTAAAAGGATAGCCTTCCTCCTTACCTCTGATAGGAGGAGGAGTGGGAGTCATTGCATGTTCTTAGAGTAGTGAGTGGACTTAAAACTCTCTGCTGTGGGTGTGGAAGAGGGTCACTGCTTAGTCCTTTGCTGGCCTTGGTTTTGTGGTCTAACTGGTCTGTTCCTGCGAGGCCTCCCTTGAACCTGCCTATTGGGGGCTAGGAAGGTTTCTGCTGAATCTGGGAAGTTGAACTTGAAGGAAGTCTTAGCTTTATTCTCCATCTTTTTGATAACCTCCTCTGCTTTTGATCCACACAAGTGGTCTTTATCCAGGGGGGCATCAAGTAGTTTTAATTTTACAAGATCAGGCAGTGGCTGTTCTTTTAGCCATGCGTGCCTCCTGATGACTGAACCTGCCATAGTAGCCCTACTTGAGGCTTCTAGGGCATTGAATCTGCAGTGCAGGGAGTGTTTAGCTACTTGAGAGGTAGAGCGCAGAAGATCTGCTAACTCTTTGGAAGTATTAGTGTCAGGTAAAGATGAAATGTTTTGTTTCATAAGTTCCAAGGTGTGCTGTTGATATTTTAGCATATGGAACTGGCAGTTAAGAGCTCTAATAGCTAAGGTTGTGGATGTGTACACTTTCTTACCCCATCTGTCCAGAGCTCTTGAGTCCTTGTCAGAGGGAACTGGGTTTTTAGATGAGCTAGCCTTGGCCCCTGTGTGATGACCTCTGGGTCTGCTGCAGGTTTTTTAAACAAGTACTTATGTGAATCGGGCACCCTGTAGCACCTATCAGGTTTTCTAGGAGAAGGGGGTAGGGCGTCAGGGGTGAAGCTAGATTCATTGAAAACATTATCCACCACATCCAGAATAGGAGGGATGACCAAGGGTCTGTGCTAAGGAAGATCTAGAAACTCTTTCAGTCTTTTCTTAGACTGAAGTTAATCTTGGGCTTCTCAGTGGAAATGCTCTCAGAGTGTGCAGGGTTTCCCCAAATGAATGATCCTCGGGGGGGGGGGCAGAAGGAATAGATTCCCCTGCATCAGAATCCTCAAAGGAGGTGAGAGGTTGTTGTTCCTCATGTGAATCCAGGTAGTCTGAAATTTCAGAATCCGGCTCTGTGTGAACCTCAGGGGAAGCATCCCTCTCTTTTAGAAGGAGTGACATGGCTACCCCTGATGAAAGTGATGAGATCCTCCACCATTTTCAGTAACTGTGCCTGAGGCAGTGGAGGAGGAGTAAAATGGCGAGTAGAGACTGTTTTCTTTGGGGTGGTTTTGCTTTTAGACCTTAGTAAATCTGTTTGTCATTGGGATGTGGTAGTCGGAGGCGAAGATGTCAGTTTTTGCCCTGAATCTGTTGTGCGAAGAACCTCCTCAGACGCCGGTGCCTGCATAGCGGCTCTGGACCCAACTGAAGCAGAGACTACCGAGGGATCGGATGATGAAGCATTCCCCGTTGGCATACCGGACTCCAAAAAGGTCTGTTGCAATCATTATATTTGGGTAATCTGCTGGCAGATTGCCCTCAGTTGGCCTGAATAACAAAGTCTTGGGTCCTGCATCGGTTGCTGTCTCCTCTTTCATGATATCAGGTCATCAGGGGTATAAACCATGCAGCCGATACCATTTTATTCAGTTTTTCATATATATATATATATATATATATATATATATATATAAACAAACAGCAATATATGTAAATGCACTTTTAGCAACATAAACTTTACTTCATCTAAAAGCAAATACACCACAAAGGCTTTAGAATATAGTGAAGGAAAGAGAAGTTATAGAAAAGGGGGATGGCGGGTGGGTAATCCGGACTGCAACAGTGAATACACTCGAACATCTACATTTATGGTAAGTGTACACAACTGTACTATGTTCTTCGTGTTTCACTGTTGCAGTTATTACATTTGGGTAGAATCCCAAAGCTATGGATGGAAGGATGGAACTAAATAGCATTAGGAGCGGCTATAAGGCCCTGCAGAACTGCAGTGGCAAAGCCTCACCTGGAGTTGGAGAAGAGAGGCAAATGATAATGCTTTGTGGAGGTATGAACAGAGCTCCAAGTAGCAGCTTCTAGAATGTTTTGGTCGGAACTCCTCTGAGAAAGGCTACTGAGGTAGAGGCAGCCCTGGTGGAATGTGACCTGATTCCCTTGGGCACCGGTTTACCATGGTGCAAGTAGCAGAAACGAATGCAGTGGCTTATCCACTTAGAAACAGTCTGCTTTGATATACCCTTCCCCTCTGATCCTGAAGCAAATGCCACCAGTAGTTGCTCAGACTTTCTTAGAGATTTGGTCCTGTTTAAGTAGAATCTTAGTTGTCTGTGTACGTCCAGTGAATGCAGAATCCGCTCCCCCTTGTTCTGCGGATTTGGGTAAAATGTTGGCAGGTGAATTGTTTGGTTAAGAGCCACACTGGATACCACCTTAGGCATAAAGGAAGGATTGGTCCTGAGGGACACCATGTCCGGGTAAAATGTAATATAAGGCTCCACAGCCATGAGAGCCTGTAGTTCTGAAACCCTTCTTGCTGAAGTGATTGCCAAGAGGAAAGCTGCTTTCCAAGATAAAAATTTTATATCCGCAGTAGCTGCTGGTTCAAAAGGAGGCAGGGTGAGTTTTTCCAGCACAAAATTGAGGTCCCATGCAGGAGTTGGTGATCTTCTGGGAGGCCTTAAATTTTTGGCCCCCCTAAGATACTGTTTTAGCAGAGGATGAAAAAAGAAGGGGGGGGGATGTGTGTTGTAATGAGCAGAGATGGCAGAGGCATGGATTTTTTATTGCAGAAAAAGATAGGCCCTTATCCAGCATCTCAGTCAAGTATTGTAAAATCTGAGGGATATTTGGTTTTGCTGTGTCCGTTCCTTGTGCTTGGTTCCAAGCACAGAATCTCTTCCATTTATCAGCATAAGATTTTCTGGTACTAGGCCTTCCGGCTTCCAAAATGGCATCCATCACAGATTTACTGAGAGGTGTTGTTTGAATAATTAAATGATCAGCCATGCTGCAAGGTTCAGAGTTTGGAGCGGAGTGTGCAGAATTTGATTGTTCTGCTGAGACAGTAGATGAGGTATTTGAGGCAAGTACCAAGGAGGGAGTTGAGACATATTCCTTAGAATTGGGTACCAGTGCTGGCGAGGCCAGTCCGGAGCAATTAGGATCATGTTTGTTTTTTCCTGTCTGACCTTTACTAAGACCTTGGAGAGAAGAGGCAGAGGGGGAAAGGCATAGACTGACAGGTTTTTCCAACTGAAGGACAGGGATCCACTTTCCATGCTTGCCTGTGATAAGTCCTTGTGCAGAATTTGTCCAGTTGATAATTTTGGGGAGAGGCAAATATATCTATGTCTGGGATCCCCCATTTCTGTGTAAACATACTAAAGATTTGTGGATCCAATTTCCACTCGTGCGGGTCCATAAGATTTCTGCTTAGGTCGTCTGCCAGAGTATTTTGTTTTCCTGGCAGGAATTCAGCTTGAAGATGCACTTGGTAAGTCAATGCTGTGTTCCACAATGCTATGGCTAGTCTGCAAATGGGGTAGGAATGTGTACCCCCCTGCTTGTTTATGTACTACATAACCGTGGTGTTGTCCGTCTATCAGTAGTTGGCCTGGATGAAGTCTTTGAAGGCTGTCAGGGCATTCTGAACAGCTAGCATCTCTTTCTGGTTGATATGCAGATGCATTTGTTTTGGGCTCCATATGCCCTGAATGCATCTCCCCGCCAGGTGGGCCCCCCAAGCACAGTCTGATGAGTCTGTAGTTAGGGTTTGGGTGGCAGGGGGTAGAGTGAATGACAGTCCCTTGTTTTGGTGACATGTCTCTGCTCACCAAAGAAACTCCTGTTGTAGGCAGGGGATGAGAGGAATCATTGTTTCCAGACTGTGACAATGTTGACTCCATAAACTTTTTAGGTATCACTGAAGTTTCCTCATATGCAATCTTGCATATGGAATTAGTAAAATGTAGAATGCCATGAACCCCAAAGCCTGCAGAATTTGTCTTGCAGATAACTGGGTTTTTGTTGCCATCTGTTTGAAGTATGTTGTCAGTTGCCTTTGTTTGTCTGGCGTAAGGTAAGCTATCTGGGCAGTTGTATTCAAGCTTGCACCCAGGAATGTAATTATTTGAGAGGGTACCAGTTGGGATTTCTTTTCATTTAGTGTGTACCCTGGGCATGTTAGTAGCCTTTTTACAAACGCCAGATGTTGAAGAAGAATGTCCTTGTTCTCTACTTGAATGAGACAGTCGTCCAGGTAAGGATAAATTTGTATGCTTGTCTGCAAAATGCAATTACTGGTGTCAGGCACTTTGTAAAGACCCTGGGCGCAGTAGATAAGCCAAAGGGAAGTGCAGAGAATTGGTAATGTGAAAAACCTGCCTTGAAGCGGAGGTATCTTCTGCACGATTCCCTTATTGGGATATGCAGGTATGCCTAAGTCTAGAGTCACTAACGAAGCGTTCCTGCCCAGCATAGGCAGTAGCTGTTGTAAAGTCAGCATTTTGAATTTTGGAATGTCCAAGAACGTGTTCAAAATCGATAAGTCCAGTACTGGACGCCAGGCATCGTCTTTTCTGGGCAGTAGGAAAAGTCTTGAATAAAAACCTTGTCCTTTTTCCTGTTCTGGTACTGGTTGAATAGCCCCCATACCCACGAGGGACATAACTTGCTTCTGAGCCTCTGCCTATTGATTTTGTGGCAGATCTGTCCAACCGTTTGGTATTGGCAAAGTATGGACATGAAATCTGTACCCCTGTGATACTATGTTTAATACCCACTTGTCCTGGGTAATTAACTGACAATTCTGAGCATGAAGTGCTAATTTCCCCCCAAGGGGGCTGCCAAAAGATAAGTGCTTGGTGAAGGTAGAGGGAAGTCATTGAGATTGCTTACTGTAGGGTTGTGCTTTGTTTCCTCCAGATTTGGAGGTGGATGCACCCCATTGCTTTGACCTGTAAGAACCCTGTTATTGGTATCTAGAGCCTTTTGAGCGCCTGGATTTGCTTTGAGAGGCTCTGTTGGACACAGGAAAGGACCAATTTTTAGTAGGCCAGTGCCTACTAAACCTGGGTGGCTGCACTTGTAAGAAATCATTTACAGTTTGCATAGATTTAGCTTTGTCTTCCATTTTCTTTAAAACCTATTCTGCCTTATTACTAAGCAGAGTATCATGCTGTAAAGGGGCATCCAACAATTTAGCTTTAACATGATCGGGGAGATTTTGCTCCTTGTGCCAGGCATGCCTTCTAATCACAGATCCAGTAAATGCGGCTCTGCACGAGGCCTCCAAGGAATCAAAACCACATTGCAAAGTATGCTTTCCAACCTGTTCTGCTGCATGCAATAATTCCTGTAATTCTTTATTTTCCACACAATCAGAAATCAACATAATTTTCTGTTTCAATAAGCCCATAACATGCTGTTGATATTTAAGCATATGAAACTGGCAGTTTAAGGCCCTAATTGCCAAGGTTGCAGACGTATAAACCTTCTTTCCCCATCTATCCAGCGCCCTGGAATCCCTATCAGAGGGGGTAGGATTTTTGGCTGTAGTGGTCTTTACACCTTTGGGACCCTGTGAGATAGTCTCAGGATCAGCAGCAGGATTTTTGAATAGAAATTTGTGGGAGTCAGGAACCCTGTAATATCTGTCTGCCTTACTAGGAGCCGGAGTTAGGGAATCAGGAGCCATGCTTGATTCCGAAAACACATAATCAACAATGTCTAATACAGGAGGTATTGCCAAAGGCCTATGCTGAGGGAGAAGAAGCAAATCCCTAAGCCTCTTTTTTGATTCAGAGAAATCCTCTCCCAATGAAAAAGTTCCCTTAAAGTATGCAAGGTTTCTCCAAAAGAATAATCCTCAGGAGGAGATGCAGATGGGATGGATTCTTCTGCATCTGAATCCTCATAGGGTGGAATAGAAAATTCCTGATCAGAAGAGGAATCAGAAGAAATGGAAACCTGATCTGAAGATTCATAATCAGTGTCTTGCCTAGGCCTCTTAGCAGGGAGGGGTTGGGAACCCCTGATCAAGGTAATTAAGTCCTCAGCCATTTGATCATCTGTTTTCTAGGCATAGGGGCCTGAGCACGTGGCTCATGCTTCGGTTTTTTAGACTTAGATGTTTTTGATCTTGTTTTTGAAGCTGGCATCGGTTTTATATAAAAATGTTGAGGCCTGAAAACAACCTCAGAAGCCAGTGCCTGCTCAGCGGCTCTGGACCCATCCAAGGGAGAGACATCCGCGGGTTCAATACTCTGAGAATCTTGTAGCATACACACTCTGCATGGGTCTCGGTAGAGGCCTACGACTCAAAAGTAGTGGGTATCAGGGGCTGCGAAAGCACCTCACTGAGTACCGGCGAACCAGTGACTGGCTTAGGAGAAGCTTTGTCATTGGTTTTGGACCTCGACGGTCTGTCTCTGTCTTTTTCTTTGCGTTTTTTGTAAACTCGGGTAGTCGAATTGCTAACAGACGACATTTCAGGGTAATTAAATCTGGATCCAAAATATTTTGAAGCAAAAATATACCGAAGCTTAACAGTACATTGGTTAAATCTAGCACAAAACCGACAGCAAGGCACGTTATGATCTGGGCCTAGGCAAGGAATACAGTACAAATGAAAACCCTTATGAGGCATTTGCTTCCCACAAGTAATGCAATTATTAACTTTTACTGACATCGGTAAGGAGCAAGAAAAAGTTTCCCCAACAGGGTACTTAGCTTTAGTTGAAGACTTTGGTTCTGAAACTTGAATGCGAAACTTTCAGGAGTTGGCCGACCGGCACTTGCGAACGGCTTCTGCTTCGGGCACTGCGCGGAAAGAAAGACTGAATAAAATGGCGATGGCTGCATGTTTTATACCCCTGACGACCTGATGTCATGGAAGAGGAGATAGCAACCAACGCAGGACCCAAGACTTTGTTATTCAGGCCTACTGAGGGCAAGCTGCCAGCAGATTACCCAAATGTAATGACTGCAACAATGAAACACGAAGAACATCGCACAAGGTATGGAAGTCTAGGTGTGGTATTTGTTTTCCACAGCTGAGACAATTATTTACTTTTTCATACATCGGTTAGTACAAGAAAAAGGTCCCCAACGGAGTACTTAGCTTTAGTCATTTTCAGATTCAACTTCCACTCTGGCAATGACTGACCGGCACACATGCAAGCTGCTTTTGCTTTGGGCTCCACGGCAAGAAAGACTGATGTAATGGCGCCGGCTGCTCTTCTTTATACCACTGATGACCTGACGTCAGTTCACAGGTGACAGCAGCCGGTGCAGGGGAAAAGCTTGACTAGTATTTGGGCCAACCAAGGGCTACCCAGCAGTGATAACCCACAAGTGATGACTGCAACAGTAAAACACGAAGAACATTCATTATTTCTAGGAATTGGACTATTTTTAGGGGTAACCCTGACATTTTGAACATTCTTGGTAGGGAACCCCATTTTGTTTTTAAGACTGGTAAAAATTTTAAGTACCCTTTTGAACATTCAGTTCATCCTTTAACTTTGACAATAAATGGTATGACCAAATGCGGTACATGTAAGCAATGTCCTTACAGTTTAGAATCGGATATTATTATCCTGAGGGATACTAGTTACTAGGTTAGTAAAAGGTAACTGTAACACAAAAGGGCTGGTTTATTTTTCAATATGTGAGATGTAGTAGTTATTACGTTGGAAAAACAGAAAGAAAGTTTAAAACTAGAATATATGAACATCTTTATGCAATTTCAAAAGGTAACAATAACTTTTTATATAAACACACTTTACTGTGCCAGGGTTTTACTAAATTTATGTTTGGTATTTTGAAACAAGTTGCTTGTAATCTAAGGGGAGGGTGGTGGGAACTAGCTATTGAAATGAGAGAATTTTTTTGGATTATCAAATTACAATCTAATATTCCACCAGGAATTAATGAGTAAGTTTCACTTGTCCCTGTTTTAAAGATGAGAGCTTTTGGATGTTAAATAAAATACAGTATTTTTATATATTTCTTACTGATGTTTTAGTGATCAAATTATCTATTTACATGGTAGTAGCTTCATATTTTTAGGCTAAGTTCCTTTAAAAAATGATTTAGACTTGATTAATAAGTTGGATTTTTATATAAAAGTGTCTATATTTGATTAACTAGTTTGTTCTGATGAAGTCCCATTATGTTTATGAGAGACAAAACCACTTAACTTATGTTTTATAATAAATGATTTTTGTTTTTAAGGGCTATGGACTTGCTGCCTTTATATTCTCTGGGTATGGAGCTTATGGTGTGTATTCACCGAGGTGACAAGTCTTCATATTATTGTTTTTTTTTTTTTGGTGCCTACCAGCATTTGTTTGATTTTATTTGTTCCAAGGATTTGCAAATGAGAAACCTTAGGCTGACGGGCCTATAGTTTCTGGGGATGGGCTACTTTTATGGAATGATTTCACCAGTGCTGTATGCCATAATTCCAGGACTGAGGCTGTAGCCAGGCTCAGGTTAAATAATTCAAAGTGAGGTTCCATCAAACCATATTTAGTACTGGTTAACAAACTGCCAGGCATGCTATCAAGTCACATGCAGGAAGTGCTCTTAGTCTTGGATAGCACTGTTAGTACATGTTCTGAAGTGATGAGGAATTTGAGAGGAAGATGGATATTGCATGGTTGTAAACAGTTGTCCATGGGGTCAGAGCCACTTAGTATTACTTCTGTATAATTTTTGAGTGTCGTTTCTTAGTTTTCTAATAAAGCAGGATCTGTAATTGCTCTTGGCTTTAAATACCAACACGAGTTCATGGCCTGCCTTTGTAGATTATTAACAAACCTTTATAAATTCTTAGTCAAACTGATAATATTTTCCTCAACTTGGGGGTCTTTAGATTTATTGCATACTCTAAGCTTTTTGCTTTTACTGTTGATTTTATTTATGGCAGTGGACCATCATGGTTGTTTGATTTTCTTTGAATTTCACATTGTATTTGGATCTAGGTGTGACTGCCAATTTTATACATTTACTTAAGTGAGTATAAAACTCCTTTGTAAATCTATTCGCTAAGGCAATGTCTGGGGTGATGTTGCTATAAGTGAATTTTGATACTTCACCCCAGAATCTGAAGAGATTTGCTTGTATTAGCTTCAGGGGCCAGAGGGAGAAACTCTCTCTTCATATGAATGGGAGAGGCTTCACCTCTTCTGCTTCCCAAAAGTAAAACATAAGCTTTTCTGATCACCACAGTGTACTTTTGACAGCACTTTGTTATAAGCTCACTTGGACATTTAGACAAATATTCTAAACCCCTGATACACTGTGCTACACCCATCATCTTAAAAATAACCCCTATGCAAGTACTCACTATACAGTAGAGTATAGTTATGCAATGAAACAGGATTATTATTGCAGGACTCATAAACGTGTATGTTACAATGGTCTTCCAATGATGGGTGCCAGTCCTTGGCCAAATTTTTCATCAGATGCACAAGTATCCCCCCGTAACACATGACTCGAGGGCAGCCAGGCTATGTAAGACTGTAAATCCACAAGCTCATGGCTATTTTTTACTGCACTGGAAAATGCAGGCAGCGAATACAACAAAGCACAGACTAAAGCTACTGTAAAAATCACAACCACAACTGTTTTGAGTGTGGAAAACAAATTTCGCACATTTTCATGCCAGTCCATGTTGTCCTTGGGGTCAATTTGGTGTAATCTGTTACAGGGCTAAATCTAAATCTCATCAGTTAAAAAGTATGCCCACCTGGTCCTGTTATATCGTGGTGTTGGCCAAGGCCTTTGCAAGCCTCCTCGAAGCTTAAGCACTCAGAAAATTGCCCCCAAAGAAAAGCTAAGGGGAAAAGGTAACAGCCCTTCTCAATGAGTTTCCGTAGGTGACACTAACATCATTGAGGTGAACGTGCATCCCCTGTCATTTGAGTTAGTTTCCAGTAAGGCTACTCGAGTAGCTCTTCTAGAGGCAACCGTGTTGCTGGATTTGGCATGTCCTCTTATACAAAAACAGCTGTGCTTTCAGTTATATCAAAGGCCACTCTCTGAGCAGTGAATCCATCTGGTGTAGAGGTTCTTTTGAGTTGAGACGGCCGGAGACCATACTGAGGTGTTGGGCATTCCCTCAAGATCTGCAGCATTTAAGGTAGGTCACCCAATGCAACAGAGGCCTAAAGTATTTGAAAAAGACAAACACCCACCAGCTTGCTTCAACCTAAACCGAGTGGTTCCTTGACCTAACACCAAAGATTCATCAACAAGATTTTTTTTTCAGTTGGCCCAGGATTTCATGATAATTTTTAAAACCAAGCAAACAGCTAGAGTTGTATGCATTTTTCCCCGGAAGGAAAGAAGGATATAACCTACCATGGGAGAGGATTCTGATACCCCAGATTTAGAAATGGATAAACTAGCATATATGGACAAAATGCACCCTAATTTCTGTTTTCCCACCAGAGGATCTCTCATTTGGGGACACCTTTCACAGGATGAAGGAGGTCTTATACCAAGAGGTAAAAATAATGCTCACAGGCTCAGCTGATGTACAGGATTTTCATAGGCTTGCCTAAGCCTACTGGAGTTTCTTCAGTACCACAAGACCTGAAAGATGCACTTAATGCATTGTTGGAGTGACATCTTCCCACACCCTCTTTTCTGAAGAAGCCAGACCATTTTTATAAAGTCAAAGATTCCCATCAATTCTTGCACAAGAACCCCCTGGCTGATCCAACTGCAGAGTCCCTTGATTCCAGCAAGAGACTTTTATTGACACCATCCAAGAGCCTCATTCCAAATAACAAGAAGAGCAGAATTCACAACTGCTTTGGAAGGAAAAAAACACATCTGCTACCTGTGCTTTAAACAACCAAAATCATGTGCTTAAGTCTCTCCTTGAAAATATTAAATTTAAGGCACAGAGGATCAAAGACAAAGACCTGGAACAGAAATCCCTTCTCATGTGCAACTCTCCAAACTCTCTACCCATGTGGCAAAGCATTCTAAGTAATATGACTACGTTGCACTAGAAGCACCATGCAGGTCAGCAGCAGCTGACAGGGTCAGTAATTCAAAGATATGCCTGGTGGAGAACATAGCCTCCGCCACCCCAAGTAAAGCTGAAACTCTTCCAATGCCCTCTGGAGAAGGACCTCCTTCAGGTATCAGTCTGAGACAGTTTATAAGAGGTTCAAGGGGAAAAAAGGGGAAACCATGCAACAAATCATATAGTATTTTTCATTCCTAGCTGGGTAGATAAAGCTGGAACTACCCTTGTGACAGCCGGCCACTCCTTTTCAAACAAGGAAACACTTGAGGCTCAAAGGGAATAAGCCATGCTACAGAAAAGAATCACAAGAAGATAGAAAGGATAAGCCAAGGAGTCCTCAGGGCTAGGACCAGCAGTGGGAACAGCTATGATTCAGCCCCCAACCCAAAGAAATCCTTCTCCAACTCACCCTATTTTTAAGTTTACCCCACCTTCCCCCTTCACTATCCTTAAAAACAGAGGGCAGTCAGAGTCTATTTGTAGAGGAGAGGGAGAAAATAACTCAGGACCAGTGGATTCTGAACATTCGGAAACAAGGTTATAATTTAAAATTCAGGAGCAGACCTAATTTTTCAGGGGGGCCGCAGTCCCTAAAGAATAAACTTTACTGGTTCCAACTCTATTACCTGCTCTCCTAAACCAAGGAGTCACAGAAAGACTACCAAAGGAGAGAGAACCCCCCCACACACACACACACGGAATCTAGCAATGTCTGAACCACCACTGTTGCCTTAGCCAAGTGGACTTCTTGACTCAGAAAAAAGTTCCCTGCTGCACCTCAACCTAAGCGTTCTAGAAGGCTGACAACTTGGACAGTCTAGTTCTCATTCCTTCCAGGTACACATTTTCATAGAACATGCTAAACATTAGGAAGGCCAGGAAACCAAACACAAAAGTCAAACCTAACAATATGGAAGAGGTTATACCTCTGGTGTATTGATAAAGACAAGGACCTAATTCAATTCAAGTGTCTCTGCTTCTCACCTGTCAGACATTTATAAACAGGAATATTTTATTCTTAATTGAGGGTACGTGCATAAGCAATGCCAGTTTACATGCCCTTTGCACCCATCCTTCTTAACGCAGCTCCTACAGAATATACTGCATCTCAGCCCACACACAAGAGGCACTGCTCCACTAAGGGACTTGAATTATGCATTGGAAAAACTCACCCTGACGCACTCAAAACAGCTGCTTTTACACCCTCAAGATTTTTGCCTGGAAGACCGTGGTTTTGGTGGCTTACCTACTTGAAAAATCATGCTGCAAGCCTTAAAGGTGCAAAGGACCTTTTCTAATTTTCAATATACTAATCACACTTTTATGCAAAAGGTGGTTTAATTAACCTATTTACCTTACTGTCTTCTTTTCCAAACCATAAACAAAAGGAAATTTACCCTTAAATTATTTGGATGTGAAGGACAGCTGACATTTTACTTGGATAGGACTGAAGAAATCAAAGAGAGCCAGACAAGATGTTTGCTTCCTTTGCAAGGGGCAGGGAGGAAAGCCTAGTAATAAAAAGATCCTCTCAAAATGGTTTATTCACTGTATTTGTTTCTTCTTCTTTCATGGAAAATATATGCTAGGTCATGTCACAACCCATTCCCCTAGAGCCAAAGCAGTCACCTCAGCTTTCTTGGGCTGTGGAGATTCAATACAAAATCCATTTTGGAAACAGCAACCTAATCTTCTATGAATACTCTCTCCAAACATTAGAATTTGGGTACAGACTGAAAGGCAGGGCAGTCTTGGCCACAACCATCTTCTTGCATCTGGTCGATTAGAAATCTAATCAGGGCCAGCCATGCTTTAGATCTGTACACTCTTGGCATCTTTGCAGACATGAATACTGTAAATGTGAATATTACAATGAACCTAGTTCAACTGAATTAGGACTTTCCCATAACCATAGGTACTAAAGTATATTCATTGCTGCAGCCCCAATTCCTTCCCACTACCACCTTCTGCTATCCTGACTGTGCATCCTAGGGTTGGGTGGGTATTCTCTTCTCTTTATTCCTCCACTTTTCCTCTCCCCTCCCATCAGGCACTTTCTATCTTCTGACTACTTAGAAACTCACATAGCCAAGAGGCACTGTACAGCAGCAAAGGAAGACACCAACACATTCAGTCCTGAGCAGCAGGAGGCTAATTTATCCACATAAAGAAACAGTGCTCAACTGCAACTACATGTACCACAAGTCAGCATCACGACTATGCAGGTGGACAGTGGACACATCCAGGCAATGGAACTATTCAACTAGACAAATGTTTGAAGTGAAATTCATACACAGTAGCACAACAAACTATCAGAATGGTCACATACACTGAGAACAGAGAACATCTAATTACAAACACATTTCAAAATCAAAGCTGGGCATGCTATTAGTTAGGTTGTACTTGATAGTGCCATAGAACAAAATGGTCACCTTCGAAAAAAGGTTATAATGGGATTCCTGAACCACAGGTACTGTAACATGCAGCTGTTTAGCACCACAGTACATGCAATCAGACAGGTATCCAGCATGAGCTCACAACCACAAGCTATCAGAGGAAGGCATAAGCAATAAACTGCTTTTTGTGTTAGAGACTTGCAGCAGCAATTTAAAGTGATTCGCAGACATTCATGCAACCTGATCAAATACATGAACAGGTATAAAACTGGACTGCATTATGCTAGGTTATGCAGACTTGGGAGTTTATCTTGGATATCTCGGCAGCAGTATTAAAAGGAAAAGCAGCACTATCTGGAACTATAGGCAATATGAGGTTTTTCAAGTTATTTTTGTCTTCCTTTGTAAAGAGGTGCATCTTTGCACTTCAAGACTTAACGATGGCTGACTTATGCTATTGATACCTGTTGGTTCTTGCATACTTGAGTCCTGAGGGAAGTGTACATGTACCATCATTTGGCAAGTACATCTGCAATACATTTTGCCATTTCTTTCCCTACATCTATCATATGGCACACCCCCATAGCTGTCCCTGTGACTACAGTTCAGGAATACTAAATTATTCCTTTGTTTGTACTCGTCATTCTACCACTCCTGGCAGGACACAGTCTATAGGTCTGTCATGTGTTCACAAACATCTGCTTGTCCAGAGGAAAAAGTAGACAGCAGAGTACAGACAATTTCAGCCCTGCAGAAAAAATGTCCTGCTAAAAGCTCCTAAGACACATGGGCAGCACCTGCTGAGGAGAAAGGGTGGGTGATCAGACTTTACTGGAATAAGTGTGGCAGGCAGTGGTTTATGACAAATACCACGGGAGACGGCCAAGAGCAAATTCACATTACAGTAGTGTCAATCGTGGCACTGACACGCTACATCCAGCCAGGGCACAAACATGTACCCAAGCAGCTGAGATATCAGCACGGGAAGGGGGCTGATCGCAAGGTGTCATCACTGCATAAACAAACTGCAGACTGAAAAAAGCATGTGGATTTTTTTCCTCATTTTTCTAAAAATAAGACTGTCTTAAATAATCATAGTACATATGCCATGAAAAGGGGAAAGCACCAAAGTTGGTGACATGTGAAGGAAAGCTGCAGGCAAGTCACACAATGGGGAGGAGGAACAATACCAAAGGAAAATTAAATGAGGTAAAAAAGAAAGGAACTATCCAAGCATAAATACAGCAAAATGCACAGGTAATAATTGTAATTTTGATTACAATGGTCAGTGTTGTGTATCCACATTTCACTGAAATAATTCCACAATTCTTTTTTGGAAGTACAGGTAACAGATATGAATTCCAATATAGTAATTACCCTTTTTGTAACCATCATGGCTATTACCAATACTGCCCTTTCTTCCGTAAAGAGATAAACAGGAAAATCGCAGACTCCTATAAGTGTCAAACAGTAGATCAAACTACTTCTGTATCACAAACAATTTCAATAAAATGTTTAGTTATAAATCCTGCAATCGTTAAACAAGGAATAAGTCCATCAACAATGTACTATACCAGCATCTTGCCCATTTACAACGGCAAACTTTGAGATGCCAAATACCCTATATGGGGTATAAGGAATGCCTGTTATTCTGTACTGAACTGACAAAACTGTCAATAAATTAAGCTTATTAGAGAGTGTTTTAAATAAGTCTCCCCATCTTAATTAAATGTCAGACATCCACTTCCAAATTTTCAGCCTTCAGGCTATGTTTCCAATGTTGCTGTCACTTCACTGTCATATTTTACAGGTTCATAGGTAGATACTAGGCTATCTGCCCGAAGGCATTTATAAGCCTAGCCAGAATGTGTTGGCTTCCAACTCCCCCTTAGATAAGTTCCTTGTGCCTCTGTCAAGCAGAACCACTGAAGTGATCCCCAGGGTAAACTTTCTGTTTCCCATCCA
Organism: Protopterus annectens; assembly: GCF_019279795.1. NCBI lineage: Eukaryota > Metazoa > Chordata > Ceratodontiformes > Protopteridae > Protopterus > Protopterus annectens. The sequence continues at coordinate 587,916,871 of NC_056725.1, forward strand.
CTCGTCAAGGTTTCTCTTGAAGAGGGTTAGCGAGGAGCTCTGCCTAATGTAGATTGGAATCTTGTTCCAAAGCTTGGGAAGTCTCTGGGACAGGAATCTATCCCTCCAGCACGTCCTACTTACTGTTGTGGTGAGGTGTAGATCCCTAGAGAGTGTGGCTCGAGGGGATAAGGTTTTCTTTAGGTGGAGCATGTCCATCAATTCTGGGTTGGACATGGCCTTGTATGTCAGGCAGAGATCACCTCTGAGTCGGCGATATGCAACCGAGCACAGCTGGAGTTTCTTCAGTCGAGCTGCATAGGGCATCTGTTTGAGGCCAGTGATCCTCTTGGTGAGGTACTTCTGTGGTCTTTCCAGCTGTTGCAGGTGTCTTGTAAGGTACATCCCAAATGGGGTGTTGTACTCTATGATGGGTCTGATGAGTGATGAGTAGAGGGGCACAAATGCCTATTTTGATCTGGATGCAAACCCTTTTGTGATTAGGTGGGCCACATAGGATTTCTAACCACTTTGGCAATGTGATTATCAAAGGTGAGATTACTATCTACTTGGGCCCCCAGATCCCTTATTATGTATTCCGTATTTAGGGGGCTACCACCTATGTGGTAGTTTGTGTGTACTTCGTTTTTTTCCAAAGGGGATGACTATGTACTTTTTGGCATTTAGCTTGAGGCCATGATTTTGACACCAGGTATCAGTCTCAGTGAGACCCTTTTGGAGGATGTCTGTGTCAGCCGGAGAGTCAATTATAGCCCCTAGTTTGCAGTCATCTGCGAACTTGATCAGCCATAGTCCTCCTATGCTTGACTGTACCTCTAAAAAGTATATGCCGAACAGGAGGGGTCCTAGGACTGAACCCTGGGGAAAGCCACTTGTAACCGGTTTAGAGTCAGACCTAGCTCCCGCAACTCTCACCATGTGGGTTCCTGTCCGTGAGCCAACTGGCAACCCATCTTGTGACACAGGGGTTTATGTTCAGGCTGGTGAGCTTGTCTATAATACCAGAATGGGGAATGGTGTCAAAGGCCTTTGCAAGGTCTAGGTATGCTGTGTGTACCACCTTTCCCTCGTCTATACCCTTGGAAACTGTCTCAAAGAAGTCCACCAGGTTTAGGAGGCATGATCTGCCCTTAAAGCCGAACTGGGTAGGGTCCAGTGTTTGGAGGTTCCCAATGTCACTGTTAATGAGTTCCATGATGCACTCCATAGCCTTGCAGACCAAGCTAGTCAGGCTTATATGGCGATAGTTCCCGGGGTCTGTTGTGGCTCCACCTTTGTGGAGCGGAATAACCGTTGCTGTGTGCCACTCTATGGGTATGTAACCTGTGGAGAGTCTGAGTTTAAGCAGTGTGTTTAGGTGAAAGGTTAGTTCGTCTTTGAGCTCCTGTAGGACGCATCCTGGGACACCATCCAGTCCCATTGATGCTGTGTTTTTGGCTTTGGAGAGGGCTGTTTTAACCTGAGTGTCTGTGATTTCAGGGGCTCTACATTCTTCTGATATGGTTATGGGCTCTTTTGGGGATGAGAGGGGGGTAAAGTTTGCACTGAACCTGTCTGCCAGGATGTTGGCAATATTGGTTGGTTCAGTGTATTTTGTGCCATTCTGCATTAACTCCGAGCAGATCTGAGCATTGCCACTTAGATTCTTGACATAGATAAAGAATGCCTTGTGGTTATCTTTGGAGTCCTTGGCAATTTTTAATTTGAAGCTCGCCTTGGACAATTTTATGAGGGATCGTAGTTTCTTGCTGATACTGATCAGGGATGTCTTCCCTTCTTGGGATTTTACTCTTTTCTGTACTAGTTTCCTCCTTCTATTGTATAGCTTGTTTATGGCAGGGGTCCACCAGACTGGTTTCCTTTTCTTGGAGGAGTGAGTCTTGATTTTGCTTGGGATAGCACGATCCATGCATTCTTGTAGGTGCCGTAGAATGCATTAGTAAAGGATTTTGCAGCTTGGACAGCGTTATCCTTTGGCATGGAGGCTTTGAAACTTTCCACCTTGGTCTTAAGTACTGTGAAGTTTGCTTTTGAAAAATTTTCACGGTGGTTTCCTTGTCCGGGGGTGGGGGTAGAATGTGGATATCCAAAGTGATTTGTTTAACCAGCGAGGGGTTGACCGGTGTGGAACACCGGTCACCCATGTTGGTGATGACCAGGTCCAATATGTTGTCACCTCTAGTGGTTGTGTTGACCAGTTAATCCAGGGCGTTTGAGTTTATAAATTCTAGGAAATGTTGGGCAAGGGAGTTAGTACTTGAGTAGTTCTCCTAGCTAATGTTTGGGTAGTTGAAATCACCCAATATTAGGGTGTTTGGTAGGACCTTTATGTTTCCCAGTGTTTCCAAAAATACGGAATGGGGGTCCTGGGACACGGTGGGTGATCTGTAGCAAGCTACAATTTGAATTGCAGTTTTGCCCATTGTTAGTTGCACGTGGATGATCTCTGAAGCATCTTGCTGTGCCACTAACCTGGAGGTGTGGGTATCCTTGATGAATATGGATACTCGCCCCCGCCTTTTGTATTTCGGACCGGGTTCTGTGGCTGAAATGTATGGTATGAGTTGTAGCCTGGTAGTGCTGGGGTGCTCTCTAGAGCCTTAAACCAGGTTTCTGTTACTGCACATATCTCAATTTTCTCCATACTGAGGAGTGTCTCAAGTGCGTGCATTTTGAGGTTTAGACTTCTGGCATTGAGTAACATTACCCTCAGATTTTTGTTACATGCGCTATTTATGGCGGTGGGTTTGTCTTTTGAGCCTTGCCTAAAAAAGGCACTATGGGGGTGGCAAGAGCCTTGGCCAGTATTCAAAAGCCTAAAGGTGACAGGTGCAAGCAGTCTCTAGCGAAGCAGTGTGGCTTGTCGAGCATGTCATCCCAGGCGGACAGACACTGGATCCCCTTTGAATGACACCAGAAACTTAGCCAATTGTTGAAAATGATTTTTTTCTTTATACCGTTATATCATTCTTGGTGAGGTCAGGATGCGACTCAGGGTCAGGGTCATACCGGCCTGGGCTACGTGATCAGAGAGCTCGTCTATGTCTCTTTTCATGTAGTCTAGGGAAGTACAGCTCAGGTCATTCACACCAACATGGACAATGACAGTCATATTTGTACTTGTTCTGGAGTGACCCGAGTGCTTGTGTTATGTGGCGGATCCTGGCACCCGACAGGCAGCTAACAGTAACCTTCTCCTTATTCAGCCTAGTGAGTGGGATGTCAGTGTGCCTGACTATAGAGTCACCTATTACTAGTATGTTGGGTATATTATTTTGCCTTAAGGGTTGTGATTGTGTGGCACGCTGGTTTTGTGAAGTATGTGTTTCACGGTTTGTGTGTGTGTGGGGGGGGGTGGAGGTTGCTTGGATGTCTGCTTTGGAGGTCTCTGTTGCTTTTGCAGATGTTTATTTAGAGCCTCCGAGTATGTTTTTTTGTATTTATGTGTGTTTTTTGCCGGTGCTGGTTTCATAGGTCTATGTGAGACTGGTAGTGTGATGCCAGAATTTCCCTTCTCCTCCTGACGGTCTGATCCAATCTTGGGTTGAGAGAGCTTAGCCTCCAATTTGGCTGTATAATTGCATCTCTCGCATGTATTAGTGTTTGGTGGTAGGAGGAGAGGGTTGTCTGTGTACATGAGGCAGATGTAACATTGCCTCAAAATGCCCAGATTCACCAGTTGGACTGGAGTGTACACCTGAAACTGCCCTTTGGACATGCCTGGATAGGTAACAGTGAACTGTTTTACTGAATAGCTGGTAAGGTGGAATAGAAAAGCCTTGTCCTTCTGTACAGTATAGGGAAGTCTAGTGCTAGGGTTTATAAGTGCTTGCTATGGGTTTTGAGCAAGTGCCGGGCTGAGAAATGAATGGCTTGAGTGCTTAAGTTGAAAGTTTGTCTAGTTCCAAGGGAAAAATTGAAGAGGAGACTTTGTGGAGCCAGGAATAATTATACTAGCTAATCGGCGCTGCCCAGCATGCAAAACCGGGCAAAAGCGGTTTTTATAGCAGGGAAATCAAAGAGATAGAAATTAGCCCTAAATGGCCAATAAACTACTCATTTCTGGGCTGAAACCACTCCTCCAGGGACAGATAGGCGGCTCAAAGCTCCCCTCTCTCACAGGTGAACAAAGAAACTTCCTTCTACCCAAGTAAGGTATGGACAAACACACAGATTTGTAATACAGCCCTGAATTTAGCACTAACCTGAAAACTGGACTATACTAGCTTAGAAAGGCAGGAAGCAAGTATTTTTTTTTTTCAGAAAATAAAGCAGATACAATAAAAAACACTTTAAATGCACAGAAAAGGATGCTTATTGTTATATATCTCAGTTCAGATTTGTAGTCAATACCCCTAGTAATAAAGTAGGAAGAAACACAAATACAGTAAAAGCAGATGAATAAAGTGCAATTGTTCCAGCAGTCTTCAATCAGACAAGTTCTAACTGCATGCTCGGGGAACCTTCTCCAAAAAGAGATGGCCTGGATCAGTGCTCAAATTATACAAACAAAGCTAGATTCAGCAGGCCTGAATCTGGTCATATGCTACAGCAACAAGGCACACCAATTTCAGAAAGAAACCGTTCAAATAAGCAGGCACAATAAGCCTGTGACCACAAATTCCCAGCTCAGAAGAGCAGAATCCAGCCTCTCCTCCCACAAGAGTGCAGACCACAAACCTTCTTAATGTAGAATAACTTGCCTGAAGCCCAAGTGCTTAAACCAGAACTAATACACTTTTAGAATAGCAGACACTGAGCCTTCAATTAGCAATTCCCAGCTAAGAAGGATGTAAGCTACCTGTCCTGCCACAAAAGTGCAAACCACAAACCTTCTTAATGTAAAACAACCTGTATGAAGCCCAAGTGCTTAAACCAAAAGATTTAGAATAGCAGTTACAATTTAATCAAGCTACTACCAAGCAGTAATAAATGCAGCAGAATAAATAAAATTGAGTACTTTTAAGAAGAGGCAAAAGCAAAATAAAGTGGGAGGAAACACAAATACAGTAAAAGCAGATGAGTAAAGTGCACATTTTTTTTTATTAGTAAAGTGCAAGGAGAGAGGAAGGAAGAACCTAAGTGGGATGGCCTTCTCAAATCTCCTCTCTGTATTAAGTAGAGTGAACACTAGACACAGAATATGATCTCACTGTATTTGGTTAAGTGAGCAAATGAGATGGACTCAGGAGGTGTGGTCAAATACAGACTTACAGGAGGGGCAGGCAACACCAGAGCCACTAACACCAAAACAAGAACAGGGAGAGTGGGTGGGAACTGCAGAGAAAGACACAGCACACACACTATTCAGTGAAACACACAATTAGGTACAGAAAAAAAGAAAAACAGAACTTTTAAAACTGCATGTTTGTACTTAACCTTCAGCTTCTAATGCAGGTGATTATAGCCAAGCAAGTCTCTCAGAAGTTGAGCATAAAATTATTTCTCAAACTTTGTGGCTAGCACTTAAAGTACAGAGGAATCCCTCTAGGCTAACAGTTAAATATCAGATAAGAAGTGAGAAGACCACCACCCCCTCTTACAGCAGAGAGAGGCACAGCACACACACTATTCAGTGAAACACACAATTAGGTACAGAAAAAGTGAAAAACAGTACTTTTACCACTACTTCTTGCTACTATTTCAGGATTAAAAATTACTTCCTGCATAAAATAGTATTTGCTTAGAAAATCATCTTCTGTAACTGATATACTCATAAATCCTTACACCAAACTATCACACATTACCTGCAGTGGTGATAAACAACTAAACGTAAAATGCATTATTCCGGTGGAATGCTTCCCATCATGAATTAATACAACTGTTGTTGGCAATTTCTTGGGGGTATAATATCAAGCCATTGTTCCTGTTGTTGTGCATGTCTTACTAATCTTTTCAACCCTTTATGAAAGTCTTAAGGATAGATATTCTGAAGTCTGACATGTTGCTATTGTGTCTTTCTTCTGCATCCATGCCAGTGTTACTGTCATAATTGCTTGACACTACAGAAGTGGAGATGAGTTTGGCAAAAAAAACAAACAAAAACGTATTACAAACCAGCCTTCACACACAGAAGTAGCAACAATATGAATAAGATCTTCGAGAATAACTCAACAGTAAAGAGAAAATATGGTACCAACAAAGAATATAAAAATGGTAAAATGTGGGGCCTGTTAAGAATTAAAAGTATATCCTTGAAGGCCCATACATAACAGTAAGAAATCACGACACGACCCTAAATAGCCCCTTGGTTTATGTTCTTGTAAAAGTGCGGGGGTGGTATTTTGGCCAGCTGCCTGCCCTGTGATGCATTTTACATAGGCAAAATGGAGAAGCAGCTGTGGCAGAGAAGTAAATAATTGGGTGCTGGACCTTTAGCTTTAGAAAATGTCTACATTACACGTTTAACCTCTTGAAAAGTTAAAATTCGATTATGAACCTGTCTTAAGAACTTCCTCTACAAAGCAAGGCACCCTGACTGTTTCTCTTTTGATTACTGTAACAATACCTTTTTACATGCACTTCCAACTGTTCATGAGCAGGTACAGTGTAATCTGTTTTAACTTAATTCCTAATCTTCCTTTTTTATCTGACTAGCTTAGTGGTCTCCCATACTTATCAAAACACATCTCTCTATCACTGTTCTGATATTTTACTATCTGTTGTCATAATCCTAGTTTCCAGATTTTTAAAATTCCGCATCTCCTAATATTTTTCTTGTAAGCTACCTTAAATAAAGGGAACATGATCTCTATCCGTTTATTAGCCCTGATGATTCAAGCCTTCACATCATTATAATAAATATTGCTCCACTACATAAAAACATTTTTAAAGAAACCTTATACATATTTCCCACATATATATCTACATAAACGCGTGTACATGTGCTTATATATAATATATACAAGTGCGGAATTAAACAACCTTGAGTGGTAGTGAGAAGAACTGATTGAATGAAGGTTGTTTTATTTTAATGAATTGTTACAGTCCTTACTTGATGTCTAAAGTGTTTTTTTTTTTTTTTTTTGCTTTGGAGATACAACCACCTTTGTCTGGGATACCATTTACACTGCATCACACACAATTAACCTTAAAAACCTTAATGTTCTACCATAACACATGCTTCCAGGCTACCAGACTCACAGTTATTCTCTCTGCTTTTTACTTTCTTGACTCAGCTCTCCATAATCTTGCCCATCTGGCTCACTCTACCACACAAATAAAACCTTTTTTCCCCTTCTTAAATTGTATACATCTTAAACAAGACTGTTGCATTTACTCAGGCTCACTGATGAGGAATAATGACTACTTTAAAAATAGATTAACTTTTCTCCAAAGATAATGGAATATATCAGATGATGAGGAGGGTAAACAATTCTGACATTCCCTTCTAGATATAACTTCCTTGTCTTTTTTTAATTATTTTTACTGCTTGCTCAGAGGCTCTTCTGAGAATTTTTAACTGCAACTGACAGTTTCTCCAAACACAGACTCCAAACAAAATTACATTACTAGAATGGGTACGGCTAGTTGTTGTGTCTTTCAGCTTATCCCGGTTAGGGGTCGCCACAGCGGAACTCCGGTCCGCTAATGTTTAGTAGTGGATTTTTACGTGCCGAGTTACCAGCCCTGACGCACAACCTACAACGAAGGTATGCCCATTCACGCATGCCTCCACACAGAAGACGCTCTAGCTGAGAATCAAACGTGACAATGTCTTGCTGTAAGGCGACACCACTACCACGGGTCCCACCACTGCCGCGGGTCCAGAATGGGTACGGCTAGTAATGGTGGAATATGTCATTTTTTCTTGGATTTGCTCCTGCTTACTGACAGCCACCATTTCTTTCTGCGATGGAGATTTTTAGATGCTTTAGCTAGAAGTTTTTTTGCCTGTAATAACTTCTTAGTACTTCTAGGACTATCAGGATCCCACCCATTATTATTGTGGTCTCTTTATGACTTCACTGCTACAATGAGCTATTCCTGGGCATATTATTTACATCTAGTATAACACAATTCTTAAATGCTCCGTTTTGTACAAACAACATTTCTCTGTTGTACAAGCCTTGCACATTTTCTCATACTATATGTTCAGCCCTTCCCTAGTGAACTCAAAAATCCACAACAGACAGTGAAGCCAAAGAAAGACGCAATCAGTTTTAGCTAATCATAAAACAGCTCAACATTTAGTTAAACTATTCAATAGGGTTTGGAAAAGTATTTGCAAAGTAAGTGTTTATTTTCTCTGTGTTTGGTTTATTTTCTTGGCTGACAAGGAGGGAATTTAGTGGGAGAAAAATTCATCATGCTGACAGGGGACTGATATCTGAAGTATTGAGAATTATGTTGAGAGACTATAAGACAATGAAGACAGAGTACATGTGGTAAGATGACTGTGCCAGTGAAGAGTTGTGACAAGTTCCCGGAGAGGCAGGAAAAGGAGAAGTGAAGTTAGCAGTAAAACTAGTAAATATTTTCAAGGAGCACTAACGGACTAGACAGCCTAGTCAAGAGGTATAAAACAGTAAGAAACAAGCTCTCTATTCTACTTTAATGCAAGAAATTAATTTAAATAAGAGCAAGTGACATTAAATTATGGATAGGATGCTACACAAAGTCTCTGCACTTTTTTAAAACCTGTCACTTAAAGAAGCTGTCCACTTCACTCAAAACACCAGCACTGTCCTTGCATGACTCAGCTATGATGCAGTACCTTTTCTGCATTTCAGTCAATGTATCCAATCAGTTGCCTCCCTGATGTCTGAACAAGTATTATTCCCAAACCTGTTGCAAGCTTATAGGACCTCATGCTTCTGCAGAAACATTAGGTATCCAGTCACCTCAGGATGACAGCACAAAAGGTTGGGAATGTATTCTACATCTTGCACGGACATTCTCAGTGTACATGTCACATGGGTAGAGGGTTACTTTGCTGTGTATTCACAGGGAAGATAATTGCTATAGTGATACCTGCAGAGACTTGAGTAGGGCAAAAGATGGATGTTGGCATCTAGCGCAGGCATCAGAGTAAAAAGTCTGCTAATATAGTATCAATGCCTCCATTCTGGGAAGACATCTAACTACAGAAAGGCTGAAGATGTAGCCTTGTCCATAAAGTCTGAGAGATCATCCCCAGTAGCTGTAACCACCAGCAATGTTTCTTCTGTGGCTACAGCAGCATAAAAGCACACACTATTCGATGTGGGTATATCTGCCATTTCACAGCCATGGAGGGATACCCAATGCAGTCACATGCCACAGCTGGCTCCTGACATTTAGGCAGCACTTGGGACCAATGAGATAATGGGCTGCTATATCACCAAGGCACAGCATGCTGCAATCCAGTCCAACATGGAGTTAAATGCTGTATTGGTATCTGTGAGGAATTTGAGTCCAGGGACACAGTACTAATTGGCTTTTCAGAGTCTATGGTGCTGCACACTGCTTCCATCTCCACCTCCAAATGTAGACTTGCCAGTACCACTATCACTGTCTACATTGGTACTGCTGTCAAACAATGGGATAGGGTTTATACAATGGCTGGTGGGAGGGGGGAACTGTGGGATACACAGCTCTTACTTGCATCTGGACAATTACAACATGCTGCACCCAACATAATGGGTGGCCACTAAACAAAAGGCTCCACTGACAGGACATCTCAAGAGCAGAATCGATCCACACTGAAGTGTTGCAGTCACACACTATCCCTGTTAGGGTGGGCATCCAAGTCCTACTGCAACAAAGCAGCATAGTGGTCACAAGTCATATGCTGTCACTCCCACCATAATGCAGTGAAAAAATGTCTATGACACAAAAACACCTATCACTCAAGACTCCAGTCTACTGCATTCAAGCCACAGTCATCTTACTGCAGGAGGATATGACATACGAGACAAAGAACCCAACATGTTATAACCCATCTATGTCTCCTATGATATTCACATCGACTCAGTGTACAGGCACATATCATTTGGTCCTTAAGGCAGCTCTGTACATAGCTGTGACCCAATCTTCCCTCCCTCCTGTGTGGTAAATGAGGGAATGTCTGATTCACAGTGTGGCTCAACCATGTTCTAAATCAGCACAGTCTGATATCACCAACGCATACATCATGTTTATTCGGTACTGTGAAATGCTATCACTGTGTGCTCATCAAAGCCTGCACGTCTGGACTACATGCTGAATATTTTGCCAGTGTTGCTGGGTACTAATTTCACTGTTGTTTGGGGAGTAGTTCTGATGCTGTTGCTTGTCTGGGACTTGCTTACCACACACCACACAATTATTAACCTTAACTGCAATTTCCTCTCAACTACAGTATGAATCAGACACTACCCAAAATATAAGAGTTGAGAAAGGATGAAAAACATCTCCTATAGGACACTTATCTGCACTGCTGGAAGTAGGCTAGCTGACAGGTACAGTACTGTGATTAACATATGCTAATACAATGCACTGGAAGAAAGATCTGAAGAGGAAATCAACTGACGCAGCCTTCATACCACAGACACACCGACACTGGATGGAGTCGGCCAAAGCCCTGGGTCAGAATAAAAGTTTAGACGTTGAGCCAGGCTATCTACAGGCAGGTATCCCAAATATGACTGCATGCAACAGTGAATATTATTATGAACATTAAATTTTATCAATGACTAAAACAACCCAAGAAAGAAAATATACACCATTGCAATAAATAGGCATTATATCAAGAGCACAGTAATTAGAAGGGTGTTCTTTGAAAACTACATGCTGTATAGATATCATTCTCTGGCTAGCAAGAGTTCAACAGTATTCTTGTGCTGATAATCTCTCCTGCAAGTTCATTAATATTCTACCATTTATTCTACCTAGAATTGTTTGTTTGTGTATTTCGGCTTTTTTACCTAGAATAATAAAGGAAAAAACATGATCCTTGATCTGCGGCAGTACTGGTTATTGATATATGCAAAATATATTGGTGCAGAAATGCCATACGCTACAGACCTGCTTTGCACTAAATGTCCCAAGATCAATAAACACTACAGGAATGCAATACTTAAACTCTACTGTATGGACATGCCTTTCTTCCTGAAAAATGGAAAAATACTAAATGATACAGACAAGAGTGAAAGCTATTAACAGAGTAGCAATGTCACGTGTTACCTTCTCTACCCCTACTGTGTGTTACTCTAACATTAAAACTAACTAGTGCCAAGGTATAACCAGCAATTTTACTCAGACTGCAAAAAAATTTAAAACCAGTGCTTGACATACAAGAATGCCTCAGTACAGCAGCACGTTATTTTCAGTTGCCGCAATGCTTGTTAAACAAATTTTATGATTTATTTTTAAACAGCTTACATGCATCTTCCTTCCTTGATCACCCATGCTCTGCAACATACCTGAACAGAAGCTACTCTTGGAGGCAATACAAGGCCCATATTGTCACCATGAACCATGGTCATTACTCCAATGGAGCGAGTCGTTAGTCCCCAGGAGTTCTGAAATGCAAACTGCTTCTCTCCAGGCCTCTTAGGATCTTCAAACACAATTTCAAACATCTTGGAGAAATTTTGGCCCAAGTGATGTGAAGTTGCTCCCTGTAGGCCATAAGGGGAAAATGCTGCAAATCAGTGCTGAGCAAAACTGAAGTTAAATATTTTTCTACAGACTTAGAATTACTAAAACCAAACCCAGACACAGAAAAAGCAATAAAAGAAATGTTGCACTAAAAGAACTTGAACCTTTCCACCAATAATTTTACTATTTTAAATCCAATATGAGCCTCTAACCAATCAATACATAGCTCCGCATTTGTTCATATTACTTTGTGTACTGGACTGGTCTCTGTCTAACAGAGACATAGATGCAATAGCCCTTAAATAACGCCGGGTATCAAAACTTGTCAGATACATTTGGGAAGCATGGCCAGGCTTAAAAAGGCTCCCATGAGTCATTAGCCTACTCATTATCTATGAACAATAGTGGTCTGCTAATTATATGTCTGCAAGAAAAAAAATATATCAAAAATTATTTTGATACGGAATCTACAGCTAATAAAGAAAATTTTTAAGAAAACAAAACAAAATGAATAAAAAAACACGCACTTTTACGCTTACAGCCACCAGTTATGTACCTGAATTGCTCTTCCACTAGCAGAGATGAAGGCCTCTATTGTGGTTGTGTAATCTCCACCAGCAAATTTTTCTTTCTCGGTCTTTCTTCCTTTAACCACTGGGATTGCCAGAAGTTCTTCATATACCCGAGCATACAGATCAAGGATCTGAAGAACCTAATATTGGGAAACAGCAAAAAAAAGAACACAAATGTCGTGATCAGCTACACTTACAACATAAAACTCACTAATAGTTATTACGGCTATTCTGTTCACATCCAGTGGCATTTGAGAGAACAATTTCTTGCAGCAGGTTTCTCTGTACAGATCATATTACTAACACCGACCTAAGACTTTAGTGAACTATTCTAAATGCTGTCAAGAAAAAAAAATGTCTTCAAAGAATTCACTCCCGGTACAAAAAGAAGGTGTGTGTGTGTGTGTGTGTGTGTGTGTGTGGTGGTGGTGGTGGGGGGTCACACATACAGAACTGCATGTACTGCAAGTGTATGAAACAAGTTTTGCGACAAGTGTTATGTGGGGTTAGCTGTTAGATATGCAGAATTTCTTCTACTGCAGCCGTATGGAAAAGTTTTGGGAATAGTGAGAAAGATCTTCTGGGGTATCAGAAGCAGTGCCCTGGTACCTTCAGGCCTACATGACACCGACAAAGACTGGCCCTAAGGGAAGCCTGGCAACAATGCATCACAAGAAATATTTAGGGTAAGTGACAAATAAGACCATATGTACCATACAGCCTCCTTAAGGAAGTGTTTGAGGAACTCGGACATTCTGAAGTTTCACTTATATCAGAAAAGAAAGTCCCTCCAAAAGGCTTCCCCGAGGAACTAATGGGACTTCCCACATCCTCCAACAGCTATAGAACCAAGACCACTCTAGGAGTCACATGACTGGTATTTACATGGACCTATGCAAGGAGTTCAGGATATCAGTAGTGGTCCTTAACATCTGCAACTCTAACTTCAACCAAAACTCAAATAGCATCTGATCTCACACAGAAACAGGTTCGCCATGCGACTCTTACTCCTCCCCTAAGGGCAACCAGTCCAGTTGGGCTGCTAAAGAGGCCGCAGCAGAAGATGCATCAGCTGCAAGTAACTGGGTATGAGACAGGATGACTCAAAGGTCACTCTCTGTGACTATGATGGGCAAAAACACAGCCGCTTGAATGGGGGGGAAAAAACCCCAAAGCTGACTGGAGACTCATCTCTTGTGTTTGGTGATTCATCTCTTGTGTTTGGTGAAAGCATAAGCCTGGAGGCAAAGCCCCTCCTCCCCCATCTGACAGGGGACCATCCTTGCCCTGTGAAGCCCATAACAGCACAGACCTACTTTTCAGGGGGGGTGGGGGACTAGTCACTCCTCCAATCTGAATTTTAGGGACTGAAATACTGCCTCTTTCCTTGGGTGTTTAAAGGGACACTCCCACATGACCCACACAGTTTCCTGTCATTCTTTACAACATCAAAGTAAAGACTAGTAAAATGAACTAGCAAGCACAGCATGCATGTAGCAAAGGTGTGAAACCAAGGTGAACATAGTCACAGATGCATATTTGTCCCTGGAATTGGAAACTTCCAGAAAAAAAGGCCAAATGCTGACTGATGATGAGAATAAACCTATCTAAAGGACCCATTTAGGACAGCCCTTGATGTTGTTTCACTTCCTCTATGACTTCCTCCAAGTCTTGAGAAATTCTGTGAAGGTCTCCAAATAAGTTGTGATCTACTAGTGTATCCAAAGCTGGCCCTTATTAAAAAAAAAAGGGGGGGTATATTTCTGCAGCTTTGCATGCTGTCTTTAGAAAACATAAGCTGCTGTAGTATTCATCAGTGGCACTGTACCTACAATTGATGTATACTTCAAAACTGCCAGCTGTTTGTACCAACTTAGAAAAGGTTATCCATAAGATACTCAAAAGCAGTGTACCCAGAGTCAAGTCATCAGATTATGGTTCTGGTAGTTCATAGCAATTGGGACCACTGTAGCAGACACTTCATCAGGGATTTTACTTTAACTATCATCTGCTTAGTACTACTACATATAATCACTATTAGACTCCTCTTGACCAAGAGGTCAATGACAGGGTTTTCATAATTTGTACTAAAAATGCACCCTGTAAAATCAATTTCCCCTAAATCTGGGGAGTGTGAATTAGGCTCCTGGAGGAAAGGAACATGCAAGTCCCTCAAAAGATGTAATATGGAAGGAACTAAAAAGGATTTAGCTGTGTCACGCTTCAAATGCTCAGAACACTTTCACCAGAAATCTCTACTATTTCATCTGAAACAATCCTTCACTGAATTCAGTGTCTCGCCAAAAGACACCCTAGTGTGTGTGTGTGTGTGTGTGTGTGTGTGTGTGTGTGTGTGTGTGTGTGGGGGATTTATTTTCCCCAGAATATGTATTTCAACCAACTGTAATGGAGCACAATCTATACATGCTAGGAACTCTACCATCCTCTGAACTAAGAGGAGGGGATAAAGGTATTCTCCTCATTTTATAGGCAACATTCCTCAACCCAAATGGCCTGGAAGAAGCCAGTGAAGCCTCAGTATACCTCTCTAGCAGGTCAAAATATCTGGTGAAATTTAGAGTAACTAATACAAACAGAATAAACAGCATCTGATGTTGAGATCAATGTCTGAGCACCAAAACCCCAATAATGGCTGTCTGGGTACTGGGCATATGCTGCTTCTAAATTAAAATTGGGGCAGAAACAAACATCAGCCCCGGCGATGTCAAGTATACATATGTATCCACAATTATGCTGAAGAAATCATCCCCCAAATGAATGGCAGAAATTCAGCGAATCTTCCCATTGTAATGTACGCCCCTCACCCAAGCTGGGAAGCATCTGTGGTCAAGGTGGCTGCTGGAGGATTGCTGACAAAGGGTCTGCCGAGAATAACATTGTTGGAATGAATCCGCCAACTGACATGACCTTTGCATACAGAGGCCAATTTGATACTGAGGGACGAGAAACAATGGACCATTGACTGACTAGTGTACACTGTAGGACCCGCATGAAGAACCTGGCTAGGGGGACTAATAGAATGGCTGCAGACATGGCCCTCAAGACCTGCAGGATCAAACAAGCAGAGGGGGCTGGACTGGCTAATAACTGCTGGACTTGATTTCTCAGGATGACAACACAGTGCAGGGGAAGTGAATCTATCTGCTGTCTGGTGTTGACCTGCATACCTATGAGCTCTAAGTTCTGGACTGGAAAAAGGCTGGACTTGTTTGTGTTGATAGTGATGCCAAGAGATTGTGCTAATTGAAGTAAGTAGTTCCTGGCTTGAAGCAGTCAATGCTTCGTGGGGGCAGTCAGTAACCAATTATCTAAGTATGGAAACACCTGGAATCCCTTGAGCCACAGGTGAGCATCTACCACTGCCAAGCATTTGGTGAACACCCAAGGGGCTGTAGTGAGACCAAATGGCAGTGCCCTAAACTGGTAATGATTGGCTCCCTGCTGGAAGCACCGATACCTCCTGGAGCTTCTGTATTTTGATATGATAGTATGCGTCCTTGAGATTACCAAGCATATCCAATCATCCTTGTGCAACAACGATAGAATGGACTGAACCGTAATTAAGAACCTTGTTTTCTTTACATATTTGTTTAACTTCCTGAGATGCAGAATCGGTCTTAGGTCCCCTGTCTTTTTAGGCACTAAAAAGAAATGGGAGTAGGTTCCAAATCCTTTCTGTTCAGTTAGGAACTCCTGGATGACTCTCCTTTGAAGCAGCTGTTGAATTTCCTGCTCTGCCTGCTCCCAATAACTGGGTGGCATGTCTGGGAGGGGAAAGAGAGATATAATAACCTCTGGATACAATGCGCACCCAATGGTTTTCAGTCAATTGAGTCCAGGCTTCTGGGGGCAAAGCCAACCATCCCCCGACTGCCTCCAGAAACTGCCACTTAGGCAGCGTCTCAGGGGTGCTGGCAGGGCTTATCGGAAGGGGGTTTCCAAAAGCCCTGGTTCTGTGAACCTCCTCTGCCTCTAGGGTGTTGTCTACCATCAAACTCTCTTCTTCTGCCCCTTGAGGAGGGTTCTCCGCACGGATACTGGAAAGGCCCACAGGATTTGCAAAACCACATCTTCTTGCCCCCACGCTGATTTTTGGAAAAGGACCTCGGGGGGTTGAAAACTTGCTTCTAACAGCAGAAAGGGTCTTCCTGTCTTTCTCTGCAGGTGATGGTGTCTCTAACCGAAGGCCCTAAAAGGGAGGTGCCATTGTAAGGGGCATTAACAAATGACACCTTTAAAAGGCTCCACAAAATCAGATGGCTTCATCCAGGTATGCCTCCTTAGGGAAAGTCCTGAACATGCCCTCCATGATATGGGAGATGAACCTCATCGAAGAATTGGGGACAGATGAGACAGTGGTCAGCTTGGGAGAAACCTTCTTAAATTCCTCCACAGGCATGGACTCAGAGAGGGAACTTGAAAGTTCTTTGACCAGATCCCTCTGCAGGCAAGTGAAATAAGCTAAGTAGTTTAATGACCTCATGCAAAGGTTGCTGACGCGTAAAAGCATTTCCCAATTCAGTCCAATGCTCTAGACTCCTTGTTTGTCGGATGGACACTGGCAGTCTCCTCTGCTAGTTCCTTCTTGGTGGATGCCGCCATCAAGATAGCATTGGCCATGGGGCCCTTACTCCAGTGTTTCCTGTCTATAGGTGGCATCAAAAACCTATCGGGCAACTTGGGTATGGGCTGAATAGTATCCAGATAGTTCCATGCACGGTGAGATGACATGTCTACCAGAGCATCCACTGGAGGGGTCACCCAGGACGTAGATGAGCGAATACCGAACACTTCCAAGATAACTGACTCCTCAGAGGAAGGAGACTGGGCACACCACCCACCTTTCTGCTTCAAAATTTCTAAGATGGCTTTGAAAGAGACATCCTCAGGTGGGGATTAGGGGGATCCTTCCCCCTCATCGAAGTCAGTATCCTTGGTTAAGGACTCCGGGGGGGAGGGGGAGTCCATGTACCTCTTTTTACATGTCCTCTTCAGAGGAACCTCCTCAGCGGGGTACTCTGTGGAGGTATGAGAAGAGGCGGATGACTCTTGAGCAGGGATGTCCTGGAGGCTGCTTGGGACGGGAGGACTAGTGACAGGACATGAGAAAGAAAAGCCCAGATCCAATGGAGGTGCAGGGGCAGACTGAGGAGCTTGTATGGTCGAATGTCCAACCTGGGAGAAAACCCTCTCCACAACCTGGAAGGCTAATGGTCCAGGCAAAGCCCTATCTGAATCCGCCAAAGTCACCGATGAGAAACAGACCGGATCCATGGCCTCCAGACAGGACCAGACCTGAGCTATACAGCGCCAAAGCCCCAAAGGGGAGGGATGGCTCCGAAAAGGATCCCAGCCCCCTGGACCTGACAAAAACACCTCGGCTCTGAGACAAAGTCAGAGCAGGGGCTAATCAATGGCATACTCTGTGTAGAGGAAGGGAGCTTCCTCCGTGCTGAGTCTGACTGGTACGCCAGTCCTGAACCTCTAGGCTCCGAAGCCGGGGGCCAGATCAGAGGAGGAGTCTAGATAAAGTGACCCGGGTAGCTTATGGATCCAACAGGGGATGCAGCAGAACTACCTCCATCTGGATCTGGCCCTTAAGTAACTTCAAAAAGCCAAACAGTTGCAGAACAAAGCTTAGTTAAAAAAAAAACAAGACTGGATGCAGTATGAAGCAAACTGAGCAACACTAATACTGAAGTGTTTAATAAGTAATCTCCTCACTATCCAGTCCATGTCCGCCTCGGACAAGCTTCACGAGGACCTGGAAGAAGCTAACAAGGAGGGCTGGGAGTGCTTATATTTGGAGGACAGGGCCGGAGACTGACTCAATATCCTTGGATCCAAAGGCCTAGGATCTGAAGTAGGAGCCAATGTCGGAGTAGGGGAAATAAAAATAATCCCCCCAGATTTGAAGAGACCGTAGGATCTGAACGGGGAGCAGGCTGCTATGGATCTGAAGGAGGTGGATCCACAGACTTCTTTGACTTCTTAACAGAAAGATTCCCTTGGGGAGGCAGGTAGGGACCTCTTCTTAGACTCCTTAGCCAAAGGAGAAGAGGATAAAGCCAAGGTACGGTTCTGAGCCTCAACCGAAGTTGGAAAAAAGCCCCTGAGAATAAGTTTGTTCCATCTGTCTGCCAGAGCCTGAGGGCTAAAGGCAACACAGAGGGAACACTCAGCATTTAAGTGGTCAGCTCCCAGTCAATACATGCACTCCTTGTGGGCATCCTGGTTGGGGATTTTGTGCAGAGCTTAAACCCTGGAACCGGCTTGTTGGACATGGTGAAGCCTACCAAAAATAACTGACAAGAAGGAGGAAGAAGGACAGCACAGAACAGAACACCGTAGGCTATGGCTAAATTAAACTGAACTACGAACTTTAAGCTATAGTTCAACTTTGAAGCTTTAAATTAACAGGAAAAATGAAGCAGTTCTTTTTTTTTTTTTCTTTTTTTTTTAACCAGAGAGAAATGAAGAGAAAAGAGCTAAGCACACACAGACACTGTAAACAGAGGGAGAAAGAAGAAAAGGAAAACTGTCAAAAGCACTTACAGAACGGCCAACAAACTAATGCTTGAGAGAAGGAATCCGCGCCTGATTCGCAGGAGCAGCAAACGAGATCTGAGGTACTTGGGTGGATGCAGGGTATTATGGGTATGAGGGAGGAGGTTGACAGTCAGACCCAAGTCTGTGGAAAGTGGCCAAGCTGGATCAGAGACCTTGCCGTGAGGGTGAATGAAGGAAACATCAGATCTAGATTTTAACACACGCACACACACACACACACACACACACACGCACACACACACACACACACACACACACACACACACACACACACACACACAAAAAACCCTTCAGTACAAACTTTTCCTCTGCTGACTATTAAGGTGCAGGAAAGGGAGAATACAACTGTGTGAGCACAATCACAATTAACAAAAGAAGCTCAAATAAGACCACTGCTAGTGTCTCTGGACACAACACTGACATGAATGGCCATAATGCATAAATTAACGCCATTATCTCAGAATTCTCCTTTGCTGCAGTGGAATGAATCCCTGCCTGCGACACACAGAACCTGTGTGCGATTAGTGGTACTGGTAAAGGAGGAAATAGGCCCATGAAGGATGGGGGTCTGTGGCCTCTGCCAACTTGCAAACCAGAAGGGAGGGAGGTGGCTCTGGCTTGCCACTCGGTTGACTCTTCAGTCTTACACCTGCACTGTATCAGCCTACTGAGCAAAGGCTGCCAACCAGTGTACAGCTCACAGCAGGCTGTAGAAAGTACAGTTGTGTACACTTACCATAAATGTAGATGTTAGAGTGTATTCACTGCTGCAGTCATCACACTTGGGTTATCTGCCTGCAGTTACCCCTCAGTCGGCCTGAATACCAGAGACTTAGTATTTCTGCTTCGGTTGCTGTTGCATCAGGACTGATGTTAGGTTGTCAGGGGGTATAAAAACAACAGCCGACGCCATTACATCAGTTTTTCTTGCCCCAAATGTCAGGAGTCCCCCAAATAGGGAGCTATGTTATGGTGGAAAAAACACCACCAGTAGAAAGTAAATGCCAATAGTCCTGTAAGGGGTGAGTAACAGAGACAGAGAAGGAGAAGATAGAAGGGGGCTGGATGGTGGGAAACCAGGACTGCAACACTGAATACACAAACATCTACATTTATGGTAAGTGTATACAACTGTACTATATTCCTCGTGTTTCACTGGTACAGTCATCACATTTGGGTTGATTCCCAAAGCTGAAGAATGGGTGGAGGCAGTCGAGAAGAGTTGGGGCTGGCTAGTATGCCCTGCAGGACAGCTGTTGCAAAACCCCCCTGGATTTGGAAAAGATAGGCAGGTGGTAATGCTTGGTGAAGGCGTGAACAGAACTCCAGGTAGCAGCTTCCAGAATGTCCCTGGTAGGGACTCCCCTGAGGAATGCTGTAGATGTTGAAGTTGGCCCTAGTGGAATGCTTTCTGACTCCCTGAGAGGTTGATTTCCCATGGTGTTTGCAACAGAAATGGATACAGTGTGCTAGCCATTTGGAAATGGTTTGTTTTGATATGGCCTTGCCCTCTGCCCCTGCTGCAAAGCTGACTAGTAACTCGTCATATTTCCTGAAGGGGTTTAGTCCCATTAAGGTAAAAACTGAGCTGTCTGTGCATGTCTAAAGAGTGCAGGATCCTTTCCCCTTTATTTTGAGGATTAGGGAAGAAGGTTGGCAAATGAATAGATTGGTTGAGAGCTACACTGGGTACCACTTTAGGCATAAAATTAGGTTTAGTCCTGAGTGAGACCCTGTCAGCATGAAAAATAATTAAGAGTTCCACAGCCATAAGTGCTTGCAGCTCAGACACTCTTCTAGCTGAAGTGATGGCCAGAAGCAAGGCTGTTTTCCAAGAGAGAAATTTTAAGTCTGCTGAAGCTGCAGGCTCAAAGGGGGGGGGGGGGGGTAGCATGAGCTTTTCCAGTACAAAGTTAATGTCCCAAGCAGGGGTGGGTGCTCTCCTTGATGGCCTTATGTTGTTGGCCCCTCTCAGGGACTGTTTGATGAGAGGACTGTGTTGTAATGGGCTGAGATGGCAGAGGCATGGATCTTAATGGAAGAGAAGGATGGAGTAGATCTGCTAGGTAATCCAGGATAACAGGTAAGGAGGGCAGTGCTGTGTCTGCTCCTTTAGACTGAATCCAGGAACAATACTTTTTCCACTTATCAGTATAGGATTTCCTTGCACTGGGTTCTTCTGGCTTCAAGAATGACGTCCAGCACCTGCTTGCTTAGGCTGGTCACTGGGGGTGAATTCAAGGAATAAGCCAGGCTGCAAGGTTCAGGGTTTGCTGTTACGGATACAAGATAGTACAGTTGTGTACACTTACCATAAATGTAGATGTTCAGAGTGTATTCACTGTTGCAGACATCACATTTGGGTTATCTGCTTCAAGTAGCCCTCAGTCGGCCTGATTATCAAAGTCTTGGGTCCTGCGCCGGTTGCTGTCTCATCTTCCATGACGTCAGATAGTCAAGGGTATAAAGCATGCAGCCGACTCCATTTTATCACTTTTTCTTGCCCCAGATGTCAGGTGTCTCCATAATGGGAAGCAATTATATACAAGGTTACATCTCCAACAAAAAGCAAATACACCAGAAAGCTTTAAGCATAGTAAACAAGAATGTGAGGCCATTTTTGCTTGGGCTGAAGGAGGGTCTCTGTGTTTATCAGTGGCAGTGACTAACATTGAGCAGCTTCCCTGCCCCCCGGAGAGGTGGTTACTGACTTGAAACTGTAGTTTTATTGGCCACTAGGGGTCATTTCCATAACTCCTTCATCTTCCTCTCTTAAAACCTAGTTGCCTCGTGGTTTGAGCGTCTTTTCAGGCTTGCTGGCTGTTGGTGAAGCACCCTCCAAGAGGAAAAACGCTGAGAGAAGAAGGGAGCCACTTTTGAGATTTTAAGTATTTTTTCTCTGTTTATTTGCTAAGTTTTTCTGCATAGCTGCCTAGCTTGTGCATTTTCTGGCTTGTTAAACTTGATTTCTGTATTAGTAGCTGTATTTAGAGCACAACCAAAAGCTGTTTGCTGAATTTCCTGTTTGCACTTAATTTTAAATCGTTTTTTTCTTAAAACTTGCATATTTTCTGTCCTTGACCTAGCACTCTTGTGTGGGGTCATTTACTGCACTGTTATAACTTGATATTACTTGTGAACCTCTGCTATCTCTGTAGAAAACAAAACAAAAAAAAATCTTGCTTTTTTCCCACTTTTCTGAGAGTTAAAAAGTTCAGTTACAGGCTTGCTGTTCCTGAACTGTTTGAAAGTTTCTGTGAGGCCATTTTTGCTTGGGCTGAAGGAGGGTCTCTGTGTTTATCAGTGGCAGTGACTAACATTGAGCAGCTTCCCTGCCCCCGGAGAGGTGGTTACTGACTTGAAACTGTAGTTTTATTGGCCACTAGGGGTCATTTCCATAACTCCTTCATCTTCCTCTCTTAAAACCTAGTTGCCTCATGGTTTGAGCGTCTTTTCAGGCTTGTTGGCTGTTGGTGAAGCACCCTCCAAGAGGAAAAACGCTGAGAGAAGAAGGAGCCACTTTTGAGATTTTAAGTATTTTTTCTCTGTTTATTTGCTAAGTTTTTCTGCATAGCTGCCTAGCTTGTGCATTTTCTGGCTTGTTAAACTTGATTTCTGTATTAGTAGCTGTATTTAGAGCACAGCCAAAAGCTGTTTGCTGAATTTCCTGTTTGCACTTAATTTTAAATCGTTTTTTTTCTTAAAACTTGCATATTTTCTGTCCTTGACCTAGCACTCTTGTGTGGGGTCATTTACTGCACTGTTATAACTTGATATTACTTGTGAACCTCTGCTATCTCTGTAAAAACAAAAACAAAAAAAAAATCTTGCTTTTTTCCCACTTTTCTGAGAGTTAAAAAAGTTCAGTTACAGGCTTGCTGTTCCTGAACTGTTTGAAAGTTTCTGTGAGGCCATTTTTGCTTGGGCTGAAGGAGGGTCTCTGTGTTTATCAGTGGCAGTGACTAACATTGAGCAGCTTCCCTGCCCCCCGGAGAGGTGGTTACTGACTTGAAACTGTAGTTTTATTGGCCACTAGGGGTCATTTCCATAACTCCTTCATTTGTCCTCAGAGGAGTGGTTTAGGGCAGTGACTTGTGGTTTGTTGGCCAATTTGGGTCATTTCCTGTCTTTTCCAGCCCCCTGCTATAAAGCACGCTTTAGCGCGATTTAGCCCGATTTAGCGCAGAGTTGCTACTGTTGCACACTAGGGCAGCGCCGGTTAAGCAGGTTTAAACTATTCGGGCTACCTAAAGTCCACTCTTCAAATTTTCCCTTAAAACTACCTTCCTCGAACTATACTACTGATCTAATCAGCGTATCCTATAATTAAAAAGATCATCTCTACTTGACTCCAAGTAGACTATTCTCTATCTGTTAAACGTAGCACTTGCTCCTACAGTACTTATTACCTTGATACGGCACTCTTGTCATAGATAGTACCCCAAAAAGGCAACCCCCCATTTCTCGGTCACCCACGTCCCCGGAATCTTTTAAAGTTTTTTTGTCTATTCCTTCTAGCATGTCGAGGGATCAGTTGCTAGTGTCCTCTCCTGCTCAGCTGGTGAACCTGGGAATATTGAGGCAATGTTACAATTGCCTCATGTACACAGACAACCCTCTCCTCCTCCCACAAAACACAAATACATGCGAGAGATGCAACTATACGGCCAAACTGGAGGCTGAGCTCTCTCAACATAGGACTGGCAAGACCAGTCAGGAGGAGAAGGTTACCACACACACTATAGACCCTGTCTCACATATTACCATTACAACCTCAAATCATACACATAAACACACAAAGACATACTCGGAGGCTCTGATCAAAATCTACCAAAACAGCAGAGGCCACCAAAGCAGACACCCAAACAACCACCACCTCAGAACACAACACCTGCAACACATAGACCTCACAGTCAGAGTGTCAAACAGTCACAGCCCTTAAGGCCAAACACAATGCCAGACACACTAGTCATTGGTGACTCCATAGTCAGACACACTGACGTCCCGCTCACCAGACTGAGTAAGGAGAAGGTCACAGTAAGCTGCCTGTCGGGCGCTAGAATCCGCCACATAACGCAAGCACTCAGGTCTCTCAACAGCAGGTACAAATATGATTCAGTCATTGTCCACGCTGGTGTAAACGACCTGAGACGTACCTCCTTGGACTACATGAAAAGAGACATTGAGGAGCTCTCTGATTATGTAGCCCAGACAGGTATGACCCTGACCTTGAGCAGTATCCTACCTTCACCAAGAATGATGCCACAATACAGAGATAAGATGATCAGCTTTAACAATTGGCTTAAACACTGGTGTCATTCAAAGGGGATCCAGTGTCTGTCTGCCTGGGATGACATGCTGGACAAGCCACGCTGCTTAAAGGGACGGCTTGCACCTGTCACCCTGGGATTCCGGCTCTTGCCACCCCATAGTGCCTTTTTTAGGCAAGGCTCAAATTCTAAACCTACCACCCTAGAACACAAAAAAGGAAAAAGCTAAGGGTAATGCTGCTCAATGCCAGAAGTCTAAATCTCAAAATGCACGCACTCGAGGCCCTTCTCAGTATGGAGAACATCGATGTCTGTGCTGTGACAGAAACCTGGTTCAAGGCTCCTGAGAGCACCCCAGCGCTATCAGGTTTTACCTCATATCATGCGTTCCGGCCCCAAAATCTGGACAATACCAAGAAAGGAGGGGGGGTATCCATATTCATCAAGGACACCCACACCTCAAGACTGGTGGCAACGCACGATGCATCTGAGACCATCCAGGTGCAATTAACCATAGGCAAGACTGCTCTGCAAATTGTAGCATGTTACAGGTCACCCTCACAAACTCAGGAACCTCACATGGCCTTCCTGAAAACACTAGAAGGGATAAATGTATCACCAAACACCATCATACTAGGTGACTTCAATTACCCTAATATAGACTGGGAACACTACTCAAGCCCAAACACCCTAGCCCAAAAGTTCCTGGAATTCATAAACTCAAATGCCATGGAACAACTAGTCACCATCCCCACAAGAGGAGATAACATACTTGATCTCATCATCACGAACATGGGAGCACAATGTTCAACACCGGAGGTGTACCCTCACTGGTGAGATCAGACCACAAACTAATCTCGCTGGAGGTCCTCATCCCACCCCACCTGAAATAAAAACCACAGTAAAGAACTTCTCAAAAGCAGACTTCACACTTCTAAAGACTAGTGTGGTCTCCTTTAAGGCCCCGAGCGCGGAAAACAGTACTCAAGCCGCTGAATCACTTACAAATGCCTTCTACCAGCACCTGCAGGACTGCATGGATAAGGCAATCCCAAGCAAAACAAAGACTCTTTGTACCAAAGGCAAGCATCCAGTCTGGTGGACCCCAGCCATAAACAAACTCTACAACAAAAGGAGGAAGCTACTACAAGATAGAGCAAAATCCTTAAAAGGTAAGACACCCTTGATCACTATAAGTAAAAACTAAGAGCTCTCATAAAATCATCCAAAGCAAATTTCGAGAGAAAAATAGCTAAAGACTCAAAAGACAATCATAAGGCCTTCTTTAGCTATGTTAGAAACCTGGGAGGAAACTCCCAGATATGCTCAGAGCTAGTTCAAAATGATGTGAAGATTACTGATCCTACAGACATTGCCAACATACTGGCTGACAGGTTCAGTGCAAACTTCTCCCCTCCCCAAAAGGAGAGATATCTATACCAAACGATTGCAGCCCCCAAACATCTCCAGCGCCCAAGTGAGAACTGCTCTCTCCAAAGCAAAAACACAGCATCCATGGGACCTGATGGTGTCCCCGGCTGTGTGCTCCATGAACTCAATGAGGAATTAAACCCACAGCTAGGACAGCTGTTTAATCAAAGTCTTACCTCTGGATACGTACCCAGGAGTGGCGCACTGCAACTGTGGTACCACTTCACAAAGGCGGTGCCTCCACCGACCCTGGAAATTACCGCCCATTAGCTTGACAAGCCTTATCTGCAAAGCCATGGAGAGGATCATAATGGACCTCATAAATAAAGACATAGGGAATTTGCAGACTTTGGATCCAACCCAGTTTGGCTTTGTCAAAGGCAGATCATGCCTTTTAAACTTGGTTGACTTTTTGAAACAGTCACCAAAGCCATTGATGAGGGAAAGGCAGTCCATACAGCCTACCTCGATCTGGCTAAGGCCTTCGATACAATACCCCATTCGGGTATCATTGAAAAACTCATCAGCTTAAATGTCAACCCATACATCACAAGATGGGTTGCAAACTGGCTGAGTGACAGAACCCACAGGGTCAGAGCTGCTGGCGCCATGTCAGACTCAAAGCCTGTCACAAGTGGTGTCCCACAGGGCTCAGTCCTGGGCCCACTCTTGTTTGGCATCTACTTTTCCAAGTACAAGCAAACACAGGAGGGTTATGGCTGACAAAGTTTGCAGATGACTGCAAACTGGGCCATAGTAGAAAACACATCTGACACAGATATCCTTCAGAAGGGTCTCACAGAAGCGGATAACTGGTGCCAGAGCCACGGCCTAAAGTTAAATGCCAAAAATGCATAGTCATACCCTTCGGGAAAAACAAGGTTACCCCTAGCTACCAAATAGGTGGCAATCCACTGAGCACAGAAGAAGTTATCAGGGACCTGGGGACCCAGGTTGATAGTAGTCTGTCATTCGACACCCATGTAGCTAAAGTAGTTAGGAAGACCTTCTACATTGCCCACCTTATCATGAAGGGATTCTCATCTAGATCAAGGGAGGTCATAGTCTCCCTTTACTCATCACTCATCAGACCAATGATTGAGTACAATGCCCCATTCGGAATGTATCTGACCCGACACTTGAAGCAGCTGGAGAGGCCACAAAAGTTCCTCACCAAAAGGATAAAGGGTCTCAAAAATCTGTCCTATGCTGCCCGACTGAAAGAACTCCAGCTCTATTCAGTCGCTTACCGCTTGCTCAGAGGTGACCTTTGCCTAACATACAAGGCCATGTCAAACCCAGATTTGATGAATATGCTTCACCTCAAAAATCTAGATCCATCAGAGCCACAAGGGCGGAGACTTAAACCTTGACACGGCTATTAATAGGACGTGCTGGAGGGATAGATTCATCACCCAAAGACTCCCTATGCTGTGGAACAAAATCCCGGTACATGTGAGGCAGAGCACCTCGCTGGCCTTGTTCAAGAGAAATCTTGACCAATGGATGGGAGATCGCAGATATACCCCAGGGATTACCTCAGTGTCACTGCTCGACAGAGGCACAGCAAAATAATGGGTATAGTTCCCCATACTAAAGGGGTGGCGTAAGCCACAAAACGATGGGCTAGGCTTGTAAATGCCCTCGGGCAGATAGCCTAGTATGAACCTATGAACCTATGACAATAGAAGTCAGGGGGCTGGAAGGACTGCAACAGTGAATACACTCTAACATCTACATTTATGGTAAGTGTACACAACTGTACTATGTTCTTCGTTTTTCACTGTTGCAGTCATCACATTTGGGTAGATTCCCAAAGCTAAGGATGGGAGGAGGTAATCGGACAGCATTAGGACCAGTTATAAGGCCCTGCAAGACTGCAGTGGCAAAGCCAGCTCTGGATTTAGAAAAAATTGGCAAGTGGTAATGCTTGGTGAAGGTATGTACAGAACTCCAGGTAGCAGCTTCTAGGATGTCCCTGGTAGGGACACCTCTGAGAAAGGCTGTAGAGGTAGGTGCAGCCCTGGTTGAATGTGGTCTAATCCCCTGTGGGGTAGGTTTTCCATGGTGCTTATAGCAGAAATGAATGCAATGGCCTATCCGCTTAGAAATGGTTTGCTTTGAAATAGCTTTCCCCTCTGCTCCTGCAGCAAATGCAACCAGCAGCTGTTCAGATTTCCTGAGTGGTTTAGTCCTGTCGAAGTAAAATCTAAGTTGTCTGTGCACGTTCAAGGAGTGCAATATTCGTTCCCCTTTGTTCTGTGGATTAGAAAAGAAGGCTGGCAAATGAATGGACTGATTAAGGTCCACACTGGATACCACTTTGGGCATGAAGGAGGGACTGGACTTGAGGGACATCTTGTCCACATGAAAGATGATGAAAGCTTCCACAGCCATGAGGGCCTGTAATTCAGGCACCCTTCTTGCTGAAGTGATTGCTAGAAGGAAGGCTGTTTTCCAAGAAAGGAATTTCAAGTCTGCACTCGCAGCTGACTCGAAGGGAGGTAGAGTGAGCTTTTCCAATACAAAGTTAAGGTCCCAGGCTGAAGTAGGGGTTCTCCTGGGTGGTCTTAAATTTTTGGCCCCTCTGAGGAATTGCTTCAGCAGTGGATGAGAGAAGAGGGGTGGGTTCTGTATTGTGATGAGCTGAAATGGCAGTGGCATGAATTTTGATGGAGGAAAAGTAAAGGCCCTTGTGAAGCATCTCAGTTAAGTATTGAAAAATCCGAGGAAAACTGAGTGCTGCTGTGCCCACCCCATGAGTTTGGTTCCAGGAACAGAATCTTTTCCATTTTGCAGCATAGGATTTTCTAGTACTAGGCCTCCTTGCCTTCAGAATGACATCCATCACTTGCTTACTGAGGGATGGGAACGGAGAGATCAGGTAATTAGCCAGGCTGCCATGTTCAGGGTTTGAAGCTGTGGGTGCGGAATCTGGCCCTCCTGCTGAGACAGCAGAGCAGGGGTCTGAGGCAGGTGCCATGGTGCCAGCAGTGACACACTGCGCAAGAGGGGGTACACCAGTCTGGTGCAATCAGTATTGTCCTTGGTTTGTCCTGTTTGATCTTTAGTAGTACCTTGGAGAGGAGAGGCAGAGGGGGGAAAGGCATAAACTGATAGGTTTTTCCAGGTGAAAGACAGTGCATCCACTTTCCAAGCTTGTCTGTGGGGAGTCCTTGTGCAAAATTTGTCCAACTGGTAGTTCTGGGGGGAGGCAAACAGGTCTATCTCTGGGCTCCTCCATTTCTTTCTCAACATGTTGAATATCTTTGGTTCCAGTTTCTACACATGTGGGTCCATGAGATTTCTGCTTAGGTCGTCTGCCAGTGTATTTAGTTTTCCTGGCAGGAATTGAGCCTGTAGGTGCACTTGGTAGCTCAAAGCTGTGTACCACAGAGCCATAGCTAGTCCGCAGAGAGGGTATGAGTGGGTTCCCCCCTGCTTGTTTATGTACCACACAGTGTCTTTACCAGTAATTGTCCTGGAAGAATGTGGTCCTTGAAGGCTGTCAAAGCATACTGTACAGCTAACATTTCTTTTTGATTGTTGAAACACAGGTGCCCAGTAAGAAGGTAGCTGGAATAAAGAAGCTGAACCACGACAAAATAAAATCATCTTTTTTAATACAAAATGGTGAGCGCTTTCGCAATGGTAACCATTGCTTCATCAGACAGTTCATTCAAACAGCAACAGCACTTAAATACATTACTTCATTACTAAAACAACCAATCCTACCACGCAAAGTTAATTAGCACTCAGCAATCAATTAATTACTATGGTTACGTTTTGCCCTTAGTTAATTGCTGAAGTCAGAAGAACACTGTTTAAAAACCACATGCACAAAATGTAAAGACAAGAACATATGGATGAACATAAATAAAATACATAAAAAGTCAGTGAATAAATACATATACTTATGTTCCCCATTTAGTAACTGCTTGTGTGTGTGGGTATAAGCATAAAAATATATGTACATTTATATAAAAATATAAGCAGTACACACAACTTATTAAATAGGTGGACAGCATGTGTATTTATTAGGTAGAATATATGTATTAAGTTGTTGAGTGTGTACTGCTTATATTTTTATATAAATGTACACACATTTTTATGCTTATACCCATAAAGGAGCAGTCAGTTGAGCAGGGCTTGGAAGGGTTAAAGTTAAGTCATTGAGACAGTTTATCATGGGGGAAGCCTTACTACTCCCTGCTTTGGAAGTGGGAGCCTCCCACTGCTTAGGCCTGTGAGTACCTTGTGACTGAAGCCTGGGTGTTCTGCTGGTTCTGGGTTTGGACTGAGAAGGTCTGGAAGAGGCAGGAAAGGACCAATTTTTAGAGGGCCAATGCCTACTAAATCTGGGAGGTTGTACTTGCAGGAAATCTTTAACAGCCTGCATAGATTTAGCTTTTTCCTCCATCTTTTTAAGTACTACTTCTGCTTTGTTGCCAAGCCGTCTGTCTTGGTTTAAGGGAGCATAGAGTAATTTAGCTTTAACATGATCTGGCAAAGATTGCTCCTTAAGCCAAGCATGACTTCTAAGTACAGACCCAGTGACAGCAGCCCTGCAAGATGCCTCTAATGAATCAAAACCACATTGCAAAGTATGTTTTCCAACTTGTTCAGCAGAATGCATTAAATCATGTAAATCTTTATTTTGAGCACAGTCAGGAATCATTTTCTCTTTAAGCAATCCAATAATATGCTGCTGATACTTTAACATATGAAGCTGTCAGCTTAAAGCCCTAATGGACAAAGTTGCAGAAGTGTATACCTTCTTTCCCCATCTATCCAGTGCCCTGGAATCTATCAGAGGAGGTAGGATTTTTGGCAGTAGTAGCCTTAATGCCCTTGGGTCCCTGTGAAATGGTTTCAGGATACACAGTAGGATTTTTAAAGAGGAACTTGTGAGAGTCAGGAACCCTGCAATACCTATCAGGTTCTGGGAGCAGAAGGCAAAGTGTCAGGGGCCAGGCTAGATTCCGAGAAGGCATCATCTACAATGTCCAGTACAGGAGGGATAGCTAAAGGCCTGTGTTGAGGCAGGAATAAGAATTCCCTAAGCCTCTTTTTGGAGTCAAAGTAATCCTGGCTTTTCCAGCAGAAATGCTCTCTATGAGTATGCAAGGTTTCACCAAAAGAAAAATCCTCTGGAAGGGAAGCAGAGGGAATGGAGTCCTCTGCATCAGAATCCTCATAGGTAGATAAGGGCAAATCCTGGTCATCAGAAAAAATAGAAATATCAGAATCCTGATCAGAAGAATCAGAAGGAAAATCAGTCCTAGGTCTCTTAGAGGGGGAAGGGTGGCTTCCCCTGATTAGAGTAATAAGGTCCTCAGCCATTCTTAACATTTGTTTTTTTGGGCATAGGGGCCTGACCATGCGGTCTGGACATTGTTTTTTTGGGCACCGATCGAGTTTTAGGCCTTGAAGAAGATGGCGTTGGTTTAATATGCAAGTCAGTAGGCCTGAATGCACCCTCAGAAGCCGGTGCCTGCACAGCAGCTCCGGACCCATCCAAGGTAGAGACATCCGCAGGTTCCACAGTCGAAGAAGCATCTCGTGGCATACTGGACTCCAAAAGTGTCTCAGTAGAGACCTGCGAAACTGAAGTAGCGGGTATCAGGGACTGCGAAAGCGCCTCACTGAGTACTGGCGAACTGGCAACTAGCTTAGGAGAAGCGTTTTCAGCAGCATTGGACCTATGCGGTCTGTCTCTGTCTTCATCTTTGCGTTTTTTCAGAATGTCGGTAGTCGGGTGGCTTACCAAAGCCATTTCTGGATAACTGAACCGAGTACCAAAATATCTGGATGTGAAAATGAACAGATGACAAATAGTATGAGGTTTGAATAAGGCACAAAACCGACAGCGAGGTACGTCGTGGTCTGGGCCTAAGCAAGGAATGCAGTATGAATGAAAATCTTTGAGGTATTTGCTTTCCACAAGAAATACAATTGTTAACTTTTACTGACATCGGTTTAGAGCAAGAAAAAGGATCCTAGCGGGGTACTTAGCTTAGCTGAAGACTTCAGAACGAAAATTTCAGGAGTCGGCCGACCAGCACTTGCGAACTGCTTCTGTTTCGGGCACCGCACGGCAAGAAAGACTGATAAAATGGCGTCGGCTGCATGCTTTATACCCCTGACTACCTGACG
The DNA here is from genome assembly GCF_019279795.1 of Protopterus annectens. NCBI lineage: Eukaryota > Metazoa > Chordata > Ceratodontiformes > Protopteridae > Protopterus > Protopterus annectens. The sequence continues at coordinate 587,948,453 of NC_056725.1, forward strand.
TCATGGAAGATTAGACAGCAACCAACGCAGGACCCAAGACTTTGATAATCAGGCCGACTGAGGGCTACTGCAAGCAGATAACCCAGATGTGATGACTGCAACAGTGAAACACGAATAACATCTGCCCATCCTGCTGAGTGAGGACAGTTGGGATCTAGGGTAGGTGCCAAGGTGGCACCGGTGACAAGACTGCGTAGTAGTGGGTACCAGTGCTGGCGTGGCCAGTCTGGGGCAATCAGGCTTGCCCTTGGTCTGTCCTGTCTTATCTTTAGTAATATTCTTGTAAGACGACGCAGAGGAGGAAATGCATAGATTGAGGAGGTTTACCCTCTGGAAGGATAGGGCATCCACTTTCCAGGCCCTACAATAAGGTGTCCTGGTGCAGAATTTGCTGAGCTGGTGGTTGAAGGGGGAGGCAAAAAGGTCCACCTCCGGGGTCCCCCATTTCTGGGTTAGAAGGCTGAAAGTGCCAGGACTTAATTGTCACACGTGTGGGTCTAGGAAATTTCTGCTTAAGTCATCTGCCAGAGAGTTTTGTTTGCCTGGTAGGAATTGAGCTTGCAGATGAATATGCATGGCTAAGGCCGTGTTCCACAGGGTCATGGCTAGCCTGCAGAGTAGGTAAGAGTGGGTTCCCCCCTGCCTGTTGATGTACCACATCACTGTGGTGTTGTCCGTTTTTATTAGCAGGGGTCCTGGTGAGGATAGGGATCAGAAAGCTGTCAGAGCGTGCTGAACAGCTAGCATCTCTTTTTGGTTGAGGTGTAGATGAATTTGACTTGGGATCCAGTGGCCCTGAATGCACTTGTCATCCAGATGTGCCCTCCAGGCATAGTCTGATGCGTCTGTGGTTAGGGTCTGGGTGGCGTGGGGTAAAGGGACATCCCTTATTGTGGCTGCATGCTGCTGCCCACCAAAGAAACTCTGTCCTTAGACAAGGTGTGATAAATATGATGGTTTCCAGGTCCTGAGAATGTTGGCACCAAAGACTTTTTAAGTACCACTGAAGTTTCCTCATATGCAGTCTGGTATATGGAATCAGTAGAATGCAAGAGGCCGTGAACCCTAGAGCCTGCAGGATTTTCCTTGCAGATAGCTTGGTTCTGGTGGCCATTTGAGTGAAGTATCCTGTTAGATAGGCTTGTTTCTCTGGAGTAAGGAATGCCATCCGGGATCCTGTGCCCAAGCTTGCTCCCAGGAATACAATCTTTTGACTGGGGACTAGTTTTGATTTCTTTTCATTGACAGTGTACCCCAGGGGAAGTTAGAAGGTTCTTTACAAATGTCAGGTGCTGCAACAGCTTTTCCTGACTGTCTGCCTGAATCAGGCAGTCGTCCAAGTAAGGGTATATTTGAATCTTTCTCTGTCTGCAATAGGCAACAGCTGGAGCCAGGCATTTTGTGAAGACTCTGGGAGCAGTGGATAAGCCAAAGTGAAGTGCAGAGAACTGATAATGCATAGATCCTGCCCTGAAATGTAGATGTTTCCTGCAAGAGTCCCCGATAGGGATGTGCAGATAGGGTTCTTTTAGGTCTAGGGTGGCCAACCAGGCATCTTTGGACAGCATAGGAAGAAGCTGCTGAAGGGTCAGCATTTTGAATTTTGGTACCACAGGAAAGTGTTTAGAATAGAGAGATCTAGAATTGGGCGCCAAGTGCCCTCTTTTCTGGGTACCAGGAAAAGTCTGGAATAAATCCCCTGACCTATCTGTTCTGCAGGAACAGGTTGAATTGCCCTTATGGAAAGCAGGGATTGTACTTGGTTTTGTGCCTCTGCCCACTGGTTTGGAGGAAGGTCTGGGAACCCTTTTGGGGTTGGCAGTGTGTGGAAGTAACATTTGTACCCCTGGGATACAACGTTGAGGACCCATCGGTCTTTGGTGATGAGGTCCAGTTTTTTTGCATGGTGGGCAAGTTTTTCTCCTAGGGGCATGAGCAATTGAGCAGAGATGAGGGGTGGATTTCAGAAGTCATTGTGAATTATTTCCCTAAGGGGGTGGCTTAGCACTCCCTGTTTTAGAAGTGGAGGTACTCCATTGCTTAGATCTCTGCATACCCTGAGACTGTAATCTGAGGGTCTGTTTCCCCTTGGTCTAGTTTGAGATGGCCTTGAAGGGGCTGGAAAGGACCAATGTTTCAAGGCACAATGCCTATTGAATCTTGAAGGCTGCACTTGCAAAAAATCTTTGACTGTCTGCATAGACTTGGCTTTTTCTTCCATCTTTTTTTAGAACCTCTTTTGATTTAGTACCAAACAGATAGTCTTTGTTCAAAGGAGCGTCCAGTAATTTTGATTTAACATGGTCTGGCAAGGTCTGTTCCGTAAGCCAAGCATGCCTTCTAAGTAAAAAACCAGTGACTGTTGCCTTGTAAGATGCTTCTAGGGCATCAAACCCACACTGCAGGGTATGCTTACTGACTTGGGTCGCAAAATGCATAAGCTCCTGTAACTCTATTTTCTGCACAGTCAGGAAAAGCACATAGTTTTTGCTTAATAAGTTCCATGATATGTTGCTGGTATCTCAGCTTGTGAAACTGGCAATTCAATGCCCTGATGGCGAGAGTTGCGGAGGTGTATACATTTTTACCCCATCTCTCTAAAACTCGGGAATCCCTGTCCAAAAGGGTGGGATTCTTAGCTGTAGTTGCTTTTATACCTTTAGGTCCTTGGGAAATGACCTCTGGGTCAGCAGTAGGATTTTTGAAAAGAAATTTGAGAGAGTCAGGGACTCTGTAGTACCTGTCTGGTTTCCTTGGAACAGGGGGTAAAGTATCGGGAGTTAAACTGGATTCCATAAAGACACCATCCACAACATCCAGAACATGAGGGATAGCTAAAGTTCTATGTTGTGGCAAATCTAAAAATTCTCTGAGTCTCTTTTTGGACTGAGGGTAATCAGGGCATTCCCAGTAGAAATGCTCTCAAAGTATGTAGGGTTTCACCAAAAGAAAAATCCTCTGGCGGGGAAGCAGAGGGAATGGATTCCTCTGCATCTGAATCCTCATAAGCAGATAAAGTAATGTCTTCATAATCAGAAACCTCAGAGTCGTCAGACTCTTGGTCAGTTAAAGCTGCTGGGGACAGGTCTTTTTCTCTTAGCAACGGAAGGCTGGCCACCCCTAATCAGCATGATCAAGTCTTCTGCCATTTTAAGCATTTCAGATTGTGGCAAGGAAGCAGGTGCTTGAGTCTGGGTCGTCATCTTTTTAAGCGTAGCTTGTACTCTTGGCCTTAGAAACTCAAAAAAAATGAAGACATGAAAGTAGTAATCTTTTTATGTAGAATACCAGTAATGAGAAGAACTTCCTCGGAAGTAGGTGCCTGCACAGCAGCTCTGGACCCATACAAGGTAGAGACATCCGCAGGTTCCATAGTCAAAGAAGAGTCTCGCGGCATACCAGACTCCGAATGGGTCTTGGTAGAGTCCTGCGAATCCATCGAAGCAGGCATCAGGGGCTGTGAAAGTACCTCAGTGAGTACTGGCAACTAGCTTAACGGAAGCGTCGTCGGCAGTTTTGGACCTGTGCAGTCTGTCTCTGTCTTTATCCTTACGTTTTTTCGGAAGATTGGTGGACAGATGGCTCACCAAAGCCATTTTGGAATACGAAGATCAAGAGTGAAGGTATTTAGCGACAATAAGGGCCTAATGACGAATAGTTCAGGCGTTGAACAAAGCACAAAACCGACAGCGAGGTACGTAGTGGCCTGGGCCTAAACCGGTGATGCAGTAAGAATGGAAATCTCAGTGTGGTATTTGCTTTCCACAGGCAAGACAATTGTTAACTTTTTCTGACATCGGTTAGCGCAAGAAAAAGGGATCCCCAACGAGATACTTAGCTTTAGAAGACTTCAGGATGATTCAATTCAGAAATTTATACTCAAGTAGCGGCCGACCGGCACTCATGCAAACTGCTTCTGTCTCCTCGGCAAGAAAGACTGATGTAATAGTGTCAGCTGCCTGTATTTATACCCCTGACGACCTGGTGTCAGTCCTGAAGTGACAGCAACCGACGCAGAAATAGCAAGTCTCTGGTATTCGGGCCGACTTGAGGGCTACACGTGCAGGCAGATAACCCAGGTGTGATGATTGCAACCGTGAAACACAAAGAACATCAGAGTACATCTGGAGGTGCATATCTTTACCAAAGGTAGTTAGCAACTATGAAGGTTGAGAGAGCTGCCACAAGGTTTGGCATTTCCTTGGGAGGGACATCCACAGATGGTTTAGTAAAAATGAGGGAAAGAATAGGCCATACTGTTTTCACCTGGACTAGTAGGTGCCACTCTTTCTTTGGCAGAAACAAATGGGTGGGATTAGACAAGACCCAATTAAAAAAAAAAAAAAAATCAACGCCATCATCCCTTTCACATTTGTGTGCTTGGTCCTCTATTTCCACTCCAATATCTATGGCCAATATTTGTTAACGGTCTCAGACTGCAAACTGCTACCCTGGGTTGAATACCAACTTGTTCTGCCAATCACCTGACCACCACCTGCTTGTGGGGATCAGGGAATACATTTTGCAAGGCATGACAAGTACAACTCCATAGATTTGTGAGACTTCCATTATATTTTCCTTTAGTGAAACCAGGCTAAGGGAATAATAAGGGCAGACACAAAACTTAGGCTTGGGATTTGTAGACAAAGGCAAAGCAGTGCAACCCATGCTGCACAGATGAGTCAAGTTGTGGCACAACTATTTAATAATTCATTACCACACAAACTCTTACTACTGCAATCTATCATTAAGAGGGAATGTGTGTGAGACTAGGAATTACTCGGATGTCGCAATATGCAATGCTCAGTTGAGCACCCTACCAACTGGACTCGTATGCAATACAGGTGCCTATCAGACTACCTATAACCACACACTTCCCACCAAAGACACACACATCATGCACAGACACTACAAAAAAGTATAGAAATATACACACATTCAGTGCCTACACACACTGCAATCATAACTTTCCCATCCATATGATCCACTGATCACATTATAAAGCAATCATCCATCACATATGCGCAAGAACACACACAAACATGCCTGCATACATGTCCACACACACCTACATACACTCATAAGCATTCATGCACCTATACTCACAGACCCACTTCCACACAGTCATTGTGCCTACATACACACATGGACAAACACTAGTAGACCGATGCACCACTTCTTACCTGGACTGGCAATCTGAAGAGGATGAAACTGTTCCACTTCATCCAACGCAGACACCTTAACCAATGAAATGTATGGACATGTCCTAATCAGCTGTGTACACTTGCATACTTCCTGCAGTGCTCTGGAAGGTAACCTGCACTGCACAGAAACAGATTACTTTTGTACTATGCAAATTTCTTAAATGAGAAGTGTACTAAGTTGCAAACGGGCATCAATAGCATACCCCCTAATCTTTTTCAGGTAGATGCAACATCAAAACTTTGTTGTACTGTAGTGCAGAATGACTCTTTTTAAGTATAGCTTGTATATGAATCAGAAAAGGCTTGCCTGCAGTGGTGCCGCGGTTAACAATGTCGTCTCACAGCAACGGGTTCTCTGGTTCGATTCTCAGCTGGGGTGTCTTCTGGCCGGAGTCTGCATGCCCTCCTCACTGCATTCACATGGGTTTCCTCCGGGTACTCTGGTTTCCTCCCACATTCCAAAGACATGCATCTGGAGCATTTTTTCCTGGATCTTCATTGAAAAATAGGCTCTGTCCTAGCTGGACTTTCCCCGTAAACAAATGCTAAATATATAAACATAAATACATATATATTTTTATCTCTGCATACTTTGTAAACTGTTTACAAATCCCAATCTTAGTGCCTGCAAGACAGCTCTTGCTGTTAGGTGACCCTTCTATGCTAGATGAGACCAATAACTAGTTAAGGAGAAGCACTTTTTCTTGAAGTGGCAAAGTCTTGACTGCTAGCATCACCCCCAAGAAATGACTCATGTTGGTATTAATCTGGATTTTCAGGTTAGTCAAACACTGGAGGTCCTGCTTAGTACTCTCAGGTTAGTCAAACACTGGAGGTCTTGCTTCAAGACACCAGTCACTCATATAGGGCTGTATGTAAACAGCTTTGTTCAGAGGTAGCCAAACACTGAAACTAAGCATTTTGTAAATACACTGAATGCAGTGAACCCAATGAAATGAAATAACGAGGAATGGAGGATCAACTTGATCAGTATTCTGAAAAACAGGCTTTAAGTGCCACAGTTAAAGCCTTCTATCTGGGTCTTACATAGACACAGAGGATTTAGTACATATTTCATCTGCTGTTACTACTGTGAAAAAATATAACTACAGCATAGGAGGTTTCCCACATATGACACTAACTAGCCATATTCTCAGAGCAAAGAATCATACACAATACATTTAAAAAATAATTGTGCCTAGAAGGCGTGGGTAAACATGAAGGGAGTGGGGATATACTTCTCTCAAACCTGAAGCATGTGACTTACATGTTTGGGCATAGGGAACAATGAAAACAACATGCTGTAACTTGTAGTTAAACATCTAATAGTGAATAACTGGTAAACAAAAATATGCATTCACAATAATGAAGTTATCTGGATTCCACTACCATGCATGTCATCTTTTTTTTTTCTAGGAAGATGTCAGTACTATCTGTCAAGTACAGCTGATCACCCAGTCACACACTTTTTTTGTGCTGTGACATACTCACCATGGGAAAAGGGACATGTAATGCTGCTCTCAGCAATGGTCAGATCTGGATCTAGCTCAGCTACAGTAGAAGAGGATTCTCACCGATCACCCAAAAAATCCATCATTTAAATTTCACTGAAGTAATTCCTACTCTGAATGTATCATATCATGATGGTGCAATAACACCCTCCCCCAACAGACATTTTTATTCTCAGCGTTTGCAAGAAATGCTGAGACCACCTGGCCTCCAGTAAGGGTCAGTTGTGCAGCAACAACTTCTCCAACCTATCCCTAAGAATGCCAGCCAGCCAGCCATCATCTCTCCATTTGTAGAACCTCTAGTTTCACTGTTCCTCCATGTCTAAACCAAGATTACTGGGGCTGTGTCCGAGAAACATATCAGAACTGAACAGACTTGAATGGATACGACTTTGAGCATGCACTGCAGTGCAGGGGATCTCTTTCTATGACTGCACAAAGGATTAAGTCACTAGAAAAGACAGAGAAAGGATTTTGCATGGCTATGCAATACTATAACAATCCTGCAAAAAAAAGAAGTTATGTACTCATCATAACATTCCATCTGAGTAGTTGTACTTCATTTGTCTTCAACCTGTGGGTTACGGATCTGACTCTGATCTGAGCCGGCAATTTCACAAGCATCTGCTCTGAGTTCCAAGCTCCTCCTCCTACCCATAATACACCACCACATCTTCCTTCCCTCAGATCAAGTTTGCCACCACATAAAACCAGGAACCCGATCCAGCAAACCTTATTTCACCAACTTACTCAACTAGAGCCGCAAAGGCACACTCTGCTATATAATAAGTCAGCAGGTTAGGGGGAAGGAGGGGGGATGGTTGAAAACAAATGTAGTACAAATACTCAGATGGAACATTACGGTGAGTACATAACTTCTTTATCTGAAATAGTTGACTTAATTTGGTCTTCAACCTGTGGGACAGAGTCCCCAGCTACCTATAACCTTGGGTGGCCCTCATGGAAGGATATTCCAAAGCACCACAGAATCAAAGGATTTCCGGCCTTTAGATACCAAATCCAACTTATAATGGGAAATAAAGTATGAGGAGGACGAAGGAGCCACAGAACAGATATCATCCAAGGACAACCTGGACCAGAAGGCCGTTGAAGCAGCCACAGACCTGGGAGAATGGCCTCTAACCTGACACGGAGGAGACAAACCCTTGTCTTTGTACATTTGAAAAATACAGAGAGAAATCCATTTAGCAGTGGTCAGCTTGGAAATGGGTTTACCCAAAAATGGTTTAGAGAAAGACACAAACAGCTGGTCAGACTTTCGAAAAGCCTTGGTTCTGTGTAAATAAAAACGTAGTTGTCTATGAACATCTAACAAATGCAATTTGTATTCCCCTTTATTTTTGACATTTGGAAAGAAAACAGGTAAACTGATAGTCTAATTGATGTTTGCCTCAGAGACCACTTTGGGAAGAAAAGAGGGATTAGTACAAAGAGAAACCCTGTTCTTGTGGAAAACCAAGTACGGGACCTTGACAGACAATGCCTGGAGTTCCGAGACCCTCCTAGCCGAGGTGATAGCCACTAGAAAGACTGTCTTCCAGGACAGAAATTTAAGGTCTACTGTTGCAGCTGGTTCAAAAGGAGGCACAATCAGCGCTTGCAACACCAAGGTAAGGTCTCAAGGAGGAGTGGGATCTTTGACTGAGGGATGCAAGAGAAAGGTACCTTTGATAAAGGCTTTGCACAATCTGGAAGAAGCCAAAGAACTTGTATTTTCACCAACGTGGAAATTGGAAATGGCATCAAGTTGTACCTTCACTGTCGAAGAACTAGCCCCTTTCTGAAAAATGATTGCCAAAAATTAAAGAATTGCCAGAACTGGTGCCGAGAAGGGATCCAAGTTTCTCTGAGTGGTCCAGATGGAAAAACGCTTCCATTTGCTACTGTAGATTTTTCTAGAGGAGGATTTAAGAGCTGCCACTATTAATTACAGTTTTGTACCTACCATAAATGTTCGAGTGTTCACACTGCTGCAGTCATCACACTTGGGTTATCCTGCCGTCAGGCGGTCCCGCAGTCGGCCAGAGTTCCAAAGTCTTGGTCCGGCGTCGGTTGCTGTCGCTTCTTCCCTGACGTCAGTGCGCCAGGGGTATATAAGAGGCATCAGACACTATTTTCTTCAGTTTTTCTTGCCCCACATGTCAGGTGCCCCCAAGTAGGTAGGCAATACATATTGCTAATAAAACATATAAAAGGAATAAAATGAATACCTTCGGTTACAAGCAAATACACCACAAAGGTTGTACAGGATAGAAAGGTATAGAAAAGTTCAGCTAGGTCAGAGGGGATGGAGGGAGGGTAACCTGGACTGCAGCAGTGTGAACACTCGAACATCTACATTTATGGTAGGTACAAAACTGTACTATGTTCATCGTGTTACACTGCTGCAGTCATCACACTTGGGTTGAATCCCAAAGCTAAGGATGGGCGGTGGAACTAAATAGGGTTTGGAGAAGCTAGTAGGCCCTGCAGAACTGCAGTGGCAAAGCCAGCTCTGGTTTTAGAGTATAGAGGTAAGTGATAGTGCTTGGTGAAGGTGTGCACTGAACTCCAAGTTGCAGCCTCCAAAATATCCTTGGTTGGTACCCCTCTGAGGAAGGCTGTTGATGTTGCTGTAGCCCTGGTGGAATGGGGCCTAATGTTACCAGGTACAGGTTTCCCATGGTGTGTGTAGCAGAAACGGATACAATGTCCTATCCATTTTGAAATGGTCTGTTTTGAGATAGCCTTTCCTTGTGATCCTGCAGCATAGGATACAAAGAGCTGGTCAGATTTTCTGAAAGCCTTAGTTTTATCCAAGTAGCAACGTAATTGCCTGTGGATGTCCAAAGAGTGTAGGAGCCTTTCCCCTTTGTTCTGGGGGTTTGGATAAAAGGTGGGTAAATGAATGGTTTGATTTAGAGCCACGCTGGATACTACCTTTGGCATAAAGGAAGGGTTAGTTCATAAAGCGACTCTGTCTTGATGAAAAATGATGAAAGGCTCCACTGCCATTAGGGCCTGTAGCTCTGAGACTCTTTGTGCTGAAGTTATTGCTAGCAGCAGGGCAGTTTTCCATACTAGAAACTGTAAATCAGCTGTAAAAGCTGGTTCAAAGGGCGGTAGTGTATGTTTTTCCAAAACAAAGTTGAGATCCCAAGTTGGTGTTGGTGCTCTCCAGGGCGGTCTTATGTTCTTAGCCCCTCTGAGGTACTGTCTTAGTAATGGATGTGAAAATATAGGAGGATCCGTGTTGTATTGAGCTGAAATAGCTGAGGCGTGGATCTTAATAGATGAAAAGGAAAGTCCTTTGTGCAACATCTCAGTTAAATATCGCAGAATCTGAGGAATATCTGGGACAAGGGGATTTTGGCCTTTAGCCTGGTTCCAGGCGCAGAATCTTTTCCATCTGTCTGAATAGGCTTTCCAGGTGCTGACCCTCCTGGCCTCCAGAATGACATCCATAACAGCTTTAGAGAGAAGTGTTGACTGGTTGTGTAGGTAATTTGCCATGCAGCCAGATTTAAAGTCTTGAGCTGGCTGTGAAGAATCTGATTGTTTTGCTGAGTGAGCAGGTGAGGAATTTGAGGTAAAACCCATGGTGGGCCTTGAGCCATGTTCCTTAGTATTGGATACCAGTGTTGGCGTGGTCAGTCTGGAGCAATGAGCTTCATTTGTGGCCTCTCTAATCTGGCTTTCAGCAGCACCTTTGCCAGAAGAGGCAGTGGAGGAAAGGCATACATTGTTAATGTTTTCCAACTGAATGAGAGGGCGTCCACTTTCCAAGCTAGTGTGTGGTATGTCCTTGTGCAAAATTTCCGTAGTTGGTAGTTTTGGGGGGGGAGGCAAACAGATCTATGTCTGGGCTCCCCCATTTTTGAGTAATCATTGCAAATACTTGTGGATCTAGTTTCCACTCGTGAGGATCTATGATGTTTCTGCTTAGATCGTCTGCCAATGTGTTTTTCTTTCCTGGCAGGAATTGTGCTTGTAGTTGAACTTGGTAGGTCAGTGCTGTGTTCCACAAGGTCATTGCTTGCCTGCATAGGGGGTAGGAATGTGTGCCCCCTTGCTTGTTTATGTACCACATCACTGTGGTGTCCATCTTTATTAGGAGTTGTCCTGGATGTAGGAGGTCCTTGAAAGCTGTTAGGGCATTTTGTACAGCTAGCATCTCTTTTTGATTGATATGTAGATGCCTTTGATCTGCAGACGATTTGCCCTGAATACACTGTCCTGCCATGTGTGCTCCCCAGGCATAATCCGATGCATCTGTTGTTATAGTTTGCCTGGCTGTGGGTAAGGTAAAAGGCTGACCCTTGTTGAGGTGACATGCCTGAGCCCACCATAGAAGCTCCTGTTGAAGGCGGGGAATGAGTGGTATTATTGTTTCCAAGCTGTGGCTGTGTTGAGTCCATACGCTTTTCAGGTACCATTGTAATTTCCTCATACGTAGTTTTGCATATGGTAGTAGTAGTATGCAAGATGCCATGAATCCCAAGGCCTGCAGAATTTTTCTTGCAGGGAGTTGGGTCTTTGTTGCCATCATTTTGAAGTATTGAGTCAGTTGTCCTTGCTTGTCTGGCGTGAGATAAGCCATCTGGGCCATTGTATTTAAGCTGTCTTGTGAGGGCACTAGTTTTGACTTCTTTTCGTTTACTGTGTACCCTAGGCAACTTAATAGGTTTTTGACAAACGCCAGATGCTTTAAAAGAATGTCTTTGCTTTCTGCTTGAATAAGACAGTCGTCCAGGTATGGATATATTTGAATTCCCCTTTGTCTGTAGTATGCAATTACTGGTGCCAGGCATTTTGTGAAGATCCTGGGTGAAGTAGATAAGCCAAAGGGCAGTGCAGAGAATTGGTAATGGGTTGAACCTGCTATAAATCGGAGGTATCTTCTGCAATTTTGTCTGATAGGGACATGCAGGTATGCCTCCTTGAGGTCCAACGTTACTAGCCAAGCCTTCTTGCCCAACATGGGAAGAAGTTGCTGTAGTGTTAGCATCTTGAATTTGGGTACTTGCAGATATGTGTTTAGAATTGAGAGGTCCAGAATAGGTCTCCAGGCTTTGTCCTTTCGGGGAACTAGAAAGAATCTTGAGTAATATCCTTGTCCTTGCTCCTGTGTAGGAACCTGTTGAATGGCTCTCATGTCCATGAGAGCTGTAATTTGTTTTTGAGCCTCTGCCCATTGATTTGGTGGCAGGTTTGTCATTCCTTTTATCCTTGGTAAAGTGTGAAAGTGGAATCTGTATCCTTGAGATACAATATTTAGGACCCATTTGTCTTTTGTGATGATGTGCCAGTTGTCTGCAAAAAGTGCTAGTTTTCCTCCCAAGGGAGCTTCCAAGAGGGATTTGCTTGGCAGTCTGAGGGGTAAGTCATTGTGTTTGTCTTCTGATAGTTTGAGACCTGTCTTCTCCTCCTTTCTGGGTTGTGGCACCCCATTGTCGAGGCTTGTAAGAGCCTTGTGACTGACCTCTGCCCCTTGGGCTTCTGTATTTGCCCCCCTGTGGTCTGTCAGAAGCTGGAAAGGACCAGTTTTTCGTTGGCCAAGTTCTGCTGAAACGAGGGGGTTGACCTGTAAAAAATCCTTGACCGTCTGCATAGATTTTGCGTTATCCTCCATTTTCTTTAAAACCTCTTCTGCTTTTACACCAAATAAAACATCCTGCTGTAAAGGTGCATCCAATAACTTTGCTTTAACATGATCAGGTAAAGTCTGTTCTTTTAACCAAGCATGCCTACGTATGACAGACCCTGTCACTGCTGCTCTACAAGAAGCTTCCAATGAATCAAATCCACATTGCAAAATATATTTTCCCACTTGTTCAGCTGCATGCAACAAATCTTGCATTTCCTTGTAATCAGGCTGCTCTGTATGTGTGATCATTTTTTGTTTTAATTGAGACATCAAATATTGTTGATATTTCAGCATGTGAAACTGGCAATTTAAGGCCCTCATAGCTAGAGTATATACTTTTTTCCCCATCTGTCTAGTGCTCTACAATCCCTTTCAGAGGGTACAGTATTTTTAGCAATAGAGGCCTTAACCCCTTTGGGACCCTGGGAAATGGTTTCTGGGTCAGCAACAGGGCTTTTATATAGGAATTTGTGTGAGTCAGGGACTCTGTAGTATCTGTCTGGTTTGGCTGGTGCAAGGAGGTAGTGAATCTGGGTTAAGGCTAGATTCTGAATAAACATCATCCACAATGTCTAACACGGGTAGAATAGCAAGTGGTCTCTGCTGGGGTAGTAAAAGGAACTCCCTGAGCCTTTTCTTAGAATCAGAGTAATCCTGGCCTTCCCAGTGGAAATGTTCCCTCATGGTATGTAAAGTTTCCCCAAAAGAGTAGTCTTCTGGGGGAGATGCTGAAGGAATGGACTTTTCAGCATCAGAGTCTTCATAAGGGGGAAAAGAGTATTCCTGTTCCTCAGAAGAATCTGAGGAAATTGAAACCTGGACAGAGGAAGCGTAGTCCTCCTCCTGTCTATGCCTTTTATCAGGAGGGGGATGGGAACCCCTGATTAGGGTAATTTTCTTCAGCCATCTTAAGCATCTGTTTCTTAGGCATGGCGCCTTGTACTGGAGGCTGCTGTACAGTCTTCTTTGCTTTTAAAGGAGTTTTCAGCTTTGCATAGGATTTAATAGTGAGTGTTGTTGGTCTGAAGACACCTTCTGCAACTGAAGGCGTTTCAACTGCACCGGAATCTCCTTCAGCCATGGAGTCGGAAGGGCCTAAAGGTAAAGGTTGTGGAGGCCTAGCAATCTCCGCTTGGGAATCGGATGCCGCCTGGGGTTCTAAATCAGTGGTCGTCAGGGGCTGCGTAGGCACCTCACTGAAAACCAGAGAACCGGCGACTGGTCTAGCAGAGGCCTCGGAGTCTGGTTTGGGTCTCGGCTGCCCGTCCTTATCTTTGCATTTTTTTATGCATTCCGGTCGTCGGTTGCTCCGACGGCATGGTATAATTAAATTTCCTACCAAAATAATATCGGGCGAAATCAAACCGACGTTTAATAGTTCGTTTGTTAAACCTAGCACAAAACCGACAACCTGTGACGTCGTGGTCTGGGCCTAGGCAAGGAATACAATAAAAATGAAAGTCCTTATGTGGTATTTGCTTCCCACAAGAAATGCAATTGTTAACTTTTTCTGACATCGGACTGAGGCAAGAAAAGGTTCCCCAACGGGGTACTTAGCTTTACTGAAGACTTCGGTCTGAAATTCGATTTGAAAATCTCAGGAGTCAGCCGACCGGCACTTGCAAACTGCTTCTGCTTCGGGCACCGCGCGGCAAGAAAGACTTAAGAAAATGGCGTCGGATGCCTCTTATATACCCCTGGCACACTGATGTCAGGGAAGAAGCGACAGCAACCGACGCCGGACCAAGACTTTGGAACTCTGGCCAACTGCGGGACCGCCTGACGGCAGGATAACCCAAGTGTGATGACTGCAGCAGTGTAACACGATGAACATCAGACTTGACAGAACACAAACCGGGAATCCTAGCAATTAGGGGAAATGGAGCAGCCGAGCTGTGAGCTTCAGACTATCAGGATTCAGATGAGGAACCCCTGAAGGGTGAGATATGAGATCTGGGTGGGGATCCAAAATTCAAAGAGGAACTAGAAGATGAGACCAGAGGAAGGGAAACCAAACCTGGCGAGGCCAAAATGGGGCAATGAGGATGACTTTGCTCCCCAGTCAACTCACTTTCTGTAAAAACTTTGGGACAAGAGATAATGGGGGATAAGCATAAAAAAGACTGGGAGGCCAAGCCTGGACGAGAGCGTCTCTGGGGGATTCCCCCGGTGGGGGGTTCAGAGCGAAGAACTCGCTGCACTTCACGTTGGAAGGAGATGCAAAGAGATCACAGCAAGGCTGACCCCACTTTAGAAAGATCTGCTCCGCTATTGAAGGATTTAGAGACCACTCGTAAGGCATCAGGATAGAATGGCTTAGCTTGTCCGCAGAATGTTGGACCATCCCAGAATGTGCATTGCTACCAGAAAGTGACTGGTGGAGATCACCCATTCCCAAACTATCATGGCCTTGTGACAAAGGGGGTAGGATCTGGTCCCTCCGTTTGTTGATGTACCAGACCACCAACATGTTGTTTGACTGAATTGCAATAGTTCTCAGAGGAAGAAAGGCTTGATGGGCCTGCAACGCTAAAAGGACCGCTCTCATCTCAAGAACACTGATATGCAAACTGGTCTAGGTCGAGGACCACAGGCCTTGGACTGCCCTTCCAGAGCAATGCCCCCCCACCCTAGCTGGGAGGCATCCGTGGTCACTGTGGCTTGGGCCAGGGCTGCAACAAATGGATGCCCCTCGAGTATGTCCAGGGACTGCATCCAACAAAGGAAGGACACCCTGCAAGCTTTGCTTATGTGCATCGGATCTGTCAGTGGAAGATCCAGCATAGACCATTGTACTGCAAGAGTCCACAGTAGTACTCGTATGTGCAAACGGAGTACACGGAAGAAGTGTAATCGTGGCCGCCCTAGAGCCAAGGGCTCGCAACACTGCCTCCGCTGGCAGTAGATACGAGTGAAAAATGATAGTGACATGCATTCGTAGATTTTGAATTCTGCCTGAAGTTAGGAAGACATTTGTCTGCAAGGAGTCCATCCATACTCCGATGAACTCTATGACCTGGACAGGGTGTAGACGATACTTGGCAGTGTTGACTGTAATACCGAGATGATCCGCTAGATGCAGGAAATAGTCCCTGGCCTGACAAAGTAGACGCCTGGTGGAAGCAGCAAGGAGCCAATCATCCTGGTATGGAAAGACCTGAATTCCCTGAAGCCTCAGGTGAGCCGCAACCACTGCCATAACCTTGGTGAACACCCTGGGGGCTGTGGTGAGACCAAAGGGTAGAGCTCGAAACTGATAATGATTGGCCCCCTAGCCAGAAGTGAAGGAACCTCCTGGTGCTTCTGTGCATCTTTAAGTGATAGTAAGCATCCTGAAGGTCTAACAAGCACATCCAGTCCCTCTCTTGCATGTAAGGCAGGATGGACTGTAACATGACCATCCGGAACTTCTCTTTGACAATGGACAGGTTCAGGATTGACAGGTCCAGAATAGGCCTCAAGTCCCCCCATCTTTTTTTGGCACCAAATAGAACCTGGAATAGATGCCTGATCTGGACTGATCTTGGGGGACGGGTTCAATGGCTTGCTTCTTAGCAGCTTGAGTACCTCTAGTGCTGCTGCCTCCCTTTGTGCGGGTGGTACATCCGGGAGGTGCTTGAGTGGCACAGGGAGAGTCACAAAGGTAACTGTTCAACCTCTGGATATGATCCATAGCACCCAACAGTCTGATGACATGACCTCCTGCCTCCAGAGCAAAGCAGTGGAGGAACCCCTCAGGGTTGCTGCATGGGCCTGTCCGAGAATGGTTCTCGAGACCCAAAATTCCTCGCCCCCCCCCCTCTGCCCTTGGGCTGGCATCTGTCATGACCCCCTTTTGCCTCTAGAGGAAGATGAGCCCTGAGTGTCCCGGGAAAACTGAGACTTCCGGAATCACATCTTCTTTTGCCCTTGCTGATTCAGAGAAAAGGATCTTTGAGGGTTCGAGAAGCGGATCCCGACTGCAAACGTCTTCCCATCCTTCTCATTCTGGACCGTGTCATGGACGGTCTTACCAAAAAGGGAAGAGCCGTCATAAGGGGCATTTGGAAAGGACACCTTTAAAGGGCTCAGAGAACTGATACAATCTAAGCCAGGCATGACACCTCATGGCAACAGCGGACCCAGCTACCCTAACCGCTCCCTCGGTGGCATGTGAGAGGAGGCACATGGACGTATTTGATACTGCTTTCAGGGTGGCCATCCTCACACAGAATGTATTTTTATTCTCCTGCGATGTGGACTCAAGGGGCAGCTCAGCGAGTTCCTTAACAAGGTCATGCTGTAGTCAAATAATGTGGGCCAAGTAGTTCAGCGCCCTTACAGAAAAGGTTGCTGATGCATACACACTCTTCCCTAGGCAGTCCATCATCCTGGACTCTCAGTCAGGGGGATGGACCATGGAACTCTCCTGAGTAAGTTTCTTCTTGGTGGCTGCTGCTACCACCAAAGCGTCTACAGGGGATTCTTTCATCCAGGCAGGTCTGTCCGAAGGGGGGGGGGGGCTTAAAATTTTATCAGAGTGCCTTAGAATAGGTTCCACGGTGTACGGTTCCTTCCAAGCCCGTGACGTGATAAGTCCACCAAAGGCTCTGCAGGGGGGGGGCACTCAGGAGGTAGATGGGCTCACACCTAAGGCCTCCAGGAACACCGAACTCGTCCAAGGAAGGTTTTGGGGCATACCAGCCTCCCTGCTGGCGTAAAAGTTCTATGATGTCTCCAAAGGAGACATCTTAAGAGGTGATCTGGGGGAACCTTCCCCTTCCTCCAAGTCGGTGTCCTCTGTGAGGGACTCCGGGGAGGAGTCCAAGTGCCTTCTGTTGCACGTACACTTGCGAGGGACCTCTCCGGTGGTAGGAAAGGGGAACCTACACCACTAGCTAACTCTACACACACTAACAGCACAAAACTCTTGCCAAAAAAGTACAGTTGTGTACACCTACCATAAATGTAGATGTTCGAGTGTCTTCACTGTTGCAGTCATAACTGTAGGGTGATCCTGCCGGCAGGCAGCCCGAGGTCGGCCAGAATCCCAAAGTCTGGTTCCGGCGTCGGCTGTACCAGCAAGCACCCTGACGTCAGAACGCAGGGATATAAAGCTGACAGCTGACGCCATCTTCTCCAGTCTTTCTTGCCCCAGATGTCAGAAGTCCCCCAAAATAACAAAAGGTGTCCAAAAAGGAAACACAAATACACCACAAAAGAAGAGGAAGATAAGAGGGGATAGGTGGGAGGAAAACACCGACTGCAACAGTGAAGACACTTGAACATCTACATTTATGGTAGGTGTACACAACTGTATTATGTTCTTCGTGTTTCACTGTTGCAGTCATAACTGTAGGGTGGAATCCCAAAGCTGTGATGAGGGAGGAGGTTATGCAGAAGAAGGGGCAGCCAGAAGACCCTGCAAGACAGCAGAGGCAAAACCTGCCCTAGACTTAGAATACAAAGGGAGATTATAGTGCTTAGAAAAAGTATGCACTGAACTCCAAGTGGCAGCTTCCAAAATGTCCTTGGTAGGAGCTCCTCTGAGAAAAGCAGCTGAAGTGGCAGCTGCTCTAGTAGAATGACTTCTAACAGTACCTGGAATCTGCTTCCCAAAGTGAGAGTAACAAAACCTTATCCCATGAGCAATCCATTTGGAAATAGTTTGTTTAGAAATAGCCTTGCCTAGAGAACTGGAGGCATAAGAGATAAGCAACTGATCAGATTTTCTGAAATCTTTAGTTCTGTCCAGGTAAAACCGTAGTTGTCTGTGTACGTCCAATGAATGTAAAATCCTTTCCCCTTTGTTTTGAGGATTTGGAAAGAAAGTAGGAAGGTAAATAGTCTGATTTAAAGCCACTTTAGAAATCACCTTAGGCATAAATGTAGGATTGGTCCTCAAGGCAACTCTGTCTTGGTGGAAAATAAGGTAAGGTTCCACCCATATGTCACAAGATGGGTTGCAAACTGGCTCAAGGACAGAACACACAGGGTTAGAGTTGCTGGTGCCATGTCAGACTCTAAGCCGGTCACGAGCGGTATCCCACAGGGCTCAGTCCTGGGCCCCCTCTTGTTCGGCATTTATTTTTCTGAAGTGCAGGCAAACATAGGGGGATTGTGGCTGACAAAATTTGCAGATGACTGCAAACTGGGCACCATAATTGACACTCCATCAGACACAGACATCCTCCAGAAAGGTCTCATAGAAATGGATAACTGGTGCCAGAGCCATGGCCTTAAGCTAAATGCCAAAAATGTATAGTCATACCCTTTGGGAAAAACAAGGTAACCCCTAATTACCACATAGGTGGTAATCCATTAAACACGGAAGAAGTTATCAGGGACCTGGGGACCCAAGTTGACAGTAACCTCTCTTTTGACACTCACATTGCCAAAGTGGTTAGGAAGACCTTCTACATTGCCCACCTGATCATGAAGGGATTCACATCCAGATCAGGAGAGGTCATTGTACCCCTGTACTCTTCACTTATCAGACCAATGATTGAGTACAACGCCCCATTCGGAATGTACCTTACCCGACACCTGCAGCAGATGGAAAGACCCCAAAAGTTCCTCACCAAAAGGAAAAAGGGGCTCAAACATATGTCATACGATGCCCGACTGAAGAAACTACAGCTCTATTCAGTCGCATACCGTCTGCTCAGAGGTGATCTGTGCCTGACATACAAGGCCATGTCCAACCCGGAATTAATGGACATGCTCCACCTCAAAAAATCCAAATCCACCAGAGCCACGAGAGCAAGAGACTTAAACCTCAACACGGACATAAATAGGACGTGCTGGAGGGACAGATTCATCACCCAGAGACTCCCTACACTATGGAACAGAATCCCAGTCCATGTGAGGCAGAGCCCCTCACTGACTCTGTTCAAGAGAAATCTTGACGAGTGGATGGGAGAATGTAGGTTTACCCCGGGAATCATCTCTGTATCACTGCTGGACAGAGGCACAGCAAACTAATGGGTATAGTATTCTCATCCTAAGGGGTGGTGAAAGCCACACACACTCTGGCTAGGCTTATAAATGCCCTAGGGCAGATAGCCTAGTATGAACCTATGAACAGCCATGAGAGCTTGCAACTCTGACACCCTTCTGGCAGAAGTCAATGCTAATAAAATAGCTGTTTTCCAGGATAAGAACTTGATATCCGAAGCAGCAGCAGGCTCAAAGGGAGGTAAAGTAAGCTTCTCCAAAACATAATTAAGATCCCAAGCTGGAACAGGAGGAGTTCTGGGAGGTCTTAAATTCTTAGCCCCTCTCAAGAATTGTCTCACCAGCTGGTGAGAGAAGATGGGGGGGGAATCAGTGTTGTAATGAGCCGAGATAGCAGAAGCATGGATTTTAATGGAAGAAAAGGAGAGACCTTTAAGAAAAAGGTCTGAGAGGTAAAGTAGAATGTAAGAAATGTCAGGCAAAAGAGGGTTAGAACCTCGATCCCGCATCCAAATACAAAATCTTTTCCATTTAGAAGCATAGGATTTTCTAGTGCTAGGACGCCTAGCTTCTAAGAGAACATCCAAAACTTGTTTGGGAAAAGCAGAAGGAGTCAAAGGCCCTTGTAAAGCCAAGCTGCCAGGCAAAGAGTCTTGATTTGAGAGTGAAACATCTGACCCTGATGCTGGGACAGAAGAGAAGGAAAGAGAGGCAGAATCCATGGAGGTTCCAAGAACAGGTGTCTTAAAGTTGGATACCAAAACTGCCGAGGCCAATTTGGAGCTATCAAAATGAAAATCTTGGGTTTGTCCTGTTTTATTTTCAGTAACGCCCGAGGCAGAAGAGGAAGAGGAGGGAAGGCATATCCCGAAAGATTCCTCCAGCTGAAAGACAGGGCATCCACTTTCCAAGCTGCTTTGTGGAAGGACCTGGTGCAAAAGAGAGGCAGCTGATGGTTGAGATGAGATGCAAACAGATCTATCTGAGGGACTCCCCAAACAGCTGTAATCCTGCTGAATATGTTGGGGTCCAGCATCCATTCGTGAGGATCCAAAAGATTTCTGCTTAGGCTGTCTGCTAAGAGATTCTGTTTTCCTGGAATGAATTGAGCTTGAAGATGCAGATTTAGATTTAGAGCTGTGTCCCATAGGCTCATGGCTAGTCTGCAAAGGGGGAAGGAGTGAGAGCCCCCTTGCTTGTTTATGTACCACATGACTGTGGTATTGTCTGTGCGAATCAGAAGATGGCCTGGTTGCAAAAGACTCTGGAAGGCTAGAAGAGCATTTTAGACTGCCAACATTTCTTTCAAGTTAATGTGCCAGGGAAGATGCTTCTTTGTCCAGTAGCCCTGCTGGCAATTGCTTAGGTAATGAGCTCCCAAAGCATAATCCGAGGCGTCTGTGGTTATGATCTGAACAGGATGAGGTAGACGAAAGGGATTCCCTTTGTTTGAAGCACAAGCCCTGGACCACCAAAGGAACTCTTTTTGGAGGCAGGGAATCAGAGGTATCATTGTTTCCAGGCTGTGGTAATGCTGAGACCATACACTCTTTAGGTACCATTGAAGTTTTCTCATATGAAGCCTTGCATTTGGAATCAACAGAATGCAAGAAGCCATGTAGCCCAAAGCCTGCAGGAATTTCCTTGCAGTGAGCTGAGTTAAAGTAGCCAAGGTTTTGAAAATTGATGCCAAGCTGTACTTGTTTTTCTGGAGTAAGGAAGGCCCTTTGTAAGCTTGTGTTTAGAAGAGCTCCCAAAAAGATCATTTGTTGAGCGGGGATCAAATGTGACTTTTTTGTGTTCACTGAGAATCCCAGTAGTAGGAGAAGACGCTGAACAAACTATAGATGTTGAAGTAAAAGATCCTTGCTGTCTGCCTGAATAAGGCAGTCGTCCAGGTAGGGGTAAATTTGAATTCCTTGGAGTCTGCAATAAGCTACTACTGGAGCCATACACTTGGTAAAGACTCTGGGCGCAGTAGATAAGCCAAAGGGCAGTACAGAGAATTGAAAGTGTCTCGAACCTGCCTTGAATCCGAGGTATTTTCTGCGTTCCTGTCTGATGGGAATGTGTAAATAGGCTTCCTTCAAGTCCAATGTCACCATCCAAGCATCCTGGGAGAGCATGGGAAGAAGTTGTTGCAGTGTAAGCATCTTGAATTTTGGAATCTCCAGAAAGGTATTTAACACTGAGAGGTCCAGAATAGGTCTCCACGAGTTTTGTTTTCTTGGGACCAGAAAAAGTCTGGAGTAAAAACCTTTTCCCATCTCTGGAAGTGGAACAGGTTCTATGGCTTTCATGGCCAATAAGCCGTCCACTTGATTTAAGGCCTCTGACCATTGATGTTTTGGCAGATCCGGCCAGCCTGAAGACCTTGGCAGAGTATGAAAGTGGAATTTGTAGCCTCTTAAAATCACGTCTAAAACCCATTTGTCCTGGGTAATATGAGTCCAATTTTGGTAGAAAAGAGAAAGTTTTCTTCCGAGAGGGGCTTCTAGGCAAGGAGGACCTGTAGCCCAACGGAGAGAGTCATTGGGTCTGCTTCTTTTGAGATTGAGGTCTGCCTTCTCCCCTTCTGGGTGAAGAAGCAGTCCATTGTCTGGACCTGTAAGAGGCCTGAGCCTGCCCCCGACCTCTGGAGCGCTTATATCTTCCCCTTTGAGGCCTGTCAGACGTGGGAAAAGACTAATTTTTAGAGGGCCAATTCCTAGAAAATCTAGGAGGCTGAACTTGTAAAAAATCTTTAACAGTCTGCATAGATTTTGCTTTTTCTTCCATCTTTTTAATAACCTCCTCAGCCTTGGAACCAAATAAAACATCATGCTGAACAGGGGCATCTAACAGCTTAGCCTTAACCTGTTCTGGTAAATTCTGCTCACGAAGCCAAGCATGTCTCCTGATAACAGTACCAGAGGCAGCAGCCCTGCAAGAAGCTTCTAAGGCATCAAAACCACAATGCAAACTATGTTTGCTAACTTGTTCAGTTGCATGCAAAACATCCTGTAATTCCTTGTCGTCTGTACATGCAGGAAAAGTAGAGAGCTTTTGCTTTAGAACAGACAAAAGAAATTGCTGATACTTGAACAAGTGAAACTGGCAATTTAAAGCTCTAATAGAAAGGGTAGCAGAAGTGTAATCCTTCTTGCCCCACCTGTCCAAGGCACGAGAATCCTTTTCAGAGGGGATAGGATTTTTAGAAGAAGCGGCCTTAGCAGCCCTAGAACCCTGAGAAATGGTTTCAGGATCAGCAGAAGGGTTCATAAATAAGAATTGATGGGAGTCAGGGACTCTGTAAAATCTATCAGGCTTAGAAGGAGCAGGCGGCAAGGAATCAGGATTTAGGTTAGCTTCAGAAAAAGCATCATCCACAATATCAAGTACAGGAGGAATAGCCAAAGGTCTGTGTTGAGTGAGAAGGAGAAATTCCCTAAGTCTCTTCTTGGAAGCAGAGTAATCCTGTCATTCCCAATGAAAATGCTCCCTTATCTCATGTATGGTTTCCCCAAAAGAGAAATCTTCAGGGGGAGAAGCAGGGGGAATAGAGTCCTCTGCATCAGAATCCTCATAAGGAGGAAAAGAATAATCCTGGTCAGAGGAAGAGACAGAAGACACAGAAGCCTGATCAGAAGAATCATAAGGAATATCCTGTCTAGGCCTTTTTTCTGGAGGAGAGTGAGAACCCCTAATCATTGTAAGTAAATCTTCAGCCATCCGAAGTAATTGCTTCTGGGACTTGGGAGCTGTATCCGAGGAAGCTTGTGAAGAAACCCTTGGTTTAACAGGAGTCTTTGACTTTGCCTTTGTCTTTGTAGAAATAGTGATATTAGAAGGCCTGAAAACACCCTCAGAAGCCGGTACCTGCACAGCGGTTCCAGACCCATCTGAAGGAGCGACGTCCGAAGGTCCTGCAGCAGTTAAAATACTAGGCCTAGAAGGCTCCCCATGGGAGTCCATGTCGGCCATCGGTTCCGAAGTGGCGGACGACAGGGGCTGCAAAAGCGCCTCACTGACGACCGCCAAACCCGGAGCTGGCTCCGGCTGCAAAATATCATGTTTGGACTTCAGAGGCCTATCCTTGTCTTTGCGTTTCTTTTGAATTCCGGTTGTCGGTAAAGTATCCGACGACATCCTATAATTGAATCGTCTACCGAAATAATTCAAGGCCCAATCGTACCTACGCTTGATAGTGCGAGAATTAAACCTGGCACAGAACCGACAGCAAGAAACGTCGTGGTCAGGGCCTAAGCAAGGTAGACAGTAAGAGTGGAAATCTTTATGAGGTATTTGTTTCCCACACTATATACAATTAACTTTTTCTGACATCGGAGGAGCAAGAAAAAAGTTTCCCCAACGGGGTACTTAGCTTGAGAAGAGAAGTAGAAAACTTCGGACCGAAGACAATCAAAGCACGTTGTCTGAAAACGCCAACCAACGACTTGCGAGCTGCTTTCCACCGCACGGCAAGAAAGACTGGAGAAGATGGCGTCGGCTGTCGGCTTTATATCCCTGCGTTCTGACGTCAGGGTGCTTGCTGGTACAGCCGACGCCGGACCCAGACTTTGGGATTCTGGCCGACCTCGGGCTGCCTGCCGGCAGGATCACCCTACAGTTATGACTGTAACAGTGAAACACGAAGAACATCTCTCAAGTCACGTACAATACCCGGTGCTCGGAGATCACGATGTAAATGCAAACGTGGCAAACGAGATCTGAGAGAAGGAAGGTGGTAGTGGTGTATTATGGGCAGGGGGAAGAGCTTGGAGCAGATGCTTGTGAAACTGCTGGCTTGGATCTGAATCAGATCCATAACCCACAGGATGAAGAACAAATTAAGTCAACTACTTCAGATCAGTAAATAAAATATAAATATTATATACAAGTTCTAACTAGAAAGCACAGTCATTTATGACTGACAGTGGCTGAATAACATAAAAAAATTAAAGTCTAGTAGCATGTTCTATTTAAAGACTGTATGTTAATAATCACCTCTTCTGCTGCTTCTTCATATGTTGCAAATGCTGTATGGCCTTCTTGCCAAAGGAATTCTCGAGTACGGAGGAAAGGCTGCGGATGTTTAAACTCCCACCTCTGTAAATAAAATACTGAGTTTCAGAACAGTGGTGTAATCATAACAAAATAAGTTTTCTAAAAATATAGAAAAAAATGAAGAGGCCAGTTTGTACATAACTAGCAAATGGTACTTTAAAATTTTCTTGTATTTAAACTTCCTGCTATGTTTGAGCTGTGGCTAGCCAGACAATGGGGGCTAGCTGTGAACAGCATTCAATATCTAAATGGTAATTTTCCATCATGAATTCTACTTCTGATGTTGCAAAACTTGAATAAAAAGAAAGCCACAGCTGGCACTGACAATTGAGGTCTTGATCAAGAAGCATGATAATGAACTTTCTCTTTCACTTATTTATCTTGATGTATTGTGTTGGGAGAGAAATGTACTCCCTGCACCAGGACTAAGATGTCTAGTTGCACTTCCTCTGTTCTTACTGTCCTCCCTCAGTAAACTATAAAACTTAAATAAGCCTTAAACATACATCAGTAAGTAGACAGTGCAACAGTTATGCAACACACCTTAAAGGGACAATCCCAGTATCTTAAAAATTCAGTCAGAATTTAGCTAATCAAAATAACACCCACTTTACCTGGATCACTTATATTCCCACCCACAGTGTCATTGTTTTGTTAAACCCTCAATCCCAGTCTTATTTCTTCTTCCACTGTGAACTATCTTTTGATTTTTGCGTTCCTCTCAGAATCTAATGCATTTCCACTTACAAGTTTACTACCTACTGGTTTTTAAGTCTCTGTAGCTTTGTTTTCATCCATTCCTTCTGGGATAAAATATTACATGTGCCAACTTTAAAGCTGTATTAATGGGGATCCTGAGCTGCTATTTGTGTTTCTCTTGTGCACTGTCTCTTTTACTTTGTTTTGTGAAAAGCCTGTAATTATGTTACTATCTTTTGCACCCTCTGAACCCGATCCTGTTTAGTAGACGACAGATTAAACCACAATGAAATGGTATAACGCAAAATCAAGAGAAATACTAAAAAAAAAAATGCTGACCACTTTATTACATTACAAACTTCAGCATGCTCACCATTTGAAGTGCTTCTCTTGGTTTTTGCTTTGTATTCAATTAGTTAGTTAATATAATACTTTATTCTCAAACCGGAAGCAGAGCTGTAGTTAAAAACTGCTGAATTTGTGCCGTTCAAGCTGTGATCAGCCCAGAAGGATTATAACTCCACCTCCATTCCTATATACTGTTCCCATAGCAATGCTTGCTGGCAAAACCCCACAAAAACAATTCACAAGTGTGGTCTTTCAAATAAAAAGTATATTTGAGTAATTTCTTAGTCTTTCATACATTTTACCTGCATCTTTCATCTTTGCTTACGGATTGTGGACAAAGATAAAAAACAATGGATGCAACACTGCACAATCACAGACATGTTTTGAATAAGTGTTTGCATAATTACTGCATTTTCTAAACAATACCAACGTATGAAAAGTCTGACGTTTGGCATTATTAGCAATATTGTACTGACTTACTGTAGTCTTCAGTCTAACCATAAAATCAAACTTAAAAAAAATTATTAAAACAAATACAGAGCAGATGTCTTACATTTTGTAAATGACTTGTCTGATGATGTTTTAATAAAATGTAAGATTAAAGCACTGGGCATTTGTTTGAATAAAGTTACTCATGCTTCTGCAGGACACAATCCATTTTCATGTAAAATATGTCTATAGCAAGGATGATGGGAAGCCAAGTTAAGGGGGGTAGCAACAGAGCATGCACTGGGACCCAGGAGAAGCCACGCTAGGAACAATCCAAATGTTAGAAATTTGAACAGAATTTAGGCTGTCCAAAGCAATGCCCACTTTCTTACATCACGTACATTCCCACCCAGTGTCATTTTCCTTCTTATTTAGTTTCCTATTAAAACTAAGCATCGATTTTGCTTTCTAATGGATTTCCCGGCATGTTATTTTTGCACTTCCTCTTGAAAGTTTTGCTAACCTCCTTTTATGGTAAAACACAAATTCTATAAAAATTCACATCTTCCATTAGCTAAGGATCAAGTATTTTGTCTATTTTTTACAAGGTAGTGACAGTAATACAAATATATACATACATACACACACACACACACACACATATTATATATATATATCAGCAGTAAGCATTGGCAAACTATTGCTGAATGCTAGAACTCCACCAATGGGCTCCTCCCACACCAGGCAGCTGCAGTCCCTTCTTATATATAGTTGTCATAATATTTGCCAGTAAACCAAGAGGATCTAAGATGGTGAGAATGATGATGATATGAAAGGAAAATGAGAAGCATTTTTCTGAACAAGCTAATGTTACAGACTTTCTTCACTTATTTTCTCTTTCTTTTTGAACTGTATATTGCTACAACATAGGCTTGTTTCTTTATACACAATCTGAAGTCATTGCCTTTAATATAAGTGAAAATTCTAAACCACTGTAAAAAGGTAGTTAGAAGAATCAAACCAGCTAATTGTGTGTGTACACAAACACACACACATACACACAAATATATATATATATATATATATATATATATATATATATATATATACACACACACACACACACAAATATATATATATATATATATATATATATATATATATATATATATATACATACACACACACACACACACACACACAGAAATGGAGAGCTTTGCAGCTGCAACTTTGATTCACCTGAATTTCCGGTCCTGTGAGCACGTGTCTTTTACACACTATCTCAAATCATTGCCTTTAATATAAATGAAAATTCAAAACCATTGTAACAAGTAATTAGAATAAGGAAATTTTGAAACCTACTTAGAGGAAGGAGAAATTAAAAAAATGAACAAAAATGCACAGAAATGACTGTGCTACCCACATATTCTGTCTGAGACATGCACACTCTTTTCTCCCTCTCACCTTGCCCTTGAAACAGATTTCAGCTGTGCTTCGTCTAATTAAGATGTTTTGCAGATGCTATGAGCAGAAGAAAGCGAATGCAATGAGGTTCGGAATCTGTAAACTACATTTACACACAACATCTTGGTGAAAAGCACATTTTTAAATTAACTGTCTTCCTTGTCATTCATTCAGTCTATTCTACTTAATGAAATCAGTGCTCAATTAGTATTGACATGGGTTATGCTTATACGTGTGTGTGTGTGTGTGTGTGCATGTATGGATGTATCAAAGGGGTTGCAGTTTATTTAAGAGTAGGAAATTGGCAATACATTTATTTCACTTTCCATCACATCATCAGCATTGGACATAAGTGCCTATCTTTGGTGGCATGACAGGAGTAGTAGGTGTATGAAAGCATCCGTCCATCCATTGCCATCTCATACTGCTTGGCTCTGAATGACAACTTGACACTGGCTCTGTGTGGAGTCCATGCGCTTCCTCTGTCTGTGTGGGTTTACCCATGTGCTTTGGCTTCCTCCAACACCCCAAAGAAATAACATAGATGAACTGAACTTCCTGCAGTTTGCTTGTAGGTCAGCATGGAGCTTCATATGTATCCTCAGTGATATACACTTATCCCTCCAGCACATTCTGTTTATGTTACAAGAGACTCCTATCTCCCGAGTGAGTGTCATGCATGGGTCTAACAGGATAAGGTCTGCATGAAGCTCTATACAGAAGGCAGAGGTTGTCAGTTTGTGGCCTATATGATGCTGAGAAGAGGGATACGAGTTTAAGAAAGCCTATATAGTTTTTTGTGATTCAGGCCCTTGATTTTTTTATTATTACTATTATTTTTTTAATGAGGAAGCATTGCATGTGGTTGTTCCAGTTAGTGTCTGGGCAGGTACATACTGAATGAGGCATTACATTAACTGACTGGACTGATGAGAGCCAATTACAGTGGAATGATTACATTCCTGGACCTAGTCACCATACATTTAGGTACAAGTCGCACTGAAGACCGGCTTCCTTACAATACTGGATACTTGGTGATCACAGGTCAACTCAGGTTACTAGATCACTGACTAGTAGATCAACTTTCACGGTTCTGTTGTCAATGTGATAGTTACAAGGGATGCCATGCTTGCCAAAGGATACAACTATATGTATTTTGGTATTTAGTTTGAGTTCATGGTTTTGACACCAGCTGTTTGTTTGGGAAATGCCTTCTTTGAGGATTCTGGTGTCCTCTGTAGATTTTATGACAGCATCAAGTTTATATCTGTTTGAAAACTTAGTCAGCTATAAACCCATAACATTTGCTTTGCCATCCAAGAAGAAGTGCATGCCAAACAGCAGTGGCCGAAGGACTGAACTCTGGGGTACACCTCTAGTGATGCACCCTTTGGAGGAGGTAGAGTCACCCACCCTAATTTCCTGGGTACTATTTGTGATCCAGTTAAGCCATGTGCTTGTTTTACATGTCTTATGATGTATTTGCCTTGTCAACAGCAGTGGTTTGTTTGCACACATACTGACACTGTCCATGTACTCTACATGTACTATTGTACTGTTAAGGGTAATATGTCACCTTTCTCTCAAAAATCATCAGTTTTAGGAGGTATTAAGGAGGGGTACAGCAAACATCTGAGCCAGAATCAGAGACAATTGAGAGGTATGTCCATTTTTGTTAAATCTTC
This sequence comes from Protopterus annectens, assembly GCF_019279795.1. Lineage (NCBI taxonomy): Eukaryota > Metazoa > Chordata > Ceratodontiformes > Protopteridae > Protopterus > Protopterus annectens. Next base: position 587,977,422 of record NC_056725.1, read on the forward strand.
TACGTGCTTTTGTACCTAGGGCAAATGGACATTTGGACTAAAATGCCCACTTTTATTTTGCTGTTTCATGAACTTATGGGCATCCTTGTGTACATTTGCAGATGCTGGTTGGGGAAGAGCACCATTAGGATGGGGATGTGGCTTGTACAGCAAGTACATAGGGGAGGGTGGATAGCAAGATGGTGGGCATGGCTTGTTGGGGGACATCATCCTGGGAACTAGGAGTACATATTTGAAAATCAGGACTACTTAGTGTGATAGGGCTTGCAAGTGCAGTTTTTTTTTCGAGTACTTGACTGCATATCCTTTAACATGGGCTTGCTGGTGTTATTCAGAGCAAACAAACCATTTCATGAATTTAATTTTTCATATAGGAAGATCATTAGCTGCATTCTGTCATCCCTCAGTAATCTTCTTCCTTTACTGCAACCCTAGTTCATTCCAGAACCGGGGCACCATTTTTTCCAGTAAGGTGGTATTCTGGAAGAATGAGTGGGAAAGAAATTGATACCCACCCCCATACAGCCATTTCTAGCATTTGGGAATTTTCAATTAATGCACATTTTTCCTTGCATGCATTCAGATACCAAAAATGATATGGTTGACTTTTTTTTTTTTCAACTTGCTTTAATCGTGACGCTTCTGTCTGCAGATCTGCTAGTGCTGTTAAATCCCATGGCCAAACCTGGCAGACCCTAAAGATATAGACATATATCTCATTTTCATTTTTCATGTTGAGTAGACCACCAGCTTTTGCACTTTCTGATTACACCTTCAACAGAGTCTTCATCTCTTCCTCACTTTCAGCCATCATAGTGATATCACCTGCATAACTAACATTGATAGAAAGTGTGTGTGTGTGTGTGTGTGTGTGTGTGTGTGTGTGTGTGTGTGTATATTATATCTGTAGCCCCTCCTTTTTCCATTTTTTTCCACATGAGGTCAAGGCATCACATCAACAGTGACTATCATCTCAAACCAATTTTAGATGCACATTGTGTATGTATAAAAATCTATATGTGTGTGTGTGTGTGTGTGTGTGTGTGTGTGTGCGCGCGTATATATATTATAGTAAAATCCCCGTTATCTGGGACTCAAACAACTGACACTCTTAAGTAACAGGCATTTGATTGGCTCTTATGCCAGTATACCAGCCAATCAAAATTCACAAAGCGGAGCCACATCTACTCAATGTGGAACTGCAGGCTGAGGCTCCACTTTGCGATTCTTGATTGACTCGTATGCCGGTATACGAGCCAATCAAAAATCGCAAAGCATATATCAAGCAACCGGAACATACACTAAACTGGCACCGACCAATCTCCACAGGTGCTGGTTAAGTGAGACTACTGTGTGTGTGTGTGTGTATTTATATATATATATATATATATATATATATATATATATGTGTGTGTGTGTTTTATATATATATATATATATATATATATATATATATATATATATATATATATAAAACACACACACACATATATATATATATATATATATATATATATATATATATACACATACATATAACACCGACACGCCAAAACATCGACAACGAAATAATGGACACGAAAAAAACGACAAAAAAAGAAAGTTCAAAAACACGAAACTTCACATGCCCGACAAACCAAAATCCCGACAATCAACAAAACAAATACCTTTCCCGAAAAACACACACACAACACAAGCACACCAAAAACCTTACAAACCTACACTAAACCTTGCATACACAACTATCTATGCACTAACCTTAACCCAAACCCTAACCCTAAGGTCCGTCATTATCGCACACTTACCTTACCTGCACCCTAACCCTAACTCACTTAATCCACCCCTAAACCTAAATTCCGTCACTATCGCACACTTACCTGACGCACACCCTACCCTAATGTCTGTCACTATCACACACTTACCCTACCCACACCCTGACTCCAACGTCTGTCTCTATCGCACACTTACTATAACATGTCGGGATTCTCATCGGTCGGTCTTCTCCGTTGTCGGCGTTGTGCAGTGTCGGCGTTTTCAGGCAGACCCATATGCACACACACACACACACACACACACACACACACACACACACACACACACACACACACACACACACACACACATATATGAATCTACTTTGTTTAAATGAAAGTACATTAAATGATGAGCTGATTCCTCCAAAATGGCACGGACTGACAAATGCCTTTCCCTATGAAAGGAAACACAGGAGTCAGCATAGTGAGCTGTGCTCTCTCTTCCATTTAGTGCAATCTCGGAGTTGGTATATTTTAAGTGGGGGGGGGTGCAGCCCTCCACTTTGCAGGGCTTACTTTTGCTCTGTTTCAGTTGCTTACCATGATGGCCAAGTGGTTCATTTCACAGAGAAAGGAATTCAGCAGTCCATGCATTCACTGAAATGCCATTTCAGAGAAATCAGCTTGGGTAAGTCAGATACATTTAAACTTTCGTTTAAACAAAGTGGATCTATATATATATTCACACACACACACATTATGCATACTTATTCATAGATATATACACATATAATTTTAACTGCTGTAAAAAAAAAAAAAAAAAAAAAAAAAAAAACACACACCGTATGTGAACATTCTTTCAAATACAGTTTCTGCTGGTAGCCTTTTGCAGAATGGCATTACAGTGGGATCAGCGAATTTACCCTTAACCCACTGTTATGCAATCTGAGTTAGTGTACATACTTGCAGGGGTGCTGAGGGTGCAGGGCGTTTGCTCTTGAAAACAAAATTGTTACTTTTGTTGTTCTCTATCACTTTAGAGTCGCTCTAAAGTGATCGCTCTTTTAACGTTTGCTCATGTGAATGTTTGTATTCTAATGAGGCACACAATCTGGTAAACAAAAATAGAATACACATACACGGCAACATGTATGTGTCACAAAGTGTCAATGAAGGTAATGCAAAAGAAACCTCTAACAGCATGATTACAATTTAAATGGACTCATCCCTTCATCTGAAAGAGGTGCTTCAGCCTTTCTGTTTTTGCAGCATCATCCACTGTACCATATAGACAAATGGCTAAATTGCAATTTAAGTTGGACCAGATATCATGGAGGTGGGGGAGTTAGATTCCTCCCTTAAAAGCTTATAAAGTTGACGGCCAAGTACTTAGACAGCTGTTATACTGGAAGCCAGTTGACTTTGCTAAGAATTATGTAGTAGTGTTCTTTCCTTGGGCAGGGAGTAATGAACATACGAACAGCATTAAAAAGATGATATGAATGGTGAATATATTTTCTGGAATCTAAAGCTGTGTGAGCCTATATTCTAGTTGTGCTAGTAGGATGCCTTAAAATTACAACATTCCTATTGACTTAGGAAAGGAAGAAATTATCTTTTTCCATGTATTGCCAAAATGAAGTTATAAGATATGAGAGGGGTTGAGCCACATTTCAAGGCATTACCTCTGTTAGAGAAAAATGCATCTGTCATGATTATTCTACACAAAATGCATATTAACTTACAATTTTTTCACAAATATGTTTGATGAATTATTTAAGATTTGTTCATGTTAAAATGGTATGCAGTATAGATGCATAGTTATGCAAACCACAATTACTTATTGTAGTTCTGAGTGCTTCACAACTGCATTCCAATACCAATCAGCAAGTGTATTAACAGATGACTGACGGTAAATAAAGTGATGAAGGGGTTAAGGGATGTTACAAAGACTGGTTTTGGAAATCAAGAAAGAACACAATGCATCTGACCTTCCCCAGGCTGGGATAGGTAGCTACAAGAAATGTTGGGGAGTTAGAATGTTACTGGTACTGTTACATTCAAGGTCAGGAAATAAGACTGATTAACAAGTTATATGGCTTGTGTTTTTCTAAAACATGATTGTTCAGTGCTCACGTGTAGCACTAAGCGAGAAGCACGAGGGTCTGCAGATATCCTACTGGCCAACGTCAGTATTCTGCAGGTATGATACTGATAAAAAGTAAAATAAAAACAGTGCATTTTTACTGCTTGGGGAGACTGTTTTTTATTGTGAAGGTAGTCTCCCAGCACTGATGTATGTGGATTTAAATAAAAAGAAAATGTTTTACATATCCTGAAGGGTTATTCTTGACTCAAGACTCAAGGTAATTAATGTTATTTATGTATATTTTAAAATGCACTTTAGCTCTACACCTCTTCGTGCAAGAAATCTGAACAAAACCTGACAAAATGGGGGGGGGGGGGTCAAAGACCCTAAAATAGAGACTTGACTAGCTACCCGATTCACATGTTTAGACTAATGAGAGACTTTCTGCTCTGTTATGCACATTGCCTCTTTCTTTTCAACAGGATTTTCTTTTTGTTGTACAACCTATTAATACCAGGGGTCCTTCAGGGTGGCTTGTTTTTGCAGTTTGACTTGGGTTTATTTCAGTATGGTACTGCCATTTCTATCTAGTTGTTTATATGGGTGTATAGTACTTTTGTGCATGCCTCTGCATATGTTTGTGTTTTGTGGATTTAGGAGAGCTTGGAAACTAGCTATGCTGTCCCTTAATAGCAGGCAATTTGCCTTAGAGAAGTTCTTAAAGATTTTGGGTTTAGATGAGGGAATTGGTTTTATTTTTATTTCAAGGGAGACCGCTTTGTGATCCGATCTTAGCAGTGAGGACATCATACTAGGGGGCACAGCACTTTCTCATGTTTGTGAGTACAAGATCTACGACATTTGTTCCCCTAGTTGGAGTACAGACTAGCTGCTCCAAGGCATTTGAATTTACAAAAGTCAAGAAATCTTTGGGCCTACATGTTAGTTGTCGCGTATGCCTCCCAAGTAATGGAGAAGCAGTTAAAATCACACGAGTATGGTACTGGGTTGGATGGTGAGTGATTATAGTACCCTTAGGTATGATGTATGGGTTTCCTGGTTTATGGTGGGGGACATGTAGCTAGCAATAATATGGAAATGGATTTTTTTCCCATGGTTAGTTGGACATGGAGTAGCACAAGCACGTCACATTGTTTGACCAGCCTTAAGGTGTGCTTATCCTTCATGCAGATAGATATACCTCTGCCTTTTGCTCTTTTCGTGGTCAGAATGCATGAAAGACATTACAGCCATGCACTGCTGGAGTACTTTTCGTGGCTTTGAACCATGTTTCAGTAACTACACAGATGTCAACATTCTGCAGGGTGAAGAGAGCTTCCAGGGAATGCAGTTGCTTGTTCAGGCTCCTAGCATTGAGCAGTACAACCTTTAGCTTGCCCTGTGTAGCTTTTGTTATGTTGGAAGTTTTCTCTGCTGGGCAATGCCTAAACAAGGCACTATGGGGGTGGACACTGTTTTGGACAATATCCAAAAGCCTCGAGGTGTCAGATGAAGACCATCCCTAGCAAAACAGAGTGGCCTGTCAACCATGTCCTCCCAGGCTGACAAGTAATGAACCCCTTTAGAATGACACCAGTAGTGAAACCAATTGTTAAAGTCAATCATTTTCTGTTAGCATTTTGGCATCATCCTTGGAGACAGTAGAATGCTGCTCGGTGCTAGGCACATACTGGATGATGCATATTCTGAGTGCTCAATCATGTCTCTCTTCAAACAGTCCAAGCAGGGATGTGAACAGATATTTATGTTTTGTACACAAACCTAGTGTTGTTGCCACCCACCTACGATTTTAAAAACTTGCTCAAAAGTCTAAATGCTACCCACAGACATACAGGAAAGGGACACATTATTTTCAACTGTTACACTTTATACCCATAAAAAACTATTTTAGAGGTGTACTCATTTTACACAACCATTCATTGTATACCTCTATATTGTACATATCTGTTTACACAGATCTAAATATTTTGTGCTTTTTGAGTGTTGAAGTTCCCAGAGATGTTCAGCAATAATGCACTCATTTGTGTGCACTGAGTATGCCTAGTTACACCCTTAAGTCCAAGGAGGTACATCTCCAGTAATTCACACCCACAAGGACTATGACAGAATCACATTGGTACTCAGGGGGCAAGTGTCCTGAGTGCTTGCATGATCTGGTGAATCCTGGCCCCTGGCATGCAAATAACTGCAACCTTTTCCTTATCCAGTCTGGTAAGAGAGACATTGGCGTGTCTCACAATGGAGTCTCCTATGACTAGAACATTGGGTTGTGGAGTGTTTTGCCGTATGGGCTTGGCAGTTGAGGCATAATGAGATGCAGTTTTACATTTTGTGATAGGAACCATCTTGTTTGTGTACAAGAAGAATTTGGGGACTGTGCCCGAGTGAGCTTTGAGGTTTGAGTAAGTTACATGTGAGCACCTCCGCAAATGTGGGTCTAATGTATGTGGTCCTTTATGGGTGCAATGACGCATGTGTGCGAGTCCCTGACAACCTGTTTATTGCTTTTTCTATCTATATGTGACAGTCTAGCCTCCAGTGTCAGTGTGATTACATCTCTCACATACTACATTTGTTTGAGAATTAAGTGGTTGTCAGTGTACATAAGGCAATTGTTACATTGCCTCATAATACCCATATCCACCAAGCCAGTCATGGTTGCAGGTCCCAGTGTGTACTTGAAATGACAGGAATGGAGGATGCTTGTAACTGGATGAGGAAGGGTGCTTACTTGGTGCAATCTCCATGTAACCTAACCAGCGATGCTGCTGGAGGACATTTTGTACAATGCAATAACTCACCAACAGACAGCATATGTATACTAGGAATTGCACTTGACTAGTAGACAGAAGTGAGCACAAAATAAAATATGAAATTAGAGGAATAGATACGCGTGTCTACTGATGTTTAAACTTTACATTACGTGTGCTTCTGCATAACTAGAACTTTCCAGATCATAAAATTCAAGGCACCTGGTTAATATTTAGAAACCAGCACTTTAGACTAGAGAATGAAGATGCCTTTTATAGAGCTACCAGTGGGTCAAAAAGCCATTACAATTAATTAGCATTCAGCGATTAAAAAAATATAAAACGTGGAAAAAAGAGAAGGCTATTTCTACTACTGTTTGAAACTCACATCATTCATAAGCTTTCTATAGAGCTAGTGCAGTCATGGAATACAGTTATTGCACTTAGCTAGGATTCATAGTTTCACAGGTGTTTACTAGGCTAACTACCACAACGGCCTTTTTATGCCTATCCATGCATCCCAAATCTCTGACAAGTTCTGATGCACTTGATAAGTGTAAGCATGGGCCTGGGAGATGAACCATTTACAGGTTACCTCTGTCCATTGGAGACACAGATGCCAAACCAGGGATGAATTTCCATTTTCCCATCCAAGTGTCCAAGTTGCACTTGAATTTGGTCAGGGAGGAACTCTGCTTCACATGGATAGGGAGCCTGTTCCACAGACAGGGTGGTCTCTGGATACATACCTCTCTCTCCAGCAGGTCATATTTATATCACACTCAAGGTTTAAGTCTTTAAAACAGGTCATTCTGGTGCTATTTGTTTTGCTGATATGCAGGAGGTCCATCAGAGTGGGGTCTGATAATGCCCTGTATGCCAGGCACAGATCTCCCTTCAAAAGCCTGCAGGAGACAGAACACAGGGATAGGGCTTTATGACCTGTACTCTTTTAGTGAGGAACTGCTGTGGGCGCTCCAACTGTTGGATATGCCTATTTAGATACATACAAAAGGGGGCACTGTACTCAATGATAGTTCTGATGAATGCCGAATACAGTGGAACAATGACTTCCTTGGACTTAGATGCCATACCTTTGTTTACACGTTGCGCAACATAGAGTGATTTCCTCACCACTGTAGACACGTGATGATCAAAGGCTAGATTACTATCTATGTATGTCCCTAAGTCCCTGACTACTGGGTCGACTCTAAGGGGTGTGTTGTCAATATGACATTTAACAGGGATGGATGACTTCCCAAAGGATACTATTATGCATTTCTTGGCATTTAGTTTTAGTCCATGGTTCAGAAATCAGTGCAAAGTAAAATACAAAATGAAATGAACAGAAAACTCTTTTCTAATGTTTTAGCTTTGCATTGCTCATTTGCTTTCATGCAAGACAGTAGCAGTTCAGGTGATATTCCTGAAAGGCTAATTTTCCCAGAGGATAAAAAAACACAAGCAAAATTAATGAATGACTTAGTAAGAGATGTGAGTACAACTGCAATCTGAGATGGAATCTGGCTAACACGTTCTTCCTGTAGGCACCCCTCTACAACCTCCAAAGTTAAAGCTGGGCCATGTTCAGAAAGCCATACTGAAAATGTACACTAAGACCAGAAACAAAACAAAAAATCCCTGGGACTGTTCCTTTAACAGCAGATTTTCTATAAAGCCTCTATAAAGTAACAGAATTTATGGGGCATAAACTGTAACAGATGAAACTTGTTCAGCTATCCCAAGTTAACCTATGCCTACCATACAGTGAATACTGGGGCCTTCATGCTCAGATCAGTTCTCCATAAGAAACACATGCAGATCAGTCAAGTAACAACTAGCATTAGTCTCAGCATTTATAAAATGGACAGCAGAGGTTGGTGAGGGTCTCTCTTACGCAGAAAATCTAGTATTTCCAGCTAAGGGATTTTCTTAAGAGGCTGTATGTTGTTTGTAAATAGGCCTTACCAGCTTTTATCTGTAAATAAAGATCAAAGTGGGAGGATACTATCGCTCTTGAAGGCTGAGAAGATACTATATTATATTAACTCTGCTGGCTATGAAGATGACAGTCTAGAATAAGGAAGAGGAAGAAGGTGGGAGTGGTTTCACTCTCATGGGCCACAATGTTTTACCTGTAAAGGCATTTTGCACAGCAGTGTATTCACTAATGTTTTATTAAATCCCCAATCCTCTGGCACAGTGTGCAGAGTAGCAGAAGCATGACTGGTGGCATACTGCTTGGGTCTTAGCTAAACTGCATCACATTTTAGAGTCATAGAGTTGCTAATCTTGTGATTTCACCCTGAGAAGGTGATCTGGGGGTCCTGATTTGTTTTTGTTGGGGCAATAAGACAACTAGTTGGACAGAGTATGAACCATAATTTACTGACATGATTTTGCTATGGCAAACATGAGACACAGAAAAGCCAAGATCCTCCAGAAGGAAAAGATGGATCATGTAATATTAAACTTTTACAGGAAAGAGAATCCTTCATAAATGCTGAAGATAGGAGTATCTGAACTCTAAATGGCAGCTCTTGCTGGATTTTTCTACAAGCTGAACATTGAGGGACATAAGGCTCCTTGGGTGTAGAGGTAATCATGAATGATATGTGGCATCTCCTTTCAATGAGACAGGTACTGAGAAAATGTCCAGCAGTTTTTAAAGGTTAGAGACGTATAGTGACTAACCCTTCCCATCAGCCTCCCCCTTAACCCATCAGCCTCCCCCTTGATATCTGAACATTGTTTAGAAAACACTGAGAAGATAGGTGGACAGTAGCTAAGAGCACCCTGTTTCAAGGGTTATGTTTATATATATATATATATATATATATATATATATATATATATATATATGCGTGTGTGTGTGTGTATGTATATATATATATATATATATATATATATATATATATATGTATACACACACACACACACACATATATATATATATATATATATATATATATATATATATATATATATATATATATATATATATATATATATATATATATAAACAGTGTAAGAAACTTCTCTGTGTGGAAGTTTTTCAATTCCTGTATGTCTAGCTAATCAGTACATATTAAAAAGCAGAAGAAAAAAAAAATCAGAAAATGGTAGACGTAGCAAACTGAAAAATGTCCCAAATCAAAAAATAAAAACTTATTTTGAATTATTAATATTATACAGAATTATTAACTCTATTAGGTATTCAGAAGTAATCCAAACAGGGCAGACAGTCTGTTTCCAGTTGAAAATCTTTTAATAAGCACACAGACAAGAAATTCAAACAAAACACAGAATGAACAGAAAAAGTTATGTACTCACCATAACGTTCCATGTGAGTTGTTTATCTCGCCTTTATTCTCACTGATGGGTTCGGAGCCAATCCTCGGCTCTGACACGGCCATTAGCAAAGCTCAAGGTTTGCCAGTAGCTCGAGACCAAGTCCCTTATCCCATGATGCACTGCTGGAATTACCTCAGATCTTGTTTGCTGCATGTATATATACTCCAGTAAGGGGTGCACTCCCCAAGAAGGAAGTAGTAGTATTGAACAACCAGGATGATACTAGCCTCTAGATCAACTGTCAGCCAGGAGGGGGATGGAGGGAGGGACATGAGAATAAAGGCAAGATAAACAACTCACATGGAACGTTATGGTGAGTACATAACTTCTTTATGTGAAGACCTGTCCCTGGAACCCTTATCCACTTTGTAATGAGTGATAAAGTATGAGGCTTAGACCAAGTGGCTGCAGCACAAATGTTATCTAGGGGCAATTTGGCTTGAAAGGCAGAAGACGTAGAAACAGCTCCGGTTGAATGAGTCTTTACTTTGTGTGGCAAAGGTATGTTAGCAGTTGCATGAACAAATGAGATACAATCCGATAACCATTTTGAAAGGGTTGTTTCAGCCACTGGTCTACCTTTTCTGGCCTCCGAAAAGGATATAAAAAGTTGATTTAATTTTGTAATATCCTTAGTTCTATCAAGATAAAATCTGAGTTGTCTGTGCAAGTCAAGTTTGTGCAGCATGTATTCTAATTTGTTGGAATGGTTGGGAAAAAAGACTGGCAACTCAATGACCTGATTGATATTCGACTCAGAACAGACTTTAGGCAAAAAGGAGGGGTTTGTTCTGAGAGATACTCTATCAGCATGGAAAATCATATAAGGAGGTCTGATAGATAATGCTTGAAGTTCTGACACTCTGTGGGCAGAAGTAATGGCCACTAGAAAAATAGTTTTCCAGGAAAAAATTTGAGATCACAAGATGATGCTGGTTCGGAGGGGGGAAGAATTATTTGAGAGCATAAAATTCAAATTCCAGGGAGAATAAGAGGTTTTGGCAGGAGGCCTCATGTGAAAAACACCTTTGAGAAAAACCTTAGGTAACTTATGGGCTATAATATTTAAACCATCCAATCCAAGGTGGAAATTAGATATGGCAGCTAATTGAACCCGAACTGTGGCAGCTGCTGCTCCTTCCTTAAAAATCATTGTCAAAAACTCTAAAATGGATGACAAAGGAGCTCCGAAAGGGTCAATTTTTTGTATACTGGCCCAAATGGAGAACCTTTTCCACTTACTGCGATATAGTTTTCTAGTGGATGGCTTATGAAAAGACAATAGAATTTGTCTGGAGTCATCTGAGAGTGAATGAAGCTTGGCTATTTGGGGAAGTGGATCAGCCAAGCAGTCAGCTTTAGAGAAGGATGGAGGTCCCCTGACTGGTGTGTCAGGAGGTCTGGAACTGGGTCCAGGATCCATGGATCCTCCAGCAGATGACTGTGAAGAAAAGGGAACCAAATCTGTCGAGGCCAATGGGGGGCTATAAGGATAACAGTCCTTCCCAGCGACTTTGCTTTTTGTAAAAACCTGGGTATCAATGGAATTGGAGGGAATGCATATAGGAGGGCAATCGTGTACAAGTGTCTCTCTCGGGGGATGTCCCGGAGGTGGTATTAGGGCAAAGTAGCTTCTGCATTTGGTATTGATGTGACTGGCAAAGAGGTCACAACAAGGCTGGCCCCATTTGTGGAAAATCATGTCCACAACGTGTTGGTTGAGAGACCACTCGTGAGGCAACAGGATTGCCCTCTGCTCAGCTTGTCCGCTATCACGTTGGATTTTCCTGGGATGTGAGTTGCTAACAGAAAATACTGGGATTACACAGCCCATTGCCATATCCTGAGGGCTTCTTGACAAAGGGGGGTAAGACTTGGTTCCGCCCCATTTGTTCAAGTACCAGACCACTGACATGTTGTCTATCTGAATTGCAACTTTCCCTACAGGAAGAGAGTCCTGAAAGTACTGCAATGCCAGAAGTACTGCTCTCAACTCCAGAACACTGATATGTAGATGTGACTCTTGATCCATCCATGTGCCTTGGGGCAGGCTTTGCCTGAAAATGTCTTCCCCTATCAGGGAAGCGTCCATGGTCACAGTGGCTACTGGGGGGGCACAAAGGGTTGTCCTATTGTGACATGAAGAAACGTCAATCACCACCGAAGGTCCCTCTTGCAAGAGTTTGTGATGAGAATCATATGGTTCATTGGCAATTTCTGGTAAAATAATTGAGCGAACAGGAGTCATTCAATAATTCGCATATGCATCCTAGCGGTGGAATGGCTAGAATTGCTGCCAACATCAAACCTAGTACCTTCAAAACCTCTGCGGCTGTAGCTCTGTTTTTCAACACCAATGAGTTGACGTGTTGGCGAAGTGAGACCCTTTCAACTGGAAGACGTAGAGTAGTGGTTGAAGTATCTAACTCTGCTCCTATAAAGACGGTATGCTGCGATGGCGACAAAGCAGACTTTTCAAAGTTGACTGTACTGTAATGCCTAAGTGATGGCACAGTGTCAGAGTAGATTGCATTGCCTGAATCAATTGATGCCTGGTGGTGGCGGTAAGGAGCCAATCGTCTAGATATGGAAACACCTGGAATCCTAGACACCTCAGGTGAGTCATGACCACTGCCATGCATTTGGTGAACACTCTGGGGACTGTAGTGAGACCAAAGGGCAGGGCTTGAAACTGGTAGTGATTGGCTCCCAGCCAGAAATGCAGGTGATCTCTGGAGTGTCTGTCCATCTTTATGTGACAGTACATGTCCTTGAGATTGATGGAGCACATCCAATCGCCCTTCCCTAGAAAGGGAAGAATGGCTTGAAGCATGACCATTCCGAACTTCTTTTTTACAAATTGGTTGAGTCTGCTGAGGTCCAAGATAGGTCTCCAGTCCCCTGTTTTCTTTGGAACCAAAAAGAATCCTAAGTAAGTTCCGAATCCTGTTTGGTCTGCTGGGAATGGCTGGATGACTCTCTTTTTTTTTTTAGCAACTTGTGGACCTCTATAGTTGCTTGTTCCCTGAGACTGGTTGGAACATATGGGATTATGTTGACAGGGTGGAAGAGAATGGTATGAAATACCCTCTGGAAATGATGCTTTGTACCCAGGTATCAGATGTTATGCTTAGCCAAGCTTCTGGGTACAAAGATAAGCGACCCGCGACTGCCTCCAGAGCCGGACAGCGGTGGTCTCCTTTCAGGAGCGCGGGGGTAGGGCTGACCAGAGAACTGGCCTCTGTCACCCTGCTGTTGTGGACCCCCCTGTCGTGCGGGCGGTGTCTTTCATTATAACCCCCTCCTCTGCCTCGAGAAGGGGTTTCTCCACGTGTGTCCTGAAAGGCGCCCTTGTGCTTTTCGGAACCACATCTTTCCGCCCTTAGGGCCCTTGGGATAGGGCCAAGTAGGGGTAGAAAAACAGACTCCAATGGCAGATAGAGTCTTGCCCTCCTTCTCACACCTGGCTAGAGTTTCCTTTACTTTGGGCCCAAAGAGGAATGAGCCATCAAATGGGGTGTTGATAAAGGAAGACTTGAAGGGCACCGCAAAGGAACAGAGATGCATCCAGGCTTGTCTATGCAGGGCAATGCCTGAACTAGCGGCTCTACTCGAACCATCATCTGCGTAAGATATGAGAGGCATGAACAAGTTTACAATCGAGTTTAGGATAGCGAGCTGGGTGTTAACTTTGTCGGCAACCCCTGCAGCTACCGTACCCTGGACAGCATCTCCTAGCTCTTTCAGGAGATCTCTGTAGTCTTGTAAAATGGGTTAAATAGTTCAGTGATCAAAGGGAAAAAGTCACTGAACTAAACATACGTTTCCCATATCTATCCATGATCCTGGAATCTATGTTAGGAGGATGGATAGATGAGGACGTGTCAGACATTTCCTTTTTGGTGGCTGCCACTACCACCATGGCATCAACAGGCACTCCCTTAGTCAAAAAAGCTTTGTCCACTGGGGCAGAGATGAACTTATTTGGCTTCCAAGGGACAGGTTTCCATGGCCTCCGGAGACTCCCACACCTTACGAGAGATCAGCTCCATGAGCTCATCATAAGGCGGAGACACCCAAGAGGTGGAAGGTTGAGACTCGAAAGCCTTCAAGAGCACTGACTCATCTTCAGTGGGGCTTTTGGACTGCCAACCACCCCCCTGATTAAGGATCTCTAATATCGCCGCAAAGGAGATATGCTCAGAGGGGGATCGAGGGGACCCTTCTGACTCATCCAATTCAGTGTCAGATGTCAAAGACTCCTGTGGGGAGTCCAAGTGCCTCCTCTTGCACAGTCTCTTCCTGGGTACCTCCTCAGTGGGGGTTTCTGGGGAGGTCTCAGAAGAGCAGGGGATGCCCTGTGCGGCTACTTGAGGTTCAGGGTCTGTACACTTGGGTTGACCGGTAGAAGCAGGAGCAGACACAGGCGCTTGATGGGAAGAGGAAGCCAGACCTGATGCTGATGATGTCTTTGGAGACATGACTCTCCTCATGGAATCGAATGCACCATGGCTCCGACGAGAAGGGGTAGACAGATCCGAAGGGACCGTCCGATCCTCCCTCACCAAACTCATGGGCTCCGAGCCCGAGGTAGGAGCAGAGCTCATCCGAGCTGAAGTCCTGAGAGGAAGAGTCGGCACCGACAAATTGGTACGACTATCCTCTCCAGACCTGACAAGAGAGTGTCGGCTCCAGAGTCCCCTGTCGGACGTCCGAGTAGATGGAACCGATAACACTGGAGGAGGTCTCGGCTACACAGGCTCAACAACCATCAGATCAGGCTCCTCTGGCTCCGAAAGTCCAGTACGGCTCGGAGGAGGAGCAGTCAAGTCTGGGTTAATGGTATTCGGTTCCGACGAAGGCGTCGGAGCTGACAACAATTTGGCGAGGCCTGGTGCCCGTAAAAGCTTCTGCATCAACCGGTCCATATCCAGATCTGAGAGGCTGACAGAAGACGTTGAGGAGTGCACCGAGGGTGCTGATTGGAGCAGAGGAGATGAGGGAATCTTAACCGGTTCCAAGGCAGTGAGCTGGCTCCGAACAGAAGGGACACTCGGTTCCAAGGGCAGTGGAACCGATGACCCTACACCCTCCATTTTTTAGTCTTTTTTGATACTTTGGAGTCACCTGAAGACTTGGATGACTTTGAGGATTTACTAGCACCATCCTGGTCACCCAGTGCTTCCGAGAAGGGGTGCTGAAGTAAATCCTTATCCACCAATTTCCACCTCCTCTCTAAAAGTACCCTGGAAGAAAAGGAGTGACAGGTGCTACAAGAGTCTTGAAGGTGTAATGTCCCCAGACAATAAACGCACTGAACGTGCCCATTAGTGACTGACATTTTTTGCCTACAATCTGGACATTTTTTGAAGCCAGATTTAGGATGTGGCTTCTCTCTCTCACCAGACATCTCTTTTTTAACTTTAGACAATGGAAAAAACACATACAAGAAACTATGTAAAAAAAAGCACTGCTAAGAATTTGGTTAAATACAAGGCCAACTACTAGGCCAACTCTATAGAAAAAAACCAAGCCAACACAACTTATCTAAATCTAAGTCTAAATCTATATATATATATATATATATATATATACACACACACATATATATATATATATATATATATATATATATATATAAAATATAAAAACTATCCTAACAAGAAAGTCAAGAAAAAGTTTTCAAGACTTGCAAACAGATGAATCTATCCAATAAAATTGTTCCGAGCTATCTGGAACACCGAGATCTGTGCCACGGCAAACTAGATCTGAGGTAATTCCAGCAGTGCATCATGGGATAAGGGGCTTGGTCTCGAGCTACTGGCAAACCTTGAGCTTTGCTAATGGCCGGGTCGGAGCCAAGGATCGGCTCCAAACCCATCAGTGAGAATAAACGGCGAGATTTAACTTCACATTGATAGTTTCATCCCAATCTTTCTGACTAATACAACTGTAACCAGGTATGGGAGTGGCGTATTTAGTTGTAAAACAAAATGCAATGGTATACATGTTAAATTCAACTCCCTTCCACCATCCTTATCAGAGTGATATTCGAGCTGGTACTGCCCTACTTACTAAATGTCTCAATAATAAATATATATATATATATATATATATATATATATATATATATATATATATATATATACATACACACACACACACACACACACACATATACACACACACAGTGGATATAAAAAGTGTACACACCCCTGTTAAAATGCCAAGTTTTTGTGATATAAAAAAAATAAGACCACAATAAATCATTTCATAACTTTTTCCACCTTTAATGTGACCTATAACCTGTACAATTCAATTGAAAAAGAAACAAATCTATTAGGGGAAAAATATAATAAAATAAAAAATGTACATTACGCTGGTTGCATAAGTGTGCACACCCTTAAGCTAATACTTTGTTGAAGCACCTTTTGATTTAATTACAGCATTCAGTCTTCTTGGGTACACACCTGCCATTAATTAAAGAGACTCTAACCCCAAATAAAGTTCAGCTGTCCTCAATGGATTTTCCTGACATTTGCTCAGTTGCCTGATACAGCAAAAGCCACGGTTCACAGAGAGCTTACAAGGCATTAAAGGGATCTCATTGTTGAAAGGTATCAGTCAGGAGAAGGGTACAAAAACATTTCCACAGCATTGGATGTACCATGGAACACAGTGAAGACAGTGAACAAAAAGTGGAGAAAACAAGGGACCAACAGTGACACTGCAAAGAACTGGACATCCCTCCAAAACTGATGAAAAGACAAGATGAAAACTGGTCGGGGAGGAAAAGGCCACGGTTCAGAGAGCTTATAAGGCATTAAAGGGATCTCATTGTTGAAAGGTATCAGTCAGGAGAAGAGTACAAAAACATTTCCACAGCATTGGATGTACCATGGAACTCAGTGAAGACAGTGATCAAAAAGTGGAGAAAATAAGGGACCAACAGTGACACTGCAAAGAACTGGACATCCCCCCAAAATTGATGAAAAGACAAGACGAAAACTGGTCAGGGAAGCTGCCAAGAGACCTACAGCAACACTGGAGGAGCTGCAGGAATTTCTGGCAAGTACTGGTTGTGTACTACATGTGACAACAATCTCCCGTACTCTCCATATGTCTGGGCTATGGGGTGGGGTTGCAAGATGGAAGCCTTCTCTTACACAGAAAAACATCCAGGCCCGGCTAAAATTTGCAAAACAATACATCAAGTCTCCCAAAAGCATGTGTGAAAATATGTTATGATCTTGATGAGACCAAGGTTGAACTTTCTGGCCACAATTCCAAAAAGGTACGTTTGGCACAAAAACAACACTTTGTATCATCAAAACAACACCATCCCCACGGTGAAGCATGGTGGTGGCAGTATCATGCTTTGGGGTTGCTTTTCTTCAGCTGGAACTAGGGCTTTAGTCAAGGTGGAGGGAATTATGAACAGGTGGAGGGAAGAATTATGAACAGTTCCAAATATCAGTCACTTTTGGCCAAAACCTTCAGGCGTCTGCTAGAAAACTGAAGATGAAGAGGAATTTCACCTTTCAACACGACAATGACCCCAAGCATACATCCAAATCAACAAAATAATAGCTTCACCAGCAGAAAATTAAGGTTTTGGGAAGGCCCGGCCACAGCCCAGACCTAAATCCAATAGAAAATCTGTGGGTGACCTGAAGAGGGCTGTGCACAAGAGATGCCCTCGCAATCTGACAGATTTGGAGCGCTTTTACAAGGAAGAGTGGGCAAACATTCCCAAGTGAAGATGCGCCATGCTGATAGACTCCTAGACTCCTACCCACGAAGACTGACTGCTGTAATTAAATCAAAAGGTGCTTCAACAAAGTTATTAGTTTAAGGGTATGCGCACTTGTGCAACCAGCTTATTGTACATTTTTTATTTTTTATATTCCCCCAACAGACTTGTTTTATTTTTCAATTGAACTATACAGGTTACAGGTCACATTAAAGGTTGGAAAAGTTTTGAAATTATTTACTGTGGTCTCTTTTTTATATCACAAAAACCTGGCATTTTAACAGGGGTGTGTACACTTTTTACATCCACTGTGTGTGTGTGTTTTCTTTTTTTAACTTTGTATCTGTGATACTTAGTTTCATTTTTCTTTCTGTATATATCCAGTATTTTCCTATAGATCCTAATTACTGGGTAGGATGAAAAAAGAAAGGTAATGAAACAAAACCTTTTGCGTATGAATATAGTATGTAAAATTTTTTAATAAATGTACTTGAAATTTAAAAATGGCCAGCTTGCGTTAAGGACACAGCTCTGTCCAACCCAAGAACTGCATCTGACGGTAGAAACTTGCATATGCCAACTCAAAGGATTCATACTACCACCTATGACTTCTGAGATCCCATCTCATAAATCTGACTATCAGGGTTTTTTTTTTTTTAAACAAGAATCAGAATCCGGAGTGGAACTTACTATCAACCCAAATATGGGGGTGTCACCCATAGTGTACACAGAGTAAGTTACCTGAAGTCACTGCCTTCTCTGTCACCAAGGGACAACAATAATACATTTTGATCTTTCTTCCCCGAACTCTATGATGAGTCATGGAATCAGCAGGAATGGTAGAAATGTAGACAAATTTCCACGATTACTCCACTGCCCACATAAAATGAGCTAAAGAGGATGAGGAGGAATATGTTCTCCCCAAGCCACAAACAGGTTCACATCTTGTGTGACCCACTCCCAAAAGACTCCAACAAGGCACAACCGCTGAATTCACAACTACAGAAAAGAACAAAAGTGACTCAAGATTGTCTACTGACTTGTTCACTTCTACAGTGAAGTAAACTGCAGAGAGAGGTGATGTTTTTGTTTATGGACACATCACCTCCCTGCACAATGATATGCATTGTGCCTATTTGGTTTAAATGTCATATAGCGCACTGGCTGTCTAACCTAATGAAGAGAAGCCTAAAGAAAAAAAAAATTCTGCAAGGTTTTCAGGACCATGCATACTGCCCTCGGCTCTAATGGGCGGATGTAACTCCCCAGTGGTATAACAGATCCTGTATCACGTGACTGGCTCGGTGAGCTTCCAAGCCTGTAAGCAAAGTGGGTGTTGACAGAACTTGTAAACAGATTCAGGCTGCATGTTGTTGGAACTTGTATGACGTTCAGCTGCAAAGAAGAACCACAAAAAGATTTGTGGAAAATATCTACCACTCCACAAGACCTGAATAAAGAATTAGATAACTAAAGTAAGCTCATGAGCACATGGTGGTTCTGAAGCTACTACAACATCCATGTGCTTATGCATGTAAATGATGATATGAAGATCACAGTAGTCACCAAACTCTGAAGGTATGTAAAACTATGACCCAGAGTACAGCTGGCTCAGCACTGTAACTACAGATGTTCAGCAGTAGGATGGCTGCTGCAATATTATACGTAATGTGGGAATGATGCCACAGGTGGGCATCCAACTAATTTCTAGAGCTTTCAGGTCTCACCTGCTCAGAACCAAGCTCCCCCATCCCACGGAGCTCAGCATGGCTTATAAAAAAAAGGAACAGGCACATGAAACATCTTCATTTTTTGACATACTGAACAATTCTTAAAAATTGGGTTATCTCCTCACCAGGGCAGACAGACATCCAGACAAAAATGTGGGGGATCTCCAGGCACAACCCGGTGGAAGCAACAGAGGTAAGTTAGGCAATGGCAGGAATCCAGGAACAAAAACATCTGGTGGGATTCCCAAGATTCTCTTTCAATCTTCTCCCATAAAAGGAGATTTCAACAGCCACGTCTGGAGTGACCTGCTTTCCATATGGCAGAAATGCAGCCCCACCCCACCTTACTTCACAAGAACTAAGGGAAGTTCATAATGCATCCATTCTTTAAGTGGCAAAGGGAAATATCTGCACTCCCTCTCTGCATTCTGATTCTCAAAATTCAATGAAAACCGAACAGACCTTTTCATCACCTCACAGTAGCTGAGGAGATTCATGCTCTTGGGCCTCTGGAGATACAACAGTCTCTCATGTTTGTGATGACAAAAGCTATGAAATGGTTACTGCTGCAGGCACTCCACTACTGCTGAATCTTCTAGCTGGGATCTCAGAAGCTGGTGAATCTGCCTACAAATTTATGTCTAGCAAATGTACTTCACCTACTGGAAGACATCCTGCATTTGGGTAGATGTTGCATTAATTCCCAGTTTGTCAGTCTGTGAATGGTTAACTATCCTTTGTCTGACTCCTAATATGAATCTCAGTCAGTCAACAATAAGGGAGTATGTCCAGCTGGTTCTGCTTATCTTGACCTTCTGGAGGGCAAGACTATGGCCTGGCAGTTGTTAAATAAGCAGTTCCTTAAGGGGTTCTGCATTTCCACCCACCTTTGAAAAACTCTGCTACACCACTGAATTTCAGCTTTTTGACTGATGTGCTTGCACCCTCTAGATGAGTCTACCGGTTTAGCATTAATGAAATGTATTTCTTGAAAAGTGCTTTTCCTACGGGCCGTCATTTCTAAATGAAAGATCTCATAGCTGTAGCTCCCCCTTTGTAGGGAAATTTACCTGCTCTTTCAAAAGAAATGTATGCATCTTAGGACCTACCAATATTTCCTCATGGAAATTGTGCCAAACTTAACAATGAACAATTAATTTATCTCCCTCTTAGGACAGAAATGGACCTTCACATCTTGAAATTTCAATTATTAGCTCAGGTTTTAACTGAAGTGGGTGTTATGAATTCAGGACGAAATTACTTTTTTCTGTTACTTATCTCCTTTGCCAACCACCAGCTCTCACATTATCTAATCAATCTTCCAGTCAGCTGCAGGATTACCTTTTTATCCCCTAAACCCCATTTCCACACAACTGCTGTGTTGCTCACTGTCTGCAAATGAAAAGAATCTCAAAGCCCGGTCATTTGATGTACATGTCCTTAGACATGTCACCCCACTCTAATCTCAAGCACTGGCCTTGTAATCCTCTGTGAACAGCTGATTCACTGTAACCTGGTGCAGTCTTCTTTATCAGCACAGTAAGTCCAACAGCCTACCCCCTCCCAAACTAGTTAGCTGGCCTTTGCTGCCACTCCAACCCCCTCCCAAACTAGTTAGCTGGCCTTTGCTGCCACTCCAGAAGTCCCCAACCTGCTTCAGTGAGTCCAGCAGCAGCAGCAGCAGCATCCCTTCCCCAGACTGGTGAACAAGCACAAGATGATTGTTTGGGGGTTGGTATAACGATTAAGGTGTGTGACACACAGACACAAGGTAGAGTGTTTGAAACTTACCTTTGGGAGGGAAACTGGCTAGGCCTAGAATGGCCTATTAAGAAAGCTAGCCTAGTAATTAGCTATGAACTATGCCCACTCTAGTACTCCCAAACCTGCTTCTCCAGCACCTGGATCAATAATCAATCCCTAGATGTGTGGATTTCGATCATGGGCTATATGGGTTACAGACCATTTTACCACTATGAACCAAATAGCTAAAAAGCTTTCAGCTGTTGTAATAAGGCAGTTTCACTCACTTTTTAAGTTTCTCCAACCCTTTAGGGTTTCTAATACCATGATGGGAATGGACCCCATTCCAAAGTCAAAGTTCGATTAAAGTTCATGAAATTAGTATAATTTCACTCTTTGATGTCACCCAAAAGTGCTCTTCGTAGCACCTGCAATGTGTCCAGTAATGACTCCTCCTGCAATTCATACGGAGTTACATTTTTATAAGACCAGTTGCTCCTACTACTAGTGGAGCTATCTGGGTATCCTTTCTTACACATTGCTCTCGTTTCTGCTTGCAAATCCTGATATTTTATGATTTTGCCTCTCTCTGTATGCAGGACACTGTAGTCACTGAGTGTGGCGATTTCAATGATCAATCCTACTTTTTTCTTCTTTTCTTAGACCACTATACCCGGTTTTCTAGCACCTACCTTTTGAACTGTTGGTAATGGATGATCCCATGTGATGTAGACTTCATTATTTTCTATGATGCTTTGTGGCTCATGTTTCTAGTGTTTTTCAGCCACTTCAATACCATAATGTTTGCACAATCCCCAGTGCAACAGTCTCGCCACGTTAATATGCCTTTCAGTATACAGTCCTTCGGCCATTAGTATGTCACAACAGCAATGAGGTGTGCAACAAGTTTCAAATTCTGTTTTACAAAGCCTGTATTTGTCGGTCTCTCCCACAGGTTCAATGGACTTTGTAAACCAACGTATACATAAGCTCACTATCTTGTGCAGCCAATATTAACCTTTCATTTCTTGGTTTGAATTCGCCTCTCCTTAACCATTCCTGTGTTTGTTCCTGATTAACAAAAGGTTCTTTGAGAAGTTTTCTATACTTGCAACTATATTTAAGCATTTTCCACATTTCTTGCCTTCTCATCTGGTCCATCACCTTATATTCTTTCTTTTGTTTTTTGACACATTCAGTTGCTTCCTGTTTTTTATCCACTTGTGGTTTGATTTCCATTCCTACTTGATGCCGATATACTTCTGCTAGCCTAAGCAGGGAAGTCATTTTAGAATTATTCTCCTCATGTTTCAAATCTTTCATTTGGGTCTTGTGATGTCAGCAGTTATGTGTGGAGTCTAACAATTGAGATCTGTACATGTATTCAATTTCAAGGAGACCCACACCTCTCCTTCTGAATAGGGGATATATAATCTTGGTATGCACTAATTTTTATAAATCATTTGGTGAGCATGAAGTATCCTTCTTGCTTTCCTATCTAATCTATCCAACATGTTTTGGGGCCAGTCAATCACTCCAAAACTGCAAGTTAGGACAAGAACAGCAAACTGATTTATAGCTTGGATTTTGTTCCTAGATGTCAATGCTGTTTTCAGGATTAATTTAAGTCTTCTAAAGTAGTCCTTAGTTTTATTCACATTTATTCATGTTTTATTATTGACCCTTCAATTCCTAAATATTTATACACTCCCTCTTGCTCATGTTCTTTTATATCACATTTTTGAACCAAACTAATGATTTTTGATGCTGCAGTTTTCCTGCTTTAAAGGTTGCTTTTGCACATTTATCAAGACCAAATGACATTCTTATATCATCTGAAAGTTTTGACAACTTGCAGTAATACTTTCAGTTCCTCATCTGATGAGCTAATACAGTTTCAAATCATCAACAAAGAGAAGATGAGAAGTCTTTACACTTTGTTGTTTTCCAGGAGCCAAATTATAGCCATGGCCTAAGCTGTTAAGTAGACAGCTTAATGGATTAAGGGCAAAGCAGAATAGCAGCGGTGACAGAGAGTTGCCCTGGAATATCCACTTTTGAATTTTTAACCCTGGAATAATAATTTCTGTATCGTGGCTTAATTGCAAAGTTGCCACTGTCTCAGGGTCACTGTAATGTAGTCAACCAGTGTAGGGTGTATCTTATATATTTTTATGCACTCTTTTATCCATGAATGTGAGACACTATTAAATGCTTTTTTGTAGTCAATCCATGCCATACTTAAATTCTTCCCCTTTTTACAGTTCTTCACTAGGACTTCATTTAACAGCAAATGATTTGTTCTGTATGACTTTCTTTTATTGCCCTTTAGTTTTAGTGTCATAACTGAGTTTTCTTCTAAATGACTATAGACTCCGTCAGCATCAATTCCAATGTATAGTTTACACTTCGTAGGAAGGCAAGTTATTGGTCTATAAAGTTTTAGGGTAGCTTGCAGGTTCACGCTCAAGTAGGAACATTGTTTTTCCTGTTGTTAGCCTGGTTAGTGTCTGTTTAGGGTGCACATATAATTCGTTCTTACTCATGGCTAAATCCTCATGCAAAGATTATTAGTACTTTTAACCAGACGTTAGGTACTGCATTTGGGCCTGGAGTTTTCCAACCTGAGGCTTTTCTTAGCTTTGTTTCAATCTCTCTAGCTGTTACTTCATCCCATTTCATATCCTGTACCTTTAAACTTCTTATTCTTTCTTTTACTTCTATCTATTTAGCATCTTTATGTTCCACATGCTCTTCATAGATACTTCACCAAAAAAAAAGAAGAAAAAGATCAATTTTGGAGGTCTTTCAATTCCTTTTACCTTGTTTCCCAATTCTCTATAAAACTTTTTCTGTCATCAATAAATTGCTTATTTTGTACTTTTCCTTTATATTTATCTGTGCATCTTCTAAGTTCTTCCGCCTGTGCTGAGATTTTTAGTTTGTTACTTGTGATAGTGCATGATATCTCCTGATCTGTTCTAATCCTGCGCATTGCTTTTATCACGTCTAACTTTCTAAGTATTTTTGTTGATCTGTTCCCTCTTCTATACTCTTCTAACAATGACACTTCTTGTTTTAGTTGCTTTATAGCTTTCTCTATTTGATACTTCCACAATGGCATTTGATTTCTTCCCTTTCTCTCCCACACTACCCTGTGTTCTTGTGGTAGAACTTTATCGGTTATTAACTTAGCTGCACAGTAATATATCCTGTTTACTTCTGTTATATCACATGAATCTCTATGGACAGTCTTAATTACTGTGTTCATTTGTTTTATCAAACTTCTGACTTTTTGGCTTTTACTGACCTTATGCAATCCATTTCTTTCATTGATCTTCATTGATCTTAATATGTCTATCTCTATTATGTCAAGCAACTCTTCTCTTAGCTCGTTTTCTTCTAAACTGGAGCACATTTGTTTTCCATTTCCTGCAGGCATTCTACAGAAAGTTCTATTGCATCTTCCTGTGGCACATTCTCTTCACTTTCCTTCTGTGCCATCCATTGCTCTATCATAGAACTCACTGGCCTATCGCTCCTCAACATTAACTGTGTCAGAGTTTCCACAGTTTCCTGTTCCTTCCCTTGCCGTCCAGCTTCAAGTGAATGTTTACACTCGTTTCTTATGGAAGGGTCCAAAATATCTTCATATGGCACCTGACCAATTGCAGTTCCATTGCTCTATCCTTCTGTGGTGCTTTCTGAATTAGATTTTCTACACTGAAGCCTTCACTTTGGAGGTACTCCATGACCTCAGTTTCTATTTCT